>NC_045451.1:22187734-22386289 GCF_002776525.5 Piliocolobus tephrosceles | reverse complement strand
TTTTTTTTTTTTTTTGAGACGGAGTCTCACTCTGTCGCCCGGGCTGGAGTGCAGTGGCCGGATCTCAGCTCACTGCAAGCTCCGCCTCCCGGGTTCACGCCATTCTCCTGCCTCAGCCTCCCAAGTAGCTGGGACTACAGGCGCCCACCACCTCGTCCGGCTAGGTTTTTGTATTTTTTAGTAGAGACGGGGTTTCACAGTGTTAGCCAGGATGGTCTCGATCTCCTGATCTCGTGATCCGCCCATCTCGGCCTCCCAAAGTGCTGGGATTACAGGCTTGAGCCACCGCGCCTGGCCCCGACTGGCTCATTTTTACGCTGCCAGTTAGTGTTAAAGTCTGGAACTCGTGATCAGGCCTCCTGACTCAACACATGGTGCTTATTCCATTGTATCAGATGTCATCACACTTAAGGAGGCAGAAGAGCTTATTTAAAACGCAGATTCCAGGTCCCCACCCTCACAGTGTCTCTGATTCAGAGGATTTGGGGTGAGGCTCAAAAATGTGTGTTTTCAATAAGTCTCCCAGGTGACTATAATGCAGGTGATTTGGGGACTGCACTTTGAGAAACACAGTCTTAGGTTGTTGAGCCAACTGGAATGAAGAATAATAGAGCACTCAGTTTCCTAAAAAAAGACATCTAGGTTCAGAAGCCCGAAGTCCCAAGAGACAATTCTACCAATCTTTGATTCCTTCTATAAGTATTAGAGTGATTAATTCAACTTCAGCTGGATTTCTAGACCCTTCCACAACTGCTAAATGATTAATGCTCTATTCTGTAGAAATAACAGGGTTTGAGTCACCTGGAACGCTCTTTTCAAAGGCACAGAGCTGAATGGCACAACTAATGCTGAAACAAGCACCCTGTGCCACATTTCCCTTAAAGGAGGAGCTTCCCAATGCTGTGAATATCAGCTGTTTTCCCTTTGCCAAACAAAAGAAAGAGTTTTTGTCTAATTCTAATCTTGTCTGCTGATCCCTGCCAAAGACTTTAATGAACATTAAAGTTCTGGAAATTCTCTTGGAAATGCTAATAGAGCAGCTGGTGGGGCAAGTGTGTTGGGGGAGGATGTCATGAATTTTCTTCAGGAATTTGGAGAGGCAAAGACATTTCCCTTCTGATACCACACCTCGTGGTCAAAGAAGGCTCTGACAGTCTCATTTTTGCTAATGAGTAGAGTTTAGAAGGCAGATTACACTTTCCATTTCATTGGTTCTGCACCTCAGCTACATGTTCAAATCATCTAGAGAAATGTAAAATCTCTGACTGTGTAGCCCCCTACTCTGGAGTGATTATATCAGAATTGCAAGAAAACTCAGGTGTCTGCAGTTTAGAACTTCCCATGTTATTGTGCAGCCAAGGTTGAGAACCATTCCCAATGCTTTAACACTCCCTTTCCCTTTGAAACTCTGCTTCTAGACCATTGGTCCCTGAGCTCCAGGGACTGGATATCAGTCTTCCCTTGTGTCTTCCTCAGCATCCAATACCACTGGGTGTAGATGTTGTCCTGAACAAATATTTCATTTACTCAAGAAGTATTCATTGGACCTACTATGTGTCCAGATGTGGGGAATATGAAAATAGTAATGAAAGATTTAAATAGCAACTCAAGATACTTTTCTGCAGCTACTTATAAAATATACACCTACTGAGGGATTTCAGAAGAGAGCAGTTTTGGGGGTAATCCTCAGAGGCTTTACCTAAGAGCTGGGCCTTGAGGATATGGAAGATTTGGGCAGTGGAAAGAGGGATAGGCAGAGAGGCCCCCACTCAGGAACCCATGCTGAGCTTCATGGTGTCAAGAAGTTTTCCCTTCTGCAACATGCTGGCATTGTATGACATCTAATTTCTACTTCCAGAGTGAGCATCCAGAGGTCTACTGCAAAGAGGATAGTACTGTAAGTTAGGAAATCATATAAGGATGGGCAAGTCTCAACCCCTCTGGTCCTTGGTCTCTGCTAAATAAGAAACAGAAGCTAAGAGAAATTTAAGTTTCTCTTTCCATCAATTTGCTGAATAAATTCTCTAGTTCAGGTCCCAGAGGCATAAGACATAGATTCTATTTTTAAAATTAACTTTATTAAGGTATAATTTATATACAGTAAAATGCATTTAAGTGTAAATTTTGATGAGTTGTGACAAATTTATATTCCCGTGCCATCACCACCACAGTCAAGATAGAGGACATTTCCATTACCCTCCAAAGTTCCTCTATGTTCTTTCCCAGTCAATTGCCACTTTCCTCCACTCCAGCCCTAGGTAACCACTGATCCACTTTCTGTCATTATAGATTAGATTACTGTTTTCTAGAGTTAAGTATATGGAATCCGCAGTCTTTGATGTCTGGCTTTTTTCATTCAACATGTTTTGAAATCTATCCATCAGTATGTATCAGTTAGTTCATTCTTATATAATGAAGAGTATTCCATTGAATGGATATACTATAGTTTGTTGACATACTCATCTGTTCATGGACGTTTGGGTTGCTCTCAGTTTTGGGCTATTAAGAATAAATCGGTTAGGCATGGTGGCCCAGCACTTTGGGAGGCCGAGGCAGGCAGATCACGAGGTCAGGAGATTGAGACCATCCTGGCCAACATAGTGAAACCCCATCTCTACTAAAAATACAAAAATTAGCTGGGCATGGTGGTGTGTGCCTGTAATCCCAGCAACTCGGGAGGCTGAGGCAAGAGAATTGCCTGAACCAGGGAATCGGAGGTTTCAGTGAGCCAAGATCATGCCACTGCACTCCAACCTGGCAAAAGAGCAAGGCTCCATCTAAAAAAAAGAGAAAAAAAAGAAAAAGAAAAAGAAAAAAATCTACTCTGAACTTTCATGTACAAGTTAATGTGTGAATATATATTCTTATTTATTCCGGGCAAATACCTAAGAATTAGTTTGTGTGGTTGCATGGGAAGTATATAAATAACCTTGTAAGAAATTCCAAACTGCTTTCCAAAGTAGCTGTGCCATTTTTCATTCCTACCATTAACATGTGAGTATTCCATTTGACCTACATTGTTGTCAACTCTTGGTATTGTCAGTCTTTTAAATTCTGGCCATATAGGTTTTGTTTTGATGTTTGATTTTAGGTTATGCCTACATAGAAGGACCCTTAAAGCATTTCAGTGGAAGCCCTGTATTATGCTGCTTGGATCCAGGATGGTTTCAGGTGTCTCGGAGTTCTTTTGGGTCCAAATACACTAGCCAGTTTTACCAGCAGTTAAGAGCAGGATGAGCCTGATGACTTGATGCCATCTTTACCACCTGTAAGTGAGTCAAGCTTTAAGGTCCTCTGCAGTCAGATTTCACAGTCCTAGTGCCACAGCTAATGCCTGCCTGGGCTCTCCTAGTGGGCTGCTGACACATTCTTTAATGAAGAGAGGCTGCCTTTGAGTACCAGGAAGTTCTTCTTCCCACTCATGGCAACCCCTTCATCTGATTATATGTTTTAATGAAGGAGAATGAGGAGAGAAAATGAGTGCCAGACATATCCGGAATGGGTCTGAACAATAATTACATTCTGCTGTGAAATTTCTAAAATGCTCCATTCAATGTGCTTTGGAAAAGGCTGGCAGGAAAGAACTGTGTGTTCCTGAAAACAGAACTAAGGAAGCACAATTTAAAGCTCTAGCATAAAAACATGCCTACAGCAACTGAAGAAAGCCCCTTCCCTTTTTCAAAAGAAAAAATATAAATTGAAGCTCAGTGAAGAGTGTGAACATTCAGACCTCCCTGGTAATGGATTCCTTCCCACACTGGATTCTAAAACAGTAAGGGAAGATAATAGGGTGCATCCAGCTTCCTCAGCCCCAGGGAAATTGAACTGGGTGAATATTGGTCGGATACCTCACCAGACTCCAGAAACGGAAGTGCCCTCATCGGGCAACTCTTTCTTCCCCAGCCAGGCTGTGATTTGTCTACAACTGAAGGCAAAGAGCTGGGGGTGAATATGAGCTGTGTCTCTGGTCTGTAAGGGAGACCACCAGGAAGGCCGTGCTGGCAACACTCACAGGGGCCCAGATGCTCCCCTAGAAGGTGACACTCCCAGAGTCCACATGTTCTCCTAGAAGGTGACACTCCCAGGGGTCCAGGTGCTCCCCTAGAAGGATGTCAGGTTTCGGCCTGAAAATTCCAGTATTTCCTCTGTACTCCCCAAAGGGATGGAGGCCATGTCAACCTTACATGTGGGCACCAGAGGCCAATTTCAAGTGTCCACTGGCTGTGGCCCTTTCCCCTCCCACAGGAGTCTTATCCCTGGCGTGACAGTTTGTATGGACAAAACCTCCCCTGAAGTTCAGAACGCTGAGACGTTTTCTAAGCATGTTCCAAGACCTAGGGCTTCTTAGAGTGACATGGAAATGTCCCACCACCCCCTCAACAAATCCCTGTAGGATTGTATAACAATTCCAAGATCTGTGCCTTTAACAAAAGGCAGAGAACAGGCATTTTAAAGAACCCATCCAGAATCAGATTTTCTAGGTTCAAATTGTATGACTTTCCTGATAGTTTGGATTCTCCAGAGAAGCAGAACCAGTATATATTTTTATTACAAGGAATTGACTCAAGTATGGAGGCTGAGCAGTCCCAACATCCAAGAACCAGGAGAGCTGATACTACAAGTCCTAGCCACACTCTGAAATCAGAAGAGTGTGTTTCGGTCTGTGCTCAAAGACAATCAGGCAGAGAACAAATTCTCTCTTGCTTAGCATTTCGTTCTAGTCAGGCTTTCAAAGGATTGGATGAGGATTACCCCCATTCAGGAGGGCAATCTGATTTACTCACTCCACAGATTCAAATATTAGTCTTATCCAGAAACACCCAGACTAATGCTTAACCAAATATCCAGGCACCCCATGGCCCAGTCAAATTGGTACATAAAATGAACCATTATAACCTTGAACAAAGTCACTTCGCCTCTCTGTGCCTCAGTTTCCTCACTTATAAAATAGGCGTGATCATAGCCCCTTCCTCACCTGGTTGGTAAGAAGTTTAAGAGAGGCCAAACATACAAACTACTTAGCAGAATGCTTGGAATGCAGTAAGTGCCTATGCTCCTGGGGAGGGGAGAAGTAGGAAAGAAGCAAAGAGGAATTAGAGAAGGGCTTCCTAGGCTAACTGATCACAAACTTAACCATTTCTTCACCCTTACCACTAGAGTTCCTTCTCTCTTTATCTCTCTTTCTCCATTTGTAGCAGCTCTGATATCTACATTTGAAAAGGTTCTGATTCTCCTGAGTGACAGTTTCTTCACTTCTCTTTTTCGTCAGCCTCTCTTCATGGAGAATCTAATTTTTCCACTCAGAATTTCTGATGAAGATGAAGGCAGAGAAAGGGCTGAGCATGTCATGGGGACATTACTGTCAGCAGCTCTGATGTTGGATGTTATGGGAATGGAGTGACTGCTTCCCAAACCATCTACCTGCTGTTGACACAATGCAAGAAGTCCAAAGGCCTTTTTCCCAGGCTGACCCAGCACTTCGTGCTGCTGAGCTTATTCAAATGACCATGGCATTAAATATCGCCGTGGAGACAGTTATGCAGTGATATTACCAGCCGGGAATATGCCTTACAGTGGAAGCCAAGGGAGGCAAGAGGAGGTAGTGCAGAAATGGTTTATGTGAAAGAAGTCTTCCCTTTATGCAAAAATATCTAAAAACTATTAATTTTGGGCAGCAGCAAGGAAGAAATACATGAAAGGAAAATTGATTTCTGTTTAAATGGTATGTTTTCATCACCTTTCTTCAGAGTCTAAGCATTCATCTTTGAGTACCTGTGCTAATTGATTTTGAATGCAATTCAACGTGATCACTGTAGAATAATAAATCTCAGGGCAAAGAGGATAAAGGGGGGAACTTGAGCCAAACAGGAAGCTGTGTAACATGTGGCATCTAAAAGGTGTGTCTGTGTCATCCTGGGGTGAGCTCAGGAGCAGTACTGATGGGAGGTGGGATAGTCCAGGCAGCAGGAGCTGCTTGTTTGTATAACAACCTTGAGCTTGAACTCCTCCAGCTGCTGGGCCACTGCTTGGGGCTCAGGCGACCTGTCCCCAGGCATGCTGTGGTCCTCTCTGAAGGAGGAAGGCACTCTTGTGGCTACTTTTCCATTCTTCTTTGTAGTACCTGTTGCCTTCATTCTTTTCCAGCTGCCCCCACACCACTGCCACAGCCCTGGTCTTCCTGGCAAGCCTCTTTCTTATTACCCATTCTCCCTAAAGTTCGTGCCCATTCCTTCATGGGCTGTCACTTTGGAAGGCAAGTGGCTGAGCTGGTCCCTGGAAGATACAACAGAACCGTGCTAGAGACCCTGAACTCTACCAGTGATGGAGGAATGAATCTCAAAATAAGAGTCCAGGCTCCAAGGCTGGCACAGGGGGCAAGTAGACCCTTTGGGATTCATTCGGGTAACCCTAAAGGCACCTGACCACCTCTCCAAGGGCCATGCCATTGTTCATCCCCGGGAGAGATGAGGCAGGAAGGGGTTGGCAGGAGGGTGAGGGTGCAAGATTGGATAGGAAGAAAAGGAGTCAATGAGGGCTCTTAGCTACTCAGTGGCCATGTGGCAGATTTAATGTTTCTTTCTTGAGCAGAAATACAGCAGATAAAAAAAGAACTACAAATCCATCAAAATGCCCTGTGCAAAGAAGCTGGACAACCACAAAAAAAGTGATGTGCTCATTCCTGAAAATAATTCATGGGAAGTTGGTCCAATCTCCATGCAGTGGGTCAGCAGGTGACTCAACTTGGAAGGAAAGAGCGGATGGTGTGGTGAGTGTGTAGGAGCCCGAGAAGAGCTGAGATTTGGAGACCAGTGGTCATCTGGTGGGCTTGTGCAGTAGTTAGTCATACTGTTTGCACAGGACCAGTTCCAATCTGCATCGGGATCAAATCTTTACACCGACCCACTTGGCATTCCTGGAACTTTGATGTGGCAGGGCTACTCTTGAGCAGGACTAAACCATCTCTAAGGGTTTTTCCCTAAATGATTGAGATCAGGAGTTTATTTCTGAGAATGAACAATCCTATCCTTGATGTATCTACTTAACCCAGAAGGAACATGTATATAAGATCAAAATACAAGGCAACTGCAGTCAGTTGGGCATGAAGGCAGTTAATCCAAATTTCCAATGCACAGACGAATCATCCCAAGACAGGCTGAATTATTCATGGACTTAATGGTTTATGTTTTGTATAGATATCACTTTATTCTTTATGGTAAGCAGTTTAGTTGCCATGCAAGTATATTGAAAATTAAAATAATTATTTCTATTTTACACAACATGAAATGAACTGGACCCTTATGTCCTACATCTCTCCCCATTGTTTCATTCATTCATTCATTCAGTCTCTATCCTCTTGTAGTTTACCGCTCGGTGGGGGAGAGCAAGCATTAAGCAGATAAGCATTTCTTCCTATATTGTGGGGCTACGATAAGAGAGATTTAGAGCAAAAAGGCCTGGCCCCTGGCACAGACGAGTCAAGCTTTCATTTTTTCCCCCAGCTTGCCGAGATGTGGCCTCTGTTTCTGTCTCCCCACCTGCCAACCGCCCAGGTGGTCCATTGATTTCTGACATGCCGTGATGTAAAATGGCACGTCGTGGTATCATTCAGTGCAATGCTGACAAAGGTAAAAGAAAGCCCCTTCTGGCCCATGCTGAGTTCCTTCTCTTACACCCACTGCCCACTGTAGCCAGTTCCTGAACTGCATTTACAGCCGGGAGGATGCGGCAGCAAAGACACCCCACGGAGGGACGAAGAGAAACGGAATTTCTCTCGGACCCATTGATCTCTCCTCTGAGCAATTTACTAGTCGGGGAGGTGGAGAAGAGGCAGGAGAAGCATTTAGGGCTGCTCTTTATCTCAGTTCTGCGGGCTGGAGACATCCCTAAGTGAATCTGCAACTCACTGAGGCCACACTCTCTGCTGACAGTCCCTTGGTGACAAACCCCTGACTTTGCAGCCCGAAAGCAAAGAAAACGGAGGTGGGCAATAGTTTGGAATAGGAAAGAACAGGCACTCACAAGCTAGACCTTAAGACGTCCCTTAGGGTGATTAAGGGGCTAAACTGGCAGGATGTGTGCAGGTGCCCCTTCTGAAAGCTGTGCGGGAACTGGGACTGCTCAGTCAGCTCCGCCTCCAGCCCGAGGGAAAATGAACAATGACTCATCTTCCTCCTAGCCAGGACCAGCAGGCGCCGAGGGAGTGTCTGCAAGCCCTTCCTCCCCACCAGGCAAAGTGTAGCTTCTCATGATGAACACAATCAACCTTCTTTGTGCCAAGATCGAGTCCTGGGACCTCATTCTTTTGCCCCAGGGTCTGTACTGTGAGGGGAGTCCCGAACCCTGAGTTCAGAATTTTATCCTGCCTACAATCCTATATGAAAATCTTCAGCCTTGGTATTTAGCATTCCATAATATACCAAACCTGAGAGGGAATTTGGGGTTTTTTTCATAATTACCTGAGGGCAGGGCAGACCCTGCACCAAGTATCACTGAGTTCAACAGAGACCTCTGTGAGTGGTCAGGACTAGATACCACAGAGTGAAAGAAAGGACTTTGACCTTTGACTTTTCCTTGGGTACTCCACCCCAATCGGGTGCCGTCCTCTCCTCACTCTTCCCTGGTCCGTGCAAAGGTTCCAACCTTTTTCTGTGGTTTCCACCACATCCTCCTGGAGCCTGATCTTGGATTTCTCACTTGCAACCCACCAGGCAACCGTATAAGGGAAAATCAGTAGTTTCACTGCAGTCCAAGCCTTGAGATGAAGGGAGGAAGTTCTAAACAAGGGTGTGGGGTGGGGCTTTTGGACAGGAGAGGACATTTTTGGATACCCAGGCTTGCTGGTGGTGCTGAACCCATACCACACAGCTCATCACCTGTGTGAAGCTGGCCCAGTTGATCACTTGTGTGCAGGATCCTGGTGTCAGAGGTGTTTGAACCGCAGCGACTCCATTTTGAATAGGGGCTGGGTAAAATAAGGCATTCTTAGTCACAGGATGAGATAGGAGGTTGGCACAAAATACAGGTCACAAGGACCCTGCTAGTAAAACAGGATGTGGTAAAGATGCTGGCCAAAACCCACCAAAACCAAGATGGTGATGAAGTGACCTCTGGTCACCCTCACTGCCAACCTCCTATCTTATCTTGTGACTTAGAATGCCTAATCTCCTGGGAATGCAGCCTAGCAGGTCTCAGTCTTATTTTACCCAGCCCCTATACAAGATGGAGTCACACTTGTTCGAATACTTCTGACACAATTAGTATCTTTTTTCTTTAGTGCAATTATATCTTCAATTAAATCAAATCTAATTACTTCAACAGATATTCACTGGGCATCCATTATATGCTAGGCTCTGGGATGACAGCCATAACAAGCTGACCTAGTTGCTGCCCTCATGGAATAATTAGTATAGAAGATGAAAGGAGATACAGATGACGATACAGAACATCCTAATGCAGTATGATAACATCCCATGCAGTATGGCATGGGAAGCTGAGGCTGCAGAAGGACTTCAGAGCTCCAGAGAGAGGTCAGTGAGCAAGAAGTGATGTCCTGCTAAAACCCAGAGAATGAGCTGGCATTAGGAGGCAGAGGAGATAGGGGAGAAAGGAAGAAGAGCAGGCGCTGCAGGAAAAAGGAAGAACATGTGCAAAGGATCAGAGGCTGGGCATAGGATGAGGAACCGCAGAAAGTTTAGGATGGCTGGAGCTTGGATGATGGATGATGGAAGATGGGGAAAACAGGGAAAGATGAGGCTGGAGAAATCAGAAGGGCGCAAAAACAAAGGGTGTTGCAAGCCTGACAGAGGGTTGGGCTTCATCTCTCCTAAGCACACAGAGAAACCAGTGGGAAGTTTTATAATAAGGGAGTGATAGACTCAGAGCATAGTTTGAGAAAGACCTTTCTGGCTGCAATAGGGAGAGGGAGTTAGCAGTGGGTGGGAGAGCGGGGAGATCTGTCTGATAGCTCCTGCAAAGCTCCCACCAGGGAACATCAGTGGGAATGATGAAAAGAAGGGCCATGGAAAAGCAATTGAGAAGGACAGTTGATGTTCTCATTGAGACCTGAAATAGGGAACCCAAGAACAGGGAATCTGTAGTGAGACAAAGTCTTTCAGCTGTAAGGCTGGATGCTGAAGTACCATGCTCCTGTGTCATGCCAGGTACCGAGGAGGTTTCACAGACACCAAGCTCCTTGTTGTTGGCTGATGTGTCATGTTCTCTCAGCACCTGGCACACAATAGGGGGTAAAACATGGTTTTAGATGCATTCATCAATGAATGCATTAATAAATAAATTTAAGACAAGAGTCTCTATCTTCAAAGTTCTTACAGTCTTATTGTAAGACAAGATGATCCTACATCAAACAATTAAAGAACTGCACAAGATAGAACGTAATTAAGTTCTAAATCATCTAGTTTAGGTTATAAGTGCTGGAGTTTCAGAGACAGGAAAGATCAATGTGGGCTGGAGGAGTTAAGAATGGCTTAAATATAATTCCCTGACATTACGATATGGTGGAAACAACAGTGCCGGGCTTAAAATGAAGAGATGAAAGCCAACACATTGAGCCTTATTTACCCAGTGTTGCGCAGCAGACCACCACGATTTTGGGGGACTGAATTAATAACATTGGCCTTAGGGGTTAATGCTGTTCAGGTGGACTTATTTGTGTACAATTAGTAGTACATTCTCACATAATTAATTCTCACTGTATTCTTCTTGTAATGATTTTTTCTATCAATGTGAACATTCACAGAACATAAATTGAACCATTTTAAAGTATACAATTTGGTGGCATTTAGTACATTTACATTGTTACGCAACTAACTCATTTAGATCTAAAGTATTTCCGTCACTCCAAAAGAAAACCTTGTTCATTGTATTCTTTTTTCTTTTCTTCTTTTTTTTTTTTTTTGAGACAGTGTCTTGCTTTGTTGCTCAGACTACAGTACAGTGGTGTGATCATGGTTCACTGCAGTCTCAACTTCCCGTGCTCAAGTGATCCTCCCACCTCAGACTCGGAAGTAGCTGGGACTACAGGTGTGAGACACTACATCTGGCTATTTTTTGTAGACACAGGCTCTCATTATGTTGCTCAGGCTGGGTGCTCGTTGTGTTCTTGAATTAACAATGCAATATAGTAGACTGAAAAGAACACTAGAGTATGGTACCTTAAGTTCTCATCTGAGGTCTACAACAGAGTAGTTCAAATTTGACTCTGGGCGGGTCACTAATGATTTCCGGGCCTCAGTTCCATCATTTGTAAAATGGGAGAGTTTGACTAAGATGATACCCAAGATCTCTTCTAGATTTACAACCCTGTAATTCTAAATACAGTAGATGTATTGATTGACTGTAATATGCAAAAAAATGATAGTGTGTGTGTGTGTGTGTTACAGGGCAGAGATGGGAGGAGGCAGGGACTCCTTGAGACTAAGATGGAATCCATGATGCATTGGTGAGTGTGGAGTTGAGGGAGATATCTGGCTGGCTACCCCATTTTTTGTTCACTTCTATAAGTTGGTGTTTAACTCCTTATTGAACCCTGGTTGCATTCAGCAATTCTGAAGGCTTTTTCCAGAGCTGCCTTGTATGCTACCATTAAGCTGTATTTGCATCCTGAATAATTTGATGTATAATTCCAAGGCTAAACATTTCTTTTTCTTCCTGCTCCAAATTCTTTAGTTACAGCTTCTCCTCACCAACTTCTTCTTGCACACTTCATGGAAAGAACTTGTTGCCAGTTCTCTAAATAGCTGGCATAGGCCTTATCATCCAAGAAAATGCATGGAATCTCAAAACTGCTAGAGCAAGAAAGAAACAATTATGTGCTCGGTCTCCTGGGTTTATAGGGAGACTTCTAAAATTCAGCTACTATTTATTTGGAAGTAGTTCCTTGCTATGATGGTTAATTTTATGTGGCCACTTATCTGGGCTAAGGGATGCCCGGATAGCTGGTAAAACATTATTTGGGGGTTTGTTTATGAGGGTGTTTCCAGAAGAGATTAACATTTGAATTGGTTAATTGAGTAAAGAAGATCACTCTCACCAATGTGGGTGAACATCATCCAATCTGTTGAGAACCGGAATAGAACAAAACAGTGGGGGAAGAGTGAATCTGCTCTCTTGGCTTCAGGAGAGACATCTATCTTCTCCTGCCCTCAAACATGGGTGACCCTGGTCCTTAGGCTTTCAGACAAATACTGGGAGTTATGCCATTAGGCTCCCCAAGTCTCAGGCCTTCACACTTAGACTGAATTACATCACCTGCTTTCCTTATCAGGTTGCAGACAGTGGATTGTGGGATTTCTCAGCCTCCATAATCACATAAGCCAATTCCTATAATAAAACTCTTCTTATAGATCTCGTTATATATAGCCTATTGGTTCTGTTTCTCTGGAAAACGCTGACTAATGTGCTTTCCAAAATCTGAAGCTCAAAACTGGAGCTCAGGATGGGATTGCTTACATACATGCAAAAAGACACAGAAGACAGATCTAAGATATTGGGCATAGGAGCCACAGGGTAATTGCAAGGGTTGTCAAAATCTTCAGGGCAAAATGCACAATGAAAAGACAGAATAAATTCTTACGTAGGTTATTAATTGGACAGATTCTGGTGTAAGACTGACTGGGTTTCGTTTCTAGTTCATCCACTTAATAGCTCGGTGATTTAAGGCAATTTACTTAACCTGGTTGGTGTCAGTCAGGCTAGGCTAAATTGTGCTGCAGTAACAAATAACCCCCAAATCTCAGTAGCATAAATAAAAAATGAAAGTTTAATTTCTCATTCATGGTACCCAAGTTTTACTTTAACTAAAAAAAATTATTGTACTGAAAAATATCCGTGCAAAAAGGTGCAAAAATCTCAAGTGAATGAATGATCAAAAATGAATTATCAAAAAGTTAGTATCAGTATATACCAGGCTGAGAAAACCCTGTCTGGGACATGTTGATCTTGTAGCAGAATGAGAAAATAAATGACAGAATCACATAATGACTCAAAGCTTCTGCTCTGAAGCAGATTACATCACTGCTGCTCATAATTTGTTGACCAATGCAAGTTACACAGCAAAGCCAGGCATCAGAAAGGTGGGGAAGCACAGCAAATGCTTCAGAGCAAGACAATCTACTACAGATGTATCCTGTTCTTCCATCTGTAAAATGGGAATTGTAACAGTATTTGCCTCAAGTTTGTAATGAGATTCAATTAGATGATATCTGTAATTCACTTTTTGTACTGAAAAATATCAGTGCAAAAATGTGCGAAAATCTTAAGTGAATGAATGATCAAAAATGAACTATTTAAAAGTTAACCCAGCCAGGTGCAGTGGCTTATGCCTGTGATCCCAACACTTTGGGAGGCTGAGGTGGATTGCTTAAGACTACAAGTTTAAGACCAGCCTGGGCAACATGGTGAAACCCCGTCTCTACTGAAAATACAAAAATTAACTGGACATGCGTCTGTAGTCCCAGCTACTCTGGAGGCTGAGGTGGGAGGATCACTTGAGCAGAGGTCAAGGCTGCCGTGAGCTATGATTGTGCCACCACACTCCAGCCTGGGCGACAGAGTGAGACTCTGTGTCTTAAAAAAAATAAAAAAATAAAAAAGTGAACTCACTGTATAACAATAATCCAGGATAAAAAATAGAACTTTACTGACACTGCAGGAGCCCCTATCAAGCCTCTTGCCCAAAACTAACCGTCATAGATTAGTTTTGCCCATTTGAACCTTACATAATGGAAATATACAACATGTATTTTTTTGTGTTTGGCTTCTGTCAACATAACGTATGAATAAATAAATAAATTTTTAAAAGCTGTCTTTTGATGAGCAGAAATTCTAAATTTTAATGTAGTCCAATTTATTAAACTTTTATTTTATAGCAAGTGCTCTTTGCATCTTGTTTAAATAATCATACCTACCCTGAAATCATGAAGCTATTTTTCTATGTTATATTCTGAAAGTTTTTTTTGTTTCACATTTAGGCCAATGATCTGTCTGGAATTCACTTCTTTTGCTTAACGTCAAGATTCAAGTTTTTCCCCTTATGGACAGCCTGCACTGTTTATTTTAAAAACCTATCTTTTTTTCTCTGGCTTGCAGTGCCATCTTTGTAAAAATGCAGTGTCTGTATAGGCGTGATTTTGTTTCTGAACTTCCTCTTCAGTTGCTTTGGTCTATCTGTCTATCCTTTCGCCAATTACACACTGTCTTCATTACTATGACTTTGTAAGGTTTGATGTCTAGCAATAAAAGTTTTCCATCTCATTTTTCTTCTTTAAGTGTTCAGTCCTACAAGGGATGGTATATATTTGGCTCACCCTTACTTTAAGGGTTTAGTCCACTGGGTCTCCACTATAAGCATAAAGTGTGTTTAGTAATTTCCATTTCTTTGCTATGCCCTGAACCCCAGATTTCATCCTCCAGCCTTGCACCCTCCACGTACCTTCTTTGGCTCTGTCAAAGAAGCCAAAGCAGGTACTCTTACAGTCAGTCTAGCCCCTCAGTGCCAGGCCCATCTGTCTAGGCTTCCTTCGTCTGCTGGTTCTTGACATCCTGATGCTTCAAGGCCCTGTTCAAACTGATGTATTTCAAGTCATGTCCAGCTTCTCTAGTTCTGAGTGAAAGGTTTAGTCTGAATTATCTACTCTGCCATTACTGAAGGCAAAACTCCTTATCCTGTGGAATGATTAATTATATTTGAAAATATTTATAACAAAATAGAAAGATGTATAAAACACAACAGAAAAATGCTCTCAAATTCACATTACACAGCTTCCAAATCAGTAGATACCAAACATGACCACTCGCTAAGAAGTGCCAAGAAAATGTTTTGCTGCTGGCAGACGTCCTCAGGCAGGCGATGCCAGAGGTTCACTGGTCTAGAGTAGAGAGCCACTGAAACCACGTTGGAAGACTGGGGCCACTTCTGGAGGTGGTGCAACCTGCACAGGCACAGGCGACATTCAGCCAGCCCAGACAAGTGACGCCACATACTTAGAACTAAAGAGAGAAAAACTGACTGCATTTTTCACTTGTCAAGGGACTTCTTGGAGCTGTATCAGAAGCACCTTATATAGACATGCATGTCACTGTGAGGTCTTTGATGTTCTTATGAGTAGGCTTTGGTATGCAGAAAAGACTATTTCAGGTTTAGTTTTAGAAATAAGATTTTCAATATCTTAGTAACGAATGCTAACATTTAATGAGTGCTTATTATATGGCAGGAGCTATTCTAAGAGGTTACACCTGTTAACTTATTTAACATGTTGTTCATGTCAACACTCTCATTTTACAGGTGAGGATGCTGAGGCACAGTCAGGCTAATTTCACCATCCAGGATCATACAACAATTAAACAGAAATGCTAGGTTTTAAACCCTCACAGTTTGACTCCAGCAACCAAGCTCTTAACCACTGTATTCTGTTGTTTCTCCTTAAAGAGCTAAATTTAAACCAATTTAAGCTTTTACATTCAGCTTATATATTTCATTATTCTTTGTGTAAGTCTAACAAATTGTAACAACCACTTTCAAGGAGACGTTGGTTCATGGATGATTCCATGTACAAACTTGGTTAATTAAACTCCTTTAAACATTTTAGACTACAGTTATAAATTTAATATGTTCAATTTCCTTTTAAAGTGCTTGTTTGACTGACAAATACAATCCTCCCAAAATTTAAGATGTTCTTATCAATGTAATATGTTAAACTTATGAATATGATGAACCCTAAATTCTCCTGTATTCTAACCCTGTAAGTTAATTTTGTAAGATTTCCACTAAAAATCACACACTTAATGAATCACTCAGTTCACACTTTAATGTAATAAGACTAAACTGTTACTAAGAAGGTGAATTCTCTTAAACATTACAAACTTAAGATACAAAAATACGCAAAATTTCTTTATGCAAAAATATCAATGTTATCAGTTTGAGTCGTTTAAACATTTGTATTTTTAATTTAAAAATTTTCTGGGGTTAAGACATGTTTGCACTGTAAGCAAACAACGTTGTCATTCTAAACAAATTTGGGGATTACTTTCCTAAGTTTTTTTTTTTTTCCTTTAGATGAGGTTTCTTAAATGACAAGGAGTGTTAATCATAATTTGACCAGATTCTTATCAGCAACTTAGCCAGCATTTAGGCTACAGCCACTTTTACGGTCACAATGTCATGATTTTCAAAATTCAAAGAGTGAAATGGTCCTCACACCAGCACCCACGCTCCCCTTCCTGGGTTATGATGTTAGATCATTTTTTAAGTCATACAGTGTCTATTACCTCTCCTCAGGTAGCCACATACTTAATTGGGTTCAATATTCTATTTACCACTCCATTCCACTCTAATTTATTTTGTATTCTTCTTCTCTGTTAGGACTATGCAACTTCTATGGATATTAATATAATAACTGAATTCTGCATGTCTCCTGTGCCTTTGTCTGACTCTAATTACAGCTTTTCCTGGCAATATGCACATACACACACCCCAAGTATTTTTATGGCTACTTAGTGTCATAGACAATCTATTGGTCAAATTTGAATATCCAAGAGAATCACAAATCTAAACATTTACTTAGGTGTGTTATAAGAGGGATACATAGGAATATGTACACAATTTAGATGTGAAGGTGCTGGCTAAAGAAACATGCATTCGATTGAAGATTTGAACGAACATTTCAGACCAGCTTGGCCATCACAAATCAGTTGTTGGCACAATGCTCACCTCTATCCCCACCCCACCCAGAAAACATTTCCTTTTTACTTTAAGACTTTAAAAAACAACATGAGGGATTCAGAAGTTCATTCTCTTTCCTCCAGACCCAATACTTAAGCCCCTTGTACTTGAATTATCAAAAAGCCTCAGTAATTGCTTGAACATGTTAATTTATCCTGCAACCCTGCTGACTTCATCTGACTGTATTTAAAGGATTTAAGGGTGACAGGGAACAGCTGGAGAGAGATGTTTTGTCTGTGAATGTGGAGTCTGAGCTCAGAGATGGGTGTGCTGGGACTCAAGTTCGCTTGGAGCATTACAATGGAGTGGCTCTCTGCATGCTGGTATTGAGGCTTGCCTTGCTTTTTCTCCTTTCTCTCCTCCCTCCTCCTGGAGCTCAGTCTCTCCCTACCACCCTCCCTTTTGCTCCCTCACCTATTCTCCCTCAATCTAGAGACTATAACCTTGCCAGAGAGTGGTAGATCGCCAACCCTGCCCCCAATCTTATTGTTGCTACAATTCGAGCCAGGAGCGGCTTGAATGCGTGTATTGATAATCACAGCTGGGACTGCATAAACAAAATAAAACCAGTAAAATAAGAGCTAGTGGACAGTCAGAGACCATGGAAAACCCATCGATCGTTGCTGCGGCTTCTTTCCATAGAGCAGAACGAGCACAGAAAAGCTGAGCTCTGGGTAATTCTAGCCAACAATGTGCTGTAGAGCGTTATTTGTAAGTCCCAAAAATCAAAGTGGAACACTAGCTCCCCATAGAACATGCTTCGTTAGTGTGGAACAAAGGGCTGTTGCTGGCTGGGTACAGCATTTTCCATTTTGCCGCATAGTGAGGGGTAGGGGAGGGGGGCAAGAGGTACAGTGGAAGCTCAGGGAGGCTGTGTTGACCAAGTCCCTGCATCAGAGAGGGCTCCAGGCAGAGGAGAGCCACCCTTCCTTAGGGTAGGGCCTGCCATTATGGAGGTCAAAGATGCCAGCTCCGGGACCAACTAGCTGTGGGACCTTCAGCAGATGCTCATCCCAGGGGCCTCAGTTTCCTTCCTGCTTCAATTGCAGGGTTTTTATGAGGATAAAATATGACACAGTGATGTGAAAGCATCTGTTTTGCATGCACTTATATTATTTTAGAGATAAGCCCAGCATCATCACGAGGCGGAAGTATGTATCAGGGACAACCTGGTCAGGTCCCCAGGGAAACTGATGGCCATGCTTAATGGGGGAACCAAGAGAGGAGTTCTTACAAAGTATGAATAGGGCAAAGGGAAACCAGAAAAGTATGCCAAACCCCTAGGGTTGGCACAGCAGAGAGATGTTCCATCCCTAGGTCTGAAGAGCTAAAGGAGGAAGCAGGCTGTAAGTCTTGGAGAGAGCTGCAGCTACAGCTGCAGAAGAGGGCTGTCCCACAAAAGCTGTGACCTTTACTAGGAGAACTTAGCTGCCCCAAAGGGTGGCCCATGCAAGGAAGAAGAGGTGATAAAGGGGGTGATTGCCCTGACCTCACTCTTTCCTCCCACCCTCTGATCTCCTGGCAGACACTTGCATTGGCTCAACCCAACAGGAGCTAGAGGACAAAGAAGCCCACCCTAGACCTTTAGGTCAGTCTCCCAGGCCCAGAGCAGCTGAAAAAAAGGTAGAGAGTCGTTATGGAAATGTCTGGCACAGTGTCCCTGCTCTGTGTCCCCAGGCCCCCTGGGTATTTGCTGTACTCTTTGATGATTATCCACTTATGTTCCGTTTGTCCATATTAGACCCTTGGAAGCAGGAGCTGCACCTACTCCAGTGGGTTCAACACATGTTGGAAGGTTTGGGGCTGCTGGGTTTGGCTCAAGAACAATGATGTTGTGCAGGCATCACTGGGATTCTCTTGGTCTTTCCTTCAGTTTTGACACCTCATGGTGGCATGATCCTGGCACCTTATTGTCCTGTCCTCAGTGCCTAACATGGTCCGTGGAACCCAGAGGGTACTCAATAAATTAGGAGTGACTAAAGGCACGAGTTCATGATGGCCTGACTGCCAAATAAAACTGGTAAGGAGGGAGATGTTGCCTTTGCCTGTGAGTACAGCTTTCTATAGATGCTGCCTGAGCACAGACCACACACTCAGGAATCTCCAAGAGGCTCAACATGCATGCCCTGACATCTCGATCATCATGCTCTCCTATCGTGTCCCTTGTGTCCCTCAACCACACCTGCACCATGATACCTCAGCTCCACGTGGTCTGCCCTTGGGTCTCCCATATATTCACCTCCAGCTCTGAAAGCTGGTGCCATTCCTGTCCATTCTTGTCATTCTCATACCCTTCTTACAGATGAGAAACAATTTCAAGATTCTTGTGTTCTAGACCAGCAAATTCTTCATTATCCTCTTACAGAGAAAACAACTACAGGCTTCAGCTTGGGGGAAAAATAATTTAAAAATAAAAGTCTACTTCTATGGTGCCCCACCCCCAACCTTCTCCACCATCCTACAGCCAGCTGCTCAGAGCACAGGCCCTTGCCTGAAATCTTGTTTCTTTAAAAAGAAAAAGAAAAAAAAACAAGAAGAAAGAAGGAGGAGAATGAGAAAGAAGGGAGTAGAGGAGAAGAAGAAGAGAGGAAGAAGAGAAAAAAGAGGAGAAAAGAAGGAGGAGAAAGATACTAGAAGAAACCATGCCCCCAGATTCCCAGGATTGATCCAGAGGAGCCCAAATATGTGCCTCCACTTGAATTTATTTGGCTACTGGCCCACACGAGCCAGATGACTCTGCAGGGCAGGAGGCGAAGTCAAAGACGGACTAACTCCCTTACTCCTCTTCCAAACTTTTCCAGCAAAATGTCAGTTGCAATCAGTTGTGGATACTGGGCCTTCTCGTCAAACCAGCAACTCACAGAACTCTCCCAGGGGAAGGAAGACAACATAGAGCCTAATACATCATCAAATGGCATTTGTCTTCAGGAACAAACATGCTTTCTTTGACCCACAAGGCCTTTTCAACAATGGAATGAGTTACTACGTTAATGAGTTACCAAATCACCCATGAGTAACAAACCCCAAATAAGAACGCTTCAATAAGATAAAAATGTATTTCTATCTCACATTAAATCGAGGCAAGTATAGCCCTTCGTGTACAGCATCTGGGACCCAGGCCTCTGCTGTCTTGGTAGTCTGCCATTCCTGGTGTGTTCATTCTGTCCATATATTCCAAAATGGTCCCCAGCATGTCTGTACACCTGCTGGTAGGACTGGGGGAAGGAAGGCAAGGCTACACCCTTCCTTTTAAGGGCAAGACTCAGGAATGTGCACACATTATTTTCTCTTTCATTCTATTGGCCATAATTTAGTCACATGGCAACCATTCGCTGCAAGGGAGACTGGGAAATGCAGTCTTTATTCTCAGTGGCCTTGTAGCTCAACTAAAAATTATTTCACTCTGGAAGGGGAAGAAAATACTTTTAGGGACAATTAACAGTCAATACTACAATGGCCAAAATATAAAAACTGGTATATTTCATGTAAAAACACAGGTTCTAAACTTCTTCTTTAAGAGTTGGAGGATCTAACAATATTGGGAGATATTTCTACTGAGTAAGAATCAGCTGGACTGAGGAGAAGTTGAGCTCCTTCCAATTCGGAAGTTTTCCCCCCACTTTCTATCGGGAACCAAGAAGAGTGTGGAACGGAAAGCTATCCTCCAGTATCACTTAGGGACAGCAGAGCATGAAAAGTGATGATTTGGATGAAACCCATCCCTAAGAGATGCATCCTTTTCTAGCACCCTCTCGTGCACTGCACACTCTACCCTTACCACCACCCCCACAGTCATCGCTGTAAGAACAACAGTGTTCAGAATCAACATTAAATCATAAAATTCTTTCATTCATTTATTCAGCACACTTTATCTGAGCACCTGCTGTGCACTGGTCCTTGTACGGGGCCTAAGGAGACAAAGTTAAATCAGGCACTGATCTTGTCTTCGAAGAGCTTTTATTTTGTTGAAATATTTGGGTTTGTTTTTCTTCTTGTTTTTGAACCCACGGGATATTTTTAAAATTAAATTAGTTACTACATTAATACATGTGTATTAATCCCCCATTGTGAGTGCAACACCATAATAGGAGCCATCAGGAAGTACTTATGTAAGAGCCAGTCCCTGCCGACAAACTAGAGGATAAATGAACACAACAGAAACAATCTGTTGTGAAGGGTTTTGCTGTGGGGCCTTTTGGGGAAGTTCATCCTACCATACTGTACCTGTTTCCACTTTCTCAAATGTACATTTTCAGTACAGAGGGTAGCGCGCTGTTTTATGGCTAAGAAACCATGTTTGTTCCCCAAACATGTAGCATGGTTCTTCTCTTAAAGAAGACAGAAGAAGACAACATTTCCCTGACAGTTCCATTGGTTTCCATTTGTGGCTGAATCATAGTCATTGGGGTTAGATGGCTGAGGCACATCAGTCTGTGGATCACTACATGACACGCATTTTGGGGCTGGAACTTCAACTTTGGCTCTATCATCAGATTAAATCTGCATCTGATCCATAAGATTCTTGTGTTCTGGGACACACCTGGGCTCATCAGACCAGATTCCTGACCCCACATCCAGGGCACTGACCCCTTTTTTACAGCTGCCTCCTGGAGTGCTTAGTCCTGAATGTGGAAGCAAAAGGCTGATATGGCCAAAGTCTTTACCTTTAAGGGAATTTGACATAATCAGAACAAAAGTCATTTTACCAAGATTTGTCTTTAAAATAGCTGACAGGCTTTAGGAAATGACACAAATAAGAAATTATACTTCAAGTTACCTAAGATAAGGTTGTCTTCAAATTCTCCTCAGTCTCAAAAGACTGGTGTTTGGCCATGAACATCAGTTTGGGACTGGTGGATGATGAGTTGCATCCAAGCAGACCGTTGGCCATGTGGGCAGCTGATGGGTAGACCCCTGTCCAGCCGGGCCTAACAGCAGAGAGGCAGATTCACTGGTGGAAGCAAATGGTTGCCATGGACACAGCTAGCTTAGACCATGGCTATCGTTGTGATCTTGGATCTAGTGCAAGAGGAATGATATGGATTAGACCAGTTCTGATCCTCTTGGCATGGACTCGGTGAGATGGAAAAATGGCTGCCTCCCTAGTCTTATCCACCCCATCCCTATCTTGTTATTTCCCATGAATTGTCTGCTATTCAGTCCCTCTAGATAGCAGTTATGGGCGGTACTGTGGGGTCACGTGGATCTGAGTTTCAATCTCAGCTTTACAAGAAAAACACTGGGAGACCTGGGAGACATTACTTAATGTTTCTAAAGTACAGCTGACTTCTCTTTAAAATGAAGATAATGATGATTAACAGCACAAGATTCTTCAGAAAATCATTCTTTCATGTAACAGATATTTTTGAGCTCCTATCATGTCCTAGGGGATGTAGTGTTTCTGGCACTGGGAAAACTGTCACAGATTCAATTGCAACCCTAGTCTCTGATAAAACAGACTTTAAACCAACAAAGATCAAAAGAGACAAAGAAGACCATTACATAATGGTAAAGGGATCAATTCAACAAGAAGAGCTAACTATCCTAAATATATATGCACCCAATACAGGAGCACCTAGATTCATAAAGTAAGTCCTTAGAGACATACAGAGACTTAGACTCCCACACAATAATAATGGGAGGCTTTAACATCCCACTGTCAATATTAGGCAGATCAACGAGGCAGAAGGCTAACAAAGATATCCAGGACCTGAATTCAGCTCTGCAACAAGCAGACCTAATAGACATCTACAGAACTCTCCACCACAAATCAACAGAATATCCATTCTTCTCAGCACCACATCTCACTTATTCTAAAATTGACCACATAACTGGAAGTAAAGCAGTCCTCAGCAAATGTAAAAGAACAGAAATCACAACAAACTGTCACTCAGACCACAAAGCAATCAAATTAGAACTCAGGATTAAGAAACTCACTCAAAACTGCACAACTACATGGAAACGGAACAACCTGCTCCTGAATGGCTACTGGGCAAATAATGAAATGACGGCAGAAATTAAGATGTTCCTTGAAAACAATGAGAACAAGGATACAACATAACAGCGTCTCTGGAACACATTCAAAGCAGTGTGTAGAGGTAAATTTATAGCACTAAATGCCCACAAGAGAAAGCAGGAAAGATCTAGAATGGACACTCTAACACCACAATTAAAAGAACTAGAGAAGCAAGAGTAACAAATTCAAAAGCTAGCAGAAGGCAAGAAATAACTAAGATCAGAGCAGAACCGAAAGAAATAGAGACACAAAAAACCCTTTCAAAAAATCAATGAATCCAGGAGCTGGTTTTTTGAAAAGATCAACAAAATTGATAGACTTCTAGCAAGACTAATACAGAAAAAAAGAGAGAAGAATCAAACAGATGCAACAAAAAATGATAAAGGGGATATCACCACCAAACCCACAGAAATACCAACTACCATCAGAGAATACTGTAAACACCTCTACGCAAGTAAACTAGAAAATCCAGAAGAAATGGATAAATTCCTGGACACATACACCCTCCCAAGACTAAACCAGGAAGAAGTTGAATCCCTGAATAGACCAATAACAGGCTCTGAAATTAAGGCAATAATTAGTAGCCTACCAAACAAAAAAAAAAGTCCAGGACCAGATGGATTCACAGCCGAATTCTACCAGAGGTACAAAGAGGAGCTGGTACCATTCCTTCTGAAACTATTCCAATCAATAGGAAAAGAGGGAATCCTCCCTAACTCATTTTATGAGGCCAAAATCATCCTGATACCAAAGGCTGGCAGAGACACAACAATGACAAAGAAAAAAAAAAAACCCAGAATTTTAGACAAATATCCCTGATGAACATCAATGCAAAAATCCTCAATAAAATACTAGCAAACCGAATCCAGCAGCACATCAAAAACATTATCCACCACGATCAAGTCGGCTTCATCCCTGGGATGCAAGGCTGGTTCAACATACACAAATCAATAAACTTAATCCATCACAAAAACAGAACCAATGACAAAAACCACATGATTATAGCAATAGATGCAGAAAAAGCCTTTGACAAAATTCAACAGCCCTTCATGCTAAGAACTCTCAATAAACTAGGTATTGATGGAACGTATCTCCAAATAATAAGAGCTATTTGTGACAAACCCACAGCCAACATCATCCTGAATGGGCAAAAACTGGAAGCATTCCCTCTGAAAACCAGCACAAGACAAGGATGCCCTCTCTCACCACTCCTATTCAACATAGTGTTGGAAGTTCTGGCCAGGGCAATCAGGCAAGAGAAAGAAATAAAGGGTATTCAATTAGGAAATGAGGAAGTCAAATTGTTTCTGTTTGCAGATGACATGATTGTATATTTAGAAAACCCCATCGTCTTCAGCCCAAAATCTCCTGAAGCTGCTAAGCAACTTCAGTAAAGTTTCAGGATACAGAATTGATGTGCAAAAATCACAAGCATTCCTATACCTTTAACAGACAAACAGAGAACCAAATCATGAGTGACCTCCCATTCACAATTGCTACAAAGAGAATAAAATACCTACGAATCCAACTTACAAGGGATGTGAAGGACCTCTTCAAGGAGAACTACAAACCACTGCTCAACGAAATAAAAGAGGACACAAACAAATGGAAGAACATTCCATGCTCATTGATAGGAAGAATCAATATCATGAATATGCCCATACTGCTCAAAGTAATTTATAGATTCAATGCCATCCCCATCAAGCTACCAATGACTTTCTTCACAGAACTGGAAAAAACTGCTTTAAAGTTCATATGGAACCAAAAAAGAGCCAGGAATGCCAAGACAATCCTAAGCCAAAAGAACAAAGCTGGAGGCATCATGCTACCTGACTTCAAACTATATTACAAGGCTACAGTAACCAAAACAGCATGGTACTGGTACCAAAACAGATATATAAGCCAATGGCACAGAACAGAGGCCTCAGAAATAATACCACACATCTACAACCATCTGATCTTTGACAAACCTGACAAAAACAAGAAATGGGGAAAGGATTCCCTATTTAATAAATGGTGCTGGGAAAACTGACTAGCCATAAGTAGAAAGCTGAAACTAGATCCC
The DNA here is from genome assembly GCF_002776525.5 of Piliocolobus tephrosceles. Classification (NCBI taxonomy): domain Eukaryota; kingdom Metazoa; phylum Chordata; class Mammalia; order Primates; family Cercopithecidae; genus Piliocolobus; species Piliocolobus tephrosceles. The sequence continues at coordinate 22,361,470 of NC_045451.1, read as the reverse complement.
TTCCTTACACCTCATACAAAAATTAACTCAAGATGGACTATAGACTTAAATGTTAGACCTAAAACCATAAAAACCCTATAAGAAAACCTAGGCAATACCATTCAGGACATAGGCATGGGCAAGGACTTCATGACTAAAACACCAAAAGCAATGGCAACAAAAGCCAGAATAGACAAACAGGATCTAATTAAACTAAAGAGCTTCTGCACAGCAAAAGAAATTACCATCAGAGTGAACAGGTAATCTACAGAATGGGAGAAAATTTTTGCAATCTACCCATCTGACAAAGGGCTAATATCCAGAATCTACAAAGAACTCAAACAAATTTACAAGAAAAAAACAAACAACCCCATTAAAAAGTGAGCAAAGGATATGAACAGACACTTCTCAAAAGAAGACATCTATGCAGCCAACAGACACATGAAAAAATGTTCATCATCACTGGTCATCAGAGAAATGCAAATCAAAACCATAATGAGATACCATCTCACACCAGTTAGAACGGCAATCATTAAAAAGTCAGGAAACAACAGGTGCTGGAGAGGATGTGGAGAAACAGGAATGCTTTTACACTGTTGGTGGGAGTGAAATTAGTTCAACCATTGTGGAAGACAGTGTGGCGATTCCTCAAGGATCTAGAAGTAGAATTACCATGTGACCCAGCAATCCCATTACTGGGTATATACCCAAAAGATTTTAAATAATGCTACTATAAAGACACATGCACCCGTATGTTTATTGCAGCACTGTTCACAATAGCAAAGACTTGGAACCAACTCAAATGTCCATCAATGATACACTGGATTAAGAAAATGTGGTACATATATACCATAGAATACTATGCAGCCACAAAAAAGGATGAGTTCATGTCTTTTACAGGGACATGGATGAAGCTGAAAACCATCATTCTCAGCAAACTATCACAAGGACAGAAAACCAAACACTGCATGTTCTCACTCATAGGTGGGAACTGAACAATGAGATCACTTGTACACAGGGCAGGGAACATCACACACCGGGGCCTTTTGGGTGATGGGGGGCTGGGGGAGGGATAGCATTAGAAGAAATACCTAACGTAAATAATGAGTTGAGGGGTGCAGCAAACCAACATGGCACATGTATACCTATGTATCAAACCTGCATATTGTGCACATGTACCCTAGAACTTAAAGTATAATAATAATAATAATAAACTGTCACAGATTCCTGCTTTCATGCAACACATAGTCTAGAGGATAAGTGAGTGAATGCATATAAACCGTTAAGCATGGTGTCTGAAACGTGATTATAATTAAAACCGAAGCTAGCAGGAGTTTCCATTGTGCCCTAGGAGCCTCAGACACTTCCTAGGGTTCAGAGAAGGGACCAAGGAGGAAAGTCCTATTGTCCAAAGTCTCTAAGGGAAGGCATCCTGTCCTGTCATTCCCCCTCAGATTCTACTGACTCAATATGTCACCTTCAAGAGTGTTTGCATCTTCCAAGTTGTCTAGGAGTTGATAAAGAATACAGACCAACATTTTTAAAGAAAGAAAGAATTCCCTGAACTTTGCAGGGCTAAGATGGGAGGATCTCTTGGGCCCAGGAGTTTGAGACCAACCTGGGCAACATACTGAAACACGACGTTGCAAAAACAAACAAACAAACAAACACCTATGTCTACAAAAAGACCCCAAAATTAGCTGGCATGTGCCTATAGCCCCAACTACTCAGGAGGCTGAAGTGGGAGGATCACTTGAGCCTGGGAGGTGGAGGCTTCAGTGAGCCATGATTGTACCACTGCACTTCAGCCTGGGTGACAGAGTCAGACCTTGCCTCAAAAAGAAAAGAAAGAATGGATGGATGGATGGACGGACAGATGGATGGATGAACAGATGGATGGAAGCATATGCATAAAACAATGGTGAAATGCCAGGCACTGAGCTATTTGGGGAAGTAAGAGATTTGGTGGAAGGAAACCTCTGCAGTCCCCTCAGGTCACAATCAGAAAGATGCCGACTCCCTCTGCCTTCACATCACACTGCACCTGCCTTAAAGCCTTCTTATTCCAGAAAGAATACAAGGCAACATTCCTCCCTCAGTCATCAGGGAAATTAGATAGCTCTCTCCATCCTGTAACTGCCTGAATGGGAAGGCAAACCAATGTGGTGCAGCGTTTTCACTGCATTTGGGGCATTTGCATGCTAAATTGGGTCAGAAACTATTGAAAACGGAAAAGTACGCAGAAGTGATTCTCTGACAGACTCCTTGGCTGCCTCCCCCACATGCTGGTGGGGGGCAGGTGGGAGAGGGGAGGGAGAGTTTGTTCCAACCACCTCCCCTCTGTGAGGCAAAATGGGGAGAACATGAATAAACAACATGTGCTTTGAATAGCAATGAAGGGAGAGGAGGAACCCACTTTTACCGAAGGCTCCACATTCTACAGCCCAGGGATTTCCAAGAAAATCAAACCTGCTTGGCTGGCTTCCCAGGAAAAGGAGTGGGCAGAGGCTTTGCGACCCTCACTCACTCGGCAATAATCAAGGTCAGTATCAGGGAGCAGGGTGCCAAGTGTGTCTCATTATATTTATGGCAGTACAAGTAGGCTAAGTAAGAACCACAGCCCCTGCAGTTTTCTAGTCCTCAGCCACCCTGGCAGGCAGAAAAGAGGGTCCTGAAAATCAAAACGACCAAACACAACTGATCCAGAAAAGGGAAAACAAGTAGGCCACTAGGTCTCCCCCGGAGCCTTGGGGTTATTTCTAAGACCCCTCTTGTGTGTTTGCTTGGTTTAAGCTTAAATATTTTCTTTAATATATTAGTTTATGAGGGCTTCATTGATTGTCATAAGATAAATGATGTCACTTTGAAAAATATTTTCTCTCTTTCATCATTTTAAATAAAGGGGATGATACATCAAATGGAAAAAACTCTCCTTGGGTTTGGGTTCTTTCTGGACCCATATATTTTGCAAAATAGATTTTTCAAGTGACTGGAAAGAGACCCAGAATGAGAAAGAAAAATGTAAGGGTTCCCTCTGCTCTTCTTGCCAATTTCCTTGAAGTTGAAAATCCATCTTGCCTGGACAGTGTGGGCTATTTGCCATATTGGGTTGCTGTCTCTCAGCTTTCCTGCTTATTTAGCTTCTTGGATGGTCTCCAGACCTGGCTCAAAAAGGGCCACAAAGGGGTAGAAATGAGCTTTTTCCTGGGCCTTATCCAAGGGGGCTCCAGGGCTAAGCTAGCCATGTCCATGGCAACCATTTGCTCCCAGCAATGCATCCACCTCTCTGCCTTCAGTCCCCGCTGGACAGGGGTCTGCCCATCAGCGGTCCACATGGCCAATGGTCTGCTTGGCTGCAACTCATCATCCACCAGTCCCAAACTGATGTTCACGGTCAAACATTAGCCTTTTGAGGTTGGGGAGAAGTTGAAGGCAACCTTTCCTTAGGTACCTTGAAGTATAATTTCTTATTTGAGTCATTTTCTAAAGCCTGTCAGTTATTTTAAAGACAAATCTCGGTAGAATGACTTCTGTTCTGATTATGTCAAATTCCCTTAAAGGTAAAGACTTTGGCCATATCAGCCTTTTGCTTTTACATTCAGGACCAGACCCTCCAGGGGGCAGCTATGACACAGGGGTCGGTGCCCTGGATGTGGGGTCAGGAACCTGGTCTGGTGAGCCCAGGTATGTCCCAGATCCACTGCTAACTTGATGTGTAAACTAGGCAAGGTATTCTTGCTCCTTGCTTTACAGCGAGCTGTTAGAAGGACCAAAAGAAGCCATGATCTCTTAGTCACAGATTTGAGAAAATAGCCCCTTGAGAAAGCAGAACTGGGGGCTGAGTGGACAGTATCCAGTCTCTAGTGGTCTTGGGGGTGCAAGAAGAGCCACCTGTTAGGGACAGTTAGCTTCTTCTAGGTGTGAGTCTCATATCCACACTGAAGATGTGCACGCTCAGAAAGAACTTAAATGGCAGTTCTGGGAATGTCACTTTCACTGTGTTACTTCCCTGCTCAAAAGCTGCCCATGGTTTCTGATCTATTCCAAGCTCTCTGGTTTAGCACCCAAGGTCTGCACAGCAGAGCCCTGGCCTGTCCAACCAGGTCACTCTCCCACTGCATGAACCCTCCATTCCATTCAGACAGCCCCACTCACTGTCCCCAAGGACACAGCTTCCTGTACCTCACTGCTCTCCCAAGAGCCTCTCTTTCTTGGGTTCAGATGCCCTCTCAAACCTCTTTGCCTAAGGCATCTTCCCTCACCAGCCCGTCCACCTGGATCTCTCATTCCCCTGAAGTGTATCACTTATTACCACTTGCTAGGCAAACATCAGCTGCCCCCATATTAGAATATTTCGAGCTGTTGTTCAACTCTTGGATCAAAATTGAAATTTTCCTGAGTTTTTACCTTGTTTCTGCAAGTAGGTTGGGAACTCTTCAGGGGGCAGGAACTTGTCTAATTCATCTTCGTATCCCCTGGCAGACAGTAGGTGTTCAATCAATGTGTACTGAGGGATCAATATGAAAATTATTCGATCTCCAGAACTTTGTGAAGATCTCCAAAACATAAAGAGCACAAAACATTCTCACTCATTGACCTGATTGAGAGCACTCATGTGCTGTAATTATAGGCCTGAAAAAGAACACTGTTCTTCAATTTACTCCACCTCCCCCAGTGCCCAAAAGGACTCTCAGTCATCCTTATTACTAAGGCAACGTGTGTTACAGAATCAGAAAGGTGAATTCCCGCAACTAGTCTGACTCCCCACCCTCCTCCTTTTCCTTCACTCCGACAGAGCTGTTCACTCAACTGGATGTAGCTTAAAAATTGCTAACATTTATTGAGTGCCTACCATATACTCAGCACTTTCCTTAGCCCTTCCCATGTGCCACCCCTTTGAGAGGGGTTCTATTCCTCATTTTAAAGCTACTGAAAATAGTAGTGACATCGTTGCTCAGAATCACACAGCTGGTTGAAGAATGGCTTGACTCCTCTCGATTTATTCTAAAATCCTTCATTTTAAAACTACTGTAAACAAGACAGAGTCTTCATTTGGGGGAATAAAGACACTCGAGACTGCACAGACCTGCAACTTCTACATAGATTCCAGGTGCCAGGATAGATACTTCAATGATAGATACTTCTTTATCCCAAAGAAGAGAGGGACCTCTAAGCCACCCCATTAATACCCAGGAACAAGCCAGTCAATTTATTTAGGGGTTGCAGCATATGCTTATCCATGCCACACCATAAGGGGTGAGTGGCATGACTGTGTGGCATTGTAGAAAACTGACTATGGACCAACAGAACACACATAGGATTCATGCAAGCACTCATTCATACAGCAAGTTGTTTGCTGAGTGTCTACTATACTCCAGGCACTGTGCTAGGACCTGGGGTGGGGGGCAGATAAACAACTCTTGAAACTTGAGCTCTTCACCTGGTAAGAAAACATGCAGATGCACAGCCACAGAGCTGAATCAAAGAGTGTGCAATCTCTGCAGGAGACTGGATGAGGGAGAAGACCGCTGTGTTTGGGGATGTCAGCGGAGACTCCCCCATAGCCCTTGGGGGCCTGCTGTCTATCCTCACACATTTTCATGCACATTCACATTTGACACCCGCTGCCTCTTCCCATCTCCCCGCCTTCTTCCATTCCCCTGACAGATTCCACCACGCTCTTTCAAAGAGAAGGGAAATTTGATTGACACCTCAGCTTGGAAGCTCTGGGAGCTGCCACAGAAATACGATAGTAACTCCAAGTCTTCTGGGGAGAGCAGAAGGTGTGGGCATGAGGAAAAGAAAGGTGGGAGGGAAGAGAGTGGCAAGGGGAGAGAGAACGTGGAAGAGACTGCCTTCCGGGTACACCTAAGACCTAATCTTTCCTTCTTTGGGTCTCTGCAATATGCACTACCTGGCCATTTCTGGAACAAACAAACTGAATGCAATTACACACACACACACACACACACACACACGTATAGACACATACATGAACACACAGACATATATGTACACAAACACATATCAGAGGCTTATGCTTCCCCACTAAGCGCAGTATCCTTTATCTTTATCTTGTCCTTCCTACTATACACAACCGAAAATGGTCCAAACCCCAACTGGAGGTAGTTTGGGATCTTATCTGGCTTTAAGCCATCTGGAAGCCATCCGCAGGCTTGCCTCAACTCTTGTCTAAGAAGCCATTATGGGAGAAGTTAATTCAGCAGAGCCAAGCTTGTGATAATGGAGGAAAGAATTAATCAATCAAAACATTCATATATATTTGATGAAAATAACCTTGAAAGAATGGATAAATGAAGCTATATTGAGGCCCTCCTATATGTCAGACTTGTGCCAAGAGTGTTTAAAAGTATCACTTATTTTAATTCTCACACTAACTTTATGAGGTAAGGACTATTATCCTCATCTCAACAGCAAAGATCCTGAGGGTCAAAGTGAATACATGACTTTTGATGATAACACAGAAATGCTATTAAGTGGCCAAACTAGAATTAAGTGAATTCTCGATGGAGAATTTCCATTTTCAATGCTTAATTCAGGATTTCATTCTCCATTGAGAATCCACTTAATCCAGCATTTTCAACAGCTGATTGTTAAAACCATGTGCACTTCCAGATGGTAGGCACATGGAGTGGCTTCAAAAGTAGAAGACATGGCCTTTACTGGAAGAGCTCACAGATTGGTGGAGATAACATGCCCTTCAGATACAATGGTAGCAGAGGGCAGGCAAGCAAAGCCACCCACCACAGAACCTAGGATGAGGCATGTCATAGGGATTCAGGGAAGAGACTTGGCTCCAGCACAGGATCTTGACAAAGGCTTTGAGATGGAGTCTCACTCTATCACCCAGGCCGGAGTGCAGTGGTGTGATCATGGCTCACCGCAGCCTTGACCTCCCCAAGTTCAGGTGATCCCCCTGATCCTTCCACCTCAGCCTCCCAAGTAGCTGGGACCGTAGGTGTGTGCTCCCACACCTAGCTAATTTTCTTTTTTGTAGAGGCAGGGTTTTGCCCCATTGTCCAGGCTGGTCTGGAACTCCTGGGCTCAAGCAATCCACCTGCCACTGCATCCTAAAGTGCTGGGATTACAGGTGTGAGCCATGACACCTGGCCCACAGTGGTTCCTTAACAAGTACCAGGTTGGTCTGCTGCAGGTCTAGGCAGATGAGATCAATGGAGGAGCAAAATGGAAAATTCAGAAACAGGCCCAAGAGCAAAAATAATTTACAATAAAGGTGGCATTTCAAGTTAGTGGGCACAGGATAACTTAGTAAATAGTTTAAAGGCAACTGGCTAGCTATTTGCTAAAAAAAAAAAAAAAAAAAAAAAAAAAAAAAAAAGCTATATTCTAGCTTTATACAGTATATAACAATAAATTAATAAATTCCACAAGAATTAAGATTCTACATGAGAATAATTCTTTAAAAAACTCAAAGAAAATACAGGTAAATATTAGAAAAGCTAATCATTTAAAAATCATATTTGTGAAGGAATGTTTACAAATAAAAGAACAGATAAATTCAACTCCATATAAATTTAAAATTCCAACATATCAAATCAAATATCATTAACATTTAAATTGTAAACAACAAACTGGGGAAACCATTTGAAACATATATAGAAGATAGATGTTAGTATTCTAGTATTCTTAATATATAGATGTACTTACATTAAATAAGAAAAGAAGGTTCAATTTTAAATAAAAATTTGCAAATGATGTGAATGAGGTTACTCCCACACAAGAAATGCAAATGGGGGCAGGGTGGAGGCTCAGGCCTATAATCCCAGTGCTTTGGGAGATGGGGCAGGAAGATCCCTTGAAACCAGGAGTTCGAGATCAGCCTGGTCAACATAATGAGACTCTACCTCTACCAAAAAAAAAAAAAAAAAAAAAAAAAGTAGCCAGGCATGGTGATGTGTGCCTGTGGTCCTAGCTACTCAGAAAGCTGAGGCAGGAGGATTGCTAGGGCCCAGGAGTTCAAGGCTGCAGTGAGCTATGATTGTATCACTGTACCCCAGCCTGGGAAACAGAGTGAGACTTTGTCTATTAAAAAAATAAATTAATATGACCAGTATATCTATAAAACATGCTCAAACTTACTAAATATTTTTAAGTCAAGTTAAAATTTTAAATTGGAAATGAGTGTTTTTTATATTTTATATTTTGTATAGTAAATACATTTTCTTAGTTCAAAAAAAAAATCAAATAATTCAGTGAACAATTTTCTCCCATTCTGTCCCCCACATGCATAAGACTCACCACACCTTAAACAGGTAACCGCTTGTATTAGTCCATTCTCATGCTGCTGTAAGAACAGCATAGCTGGGAAGGCCTCAGGAAACTTACAAGCATGGTGGAAGAAGCAGCAAACACATCCTTCTTCACATGGCAGCAGGAAGCAGCAGTGCCAAGCAAAGAGGGGAAAGCCCTTTATAAAACCATCAGATCTTGTGAGAACTCACTCACTATCATGAGAACAGCAGCATGGGGGTAGCCACCCTCATGATTCAATTATCTCCCACCGGGTCCCTCCCACAACACACGGGGATTATATGGCAACTACAGTTCAAGGAGAGATTTGGGTGAGGACACAGCCAAACCATATCACTGTTGTTAATAATGACCCGTGTATCCTTCCAGAGGTTCTTTTCATATATACAAGCAAATACCACTATGCATTATTATTTTTATTTTAATCTCTTTAAAATGAACTATAGCATAGCATACATAAAGTTTCATACCTTGCTTTTTCCTCCTACCAATATATATTAGAGAACTTTTCATATGGGTGTTTTAAGAGCTTTCTCCTTATTTATCACTAAATAATTTTTCATTGTATAGATGTATGATAATTTACTTAGATGGTTTCCAATGTTTTTACTCTTATAAACAATTCTGCAATAAATAACCTTGAATATACGTCATTTCTCAATTATGCCAGGGTATCTGTAAAGAGAATTCTGGGAAGTGAAATTACTGGGACCAAGGCTGTATGCATTTTTAATTCTGAAAGCTACTGCCAAATTGCCTTCTACAAGGGTTTCATCAATTTACGTATCCAACCAAAATGTATGAGTGTGCTTGCTTCTCCACAGCCTTGCCAATAGAGTGTGTTATCAAGCTTCTGGAATTTACCAAACCAATGAGTGAAAAGTGGCAACTTAGGATAGTTTCAATTTACATTTCTTCAATTACAAGTGAATCTGGGCATCTTTCCATATATCAAACAGCCATTTTTCTTTCCTTTCCTATGAAGCATATGCTTAGGTTATTCAAATAGTACCCATTTTTTTCTTTAAAGAATAATATCTAGGGAAAATAAGAATACAAGGACTTGGGCTAGGCGCGGTGGCTCACGCCTGTAATCCCAGCACTTTTGGGAGCCAAGGCGGGCGGATCATGAGGTCAGGAGTTCGAGACCAGCCTGGCCAATATGGTGAAACCCTGTCTCTACTAAAAATACAAAAATTAGCCAGGCGTGGTGGCAGGCACCTGTAGTACCAGCTACTTGGGAGGTGGAGGCAGGAGAATTGCTTGAACTCAAGAGGCGGAGGCTGCAGCAAACTGAGATCATGCCATTGTACTCCAACTTGGGCAACAAAAGTGAAACTCTGTCTTGAAAAAAAAAAAAAAAAAGAATCCCAGAACTCACACACAGACTGTAAATGGTAGTAAAAATTGATGCAAAAAAATTTTCAGGGGCCATTGGGCATATGAAAATATAAAAATCCTTAAAATGTAAATGTTCTTTGGCCCAGGAACTCCATCTGCAGAAATTCATCATAAGAAAAGAATCAGAGATATAGAAAAATGCATATGTGTTAGGATATTGATTAAAGCATTGTTTGTAATGTCAAACAACTAGACTCTGTGCCTCTCTGGATTCTCCTGTTGCCTCGATATGGTGCCTCAATAGCCAAGAGAATCTGTATTTGCTAACAGTTTTACAGAAGAGCTAATGTTGGCAACTGAGTGAGTCAGCCTCTCGGACTTCCAATCCCAAATTCTTGGGAGAGAGAATATCATCATCTCAGGAGGACTCCAGGGCCAGTTTTTAGTCTAGAAAACTGCAGTCTTTTGGGAAAGGGTGCCACACATGGTGACATCTGAAGAAGAGACACTTCTTATCTAGCAGCCCTGAAAATAGAGCAGTGCCCTGGCTGTTGGGGTTTGGAGCCTCAGATGTGTGCATCTATTTATTGTTCTACCTAAGTTTCTTCCAGGACCTCAGGGCTGGTAAGAAGGGTCCAGACCCTAGAAGTTTAAGAAAGCAAAATTTTTCCAATGGACTGTAGACTTTGTCATATTACAACTACTATTTCTTCAATTGGTTGGCATTAAAAAAAAAAAAGCTTATAAAACTAAGCTGTAATTTCTGTGATTTTAGTGGCAGCCTGTTATAAAGAGGAAAGAAAACATCTCATCTCTACCACAGTATACATACTGGCATACTCGCAGAGAAAGAGCATGTTTCCGATATTCTGAGAGCATTTTGAGCCTGCAATACTTCCGTTTCTCTCTCTCTCTCTCTCTTTCTGTCGCTTTCTCTCTCTGTGTGTGTGTATGTATGTGTGTGCGCGCGCACGTGCACATGCAAGGGAAATGCTTGCAAAATTTCTTTACTGGAGGAGAAAGGGACTTTCGTGAGTTGACAATTTTCTATCCATTTCTACTGATCCCAGGGGACAGATTCAAAAGCCATTTCCATGTTAGAAGACTTGAATAATTTGGCGAGGTGGCTGAAGTGAGAGAGAAATCTGCTTGGGGATTTCTAGCTTGGGAACCTGGATGGATTCTGCTACTGTAGGTTGATCCAGCCTACAGAGACAGAGGGACAGAAGTCAGCACAATGGGTTTAACATCGGGTTGGTCTTGAAATGATATAGAGGCTACAGGTATGAAGATCAGAAGTAAGCCTGGCACTGAAATCTCAGCATTGGAGTACTCTAGGTTGGGTTCCCCTAAAGGAGAATCTGAGACACAACATGAGGGCAGCTAGTTTAGTTGAGAGGTGATGCCAAGAAGCAGAGTGAAGAAGGGGGTACAATGAAATGAGGAATGAAGAAAAGCCAATAAAGAGTGAGTTATTGCACTGTTTATCTCAGTGCTCAGGCTTATGGGAGTCTGAGAAACTAAGTAGACAGCATTTCAGAACTCTCTCTCTAAAGTATGAGAGCTGGAGTATTTATCCACTTACTCGCATCCCCCATTGGCTGAGGTTTGCACGCAGAGAGTGCTAACTCCTCCATACTTCCTGCACTCTACAGGAAGCTTGGCCTTCTACAGCTTTAAGAAAAGCCCCAAGACAGGAAGGTGAAGAGACACCCAGAACAGTTTTCTGGGTGCATGGAGCTGCTCAGCATAGTTCCACTAAAATCCAATGTACTGAGGAGATGTGGTGCATTGCACAGAAAGCATCATTACAGACGTCAAGAGGAGTTGGGTCATATTTGACATCATGGAGTAGGTAAGATTGGTGAGTCTAGGAAGAAGAGAAAAGTCACAAGGATAGAACCACAAGACCCAGATGAAATGACAAAGGCAGGTCAGAGAGGCAGGGAAACCAAGAAAAGTGTCACATCAGCCAAAGGAGACATGACTATCAAGAAAGAGAGAAGGTCAACAGCTCCAAGTGATGTGTTCAAATGGACTGAGGTCATTGCTGACTTTGGTGGTAAGAGTGGAGGCAAAAACTTCATTGCTTTTGGAGATAAGTAGATACAATTTGTGAGAAGGGGGTAGAGAAATATAAACCACTCTCAAGAACTATGGTTTCAAAGGAAGGAAGAGACAGGTGGATAGTCAGGAATGTGGAGGTGGAAGCAGAGGTATGCAGGTTAGTTTTAACAACCAACTTTCCAGAAATGAAAAATAAAGCCCTGATTGGAAGCATTGGCTGGTGTCTGTACTGTAAATCCTCCTACCATGGCCAATTTCAAGCTATCAACATGATTTCAACTATCTTGCAAAATTCCTGAAATTGTAACAATCAGTGCTCCTGAGATGGTAGGAGTTAGCTCCAGCACAGGACTGGGTGGAAGATTAAAGACTGTTGTTGTTTTGTTGTTGTTGTTGTTGTTGTTGTTAATAGGGGGAAAATGTCACCAAAGAGACTGAGTCAATTGAGAGGGAGAGATGGAAGATGTGGGAGCAAGAATACAGTGAAATTCGGAGTGCATGCTTTGGTGACAGGCCATCCATTTTTCACAAATCTCATCTGCGGGGAGCACATAGAAAGAAGATGCATTTGGAAAACCACAGACCCGGGTGTGAGTCCAGCTCCACAGTGTACTCACTGAGCCTTCAATTCCCATCAATGAAACATGGACAAAAATGCCTACTCCAAAGGATGTCCCAAGGGCTGAAGAGAAAGTGATGATAGTGACTATTGAAAATAATAGCAGTTTACATTTGTTTAGTACTTAGTTATATGCCAGACACAGACTAAGCACTTTCATGATAATCTTATTTAATTGTCATAGTAATGCCATGAGGTAAATTCTGTTATATCTCAATAGAATCGGTGATAAAATAAGCTCAGAGAGGTCAAGTAATTTTTCCAAGTGCATAGAGCTAGAGCTTTGTAGAGCAAGAATTTAAATGGGAGGAGCTGGCACCTATGTTAGCCACTGCACAGAACTGCATCCCACATGGTGGCCACATGGAGGCGAGAGGCAGGACCATTGTGTCCCTCCTATGAGGAGGGAGAGCAGGGTCTGGAGGAGCTAACAAATGGCCCAGGAAAGGTATTCAATTAGAGCTTCACCGTATTCACAGGTGAGATCAGAAATCATAAAGTAGTCCTGGTGCCAATCAGCACGTTCTAGAAATATTTGTTGTATTGCGTGTGATGCAAGCCTCCTTCTCATGAGTCAGTTTTGACTGAGGTGGCCAGAGGGATTAGGAGAGATGTGGGATCCTGAGGTGGGCAGGGCAGCGGTAACTCAGAGAGGCAGGGCTGAAACCTTTTACCTTCCTCCAGTAGATTGAGCCCTACCTATATGGTTGGCTGGAAGGACAAGCAGAGGGTCACATGGAAATCCAACAAGTACAGCCTCACAAAGATTTTAACAATAGTCATGGCCAAACCTGTCCCCACAATCAAGTCAACATTACCAAGATGCATTGCCAAAGAACAGACTTTCTTGGTATCTTTTCCTCCTATTCAATTTGGAATGGAAAAAGAAAGGCAATTCCTGAGTGTTCTGGAAACCTAAAGCAGGACACTGACCCTAAATAGTTGTCACCTAGTGCCACAAAGATAACAGTGATGGCTGGGTTCCAGACACCTGGCCCTGCTTATCTCCTAAGTCATCATGAACCTGGGTAACATGACCAGCTTGTGTGGCCACTCTAGGCAGCTTCTTATAAAACCTGAAAGCAAGAGAGATCCAGAGTACAGACACATGCATGGCCTAGGCTTTCTGCTTCCTTGAGAAGCTCTCTGTTTCCCACATGAGAAGGGAAGAAGAGGACTCAGAGAGTCACTTGATTTTTTGTGCAGCTGCAAATAGTGTGGAGTGTGCAATTTTATTTACTCGCTTAGACATCTGGCAAACTGAGGCCACTGTTTCACCTAAAAGCAGTGTGAGAAAAAACATGTCGATAGGCTACAGCTTTGCCCTCTTGAGAACAAAACCCTTTTCTGTCCCATCTTCCATGGAGAGGGGCTCAGATGGAGCTTCCTGGCTGTGGAATGGTGAGTGGTGGAAGTGACCTCTCAACCCCTATAATAAAGATATTGCAGACAGCCCCAGAAGTTGTGAGTGTGAGAAACTGTCTCATATTTTTAATGAAAAAATGATACTTCATTTTTCTAATGACAGAGAACTTGGATGTGGCTTACAGTAATATATGCCTTTTTTAATACATGGCTTATCATCTCGGGGCAATGGCAGTATGAAGGATGGTGCAGCAGACAAAAGGTTAATAGAGCATCAGGACTTTTTTAATTGAAAAAATGACTGAGGGGCTCCACAGCAGACCAAGTGGTGATAGTATTACAGACTGTAAGTACCGTTCTGGAGATATACTATTCATTTGAGGGTAGAGTAATAGATGTCAAACCAAGTCCCGATGCCTCAACATGAACAGGAGTCCATTCCGAAGGAGGTTAATAAGCAATACACAGAATTTTTCAAAGTATTCTTCAAAGTATGTTCACAATATTTCAAAGAGTGCTCTATGAAGGAATCTAGTGTGAAGCAGATGTCTGTCTTTTTTTTTTTTTTTTTTTTAACTGGATAAGGATATAAAAATGAGAGAGTGGGGCCAGGGATGGTAGCTCATGCCTATAATCCCAGCACTTTGGGAGATCGAGGTGTGTGGATCACTTGAGGTCAGGAGTTTGAGACCAGCCTGGCCAACATGGTAACACCCCACCTTTACTAAAAATACAAAAATTAGCCAGGCGTGGTGGTATGCACCTGTAGTCCCAGTTACTCAGGAGGCTGAGGCAGGAGAATCATTTGAACTTGGGAGGCGGAGGTTGCAGTGATCTGAGATTGCACCACTGCACTCTGGCCTGGGTGACAGAGCCGGACTCTGTCTCAACAAAACAAAACAAAACAAAACAAATGAGAAATGGATGAGGAAGTGCCCTGAGGGTGTAAATATGTAAATATGAACTTCTCCCTTCAGCTTGATCTTTGTGTAACTGCATTTGTTCATACTGAGACTTTCAAAATCTCATAGGGCACCTCAGAATCTGTAGCCTTTTGAGTCATGTGGTACGTGCAGCTGCCCCCATGAATGAGTGAACACATGAATGGCTCGGCCTTAAATAAATAAGGGCTGTCACAAAACTGTCCCCAACTCAGGAGGGGCTGATCCTCTCAAGCCCACCATGCTTCTGCACCACTCCTTGCTGGACCCTGTGACCCTTTAAACAAGCAAAGACAGATGGAGATTAGGCATCTCCTCCTGTACACAAGGCCCAGGATAAGGCATTACCACAAACGATGTAAAGGTGAGTAGACAGAGGACCTCCCAGCGAAGAGCATACTACCTAACAAGTTTTTTTTTTTTTTTTTTTTGAGATAGTCTTACTCTGTCTCCCAGGCTGGAGTGCAGTGGTGTGACCTCAGGTCACTGCAACCTCCACCTCCTGAGTTCTAGTGATTCTCATGCCTCAGTCTCCCGAGTAGCTGAGACTACAGGTGCATGCCACCACAACTGGTCAATTTTTGTACTTTTAGTAGAGACAGGGTTTCATCATGTTGGTCAGGCTGGTCTCGAACTCCTGGCCTCAAGTGATCTGCCTGCTTCAGCCACCCAAAGTGCTGGAATTACAGGCATGAGCCACCATGCCCAGCCCCCGCATCTAACAGCTATTAACAGAATCATTGTGATTCTTCTGGGACTCTCCAAGGCCCAAAGAAGCCATTTTCCAGACTGAGTCACCAGAATATGTGCTCTCAGCAATTCTCTTGCACACAGACAAACAGAAACCCTTTTAAGGGACACCACTATTCCTTAGAAGCCAAGTAAGGATGTATTTATTAATTTATTTTGAGACAGGGTCTCACTTTGTTACCCAGACTGAAGTGCAATGGCACAATCATAGCTCACTGCAGCCTCAACCACCTGGGCTTGAGCAATCCTCCAGCGTCAGCCTCCCCAAGTAGCTGGTCCTATAGGTGCATGCCTCCATGCCTAGCTAATACGTTTTTTTAAGTTTTTGTACAGATGGCATTCTTGCTATTGTATCCAGGCTGGCCTCAGACTCCTGGCCTCATGTGATTCTCCTGCCTTGGCCTCCCAAAGTGCTGGAGTTACAGGTGTGAGCCATTGCACCCAGCTTATGCTCATTTACATGAGAATTTTTTGCACTCACTATACTTCAAAATGTGTCTGCTAAACACTCTTCTAGAAAAGTTTCTTAGTCAATGGATTTTGCTGGTTCTGAAAGTGACATGGAGCTTCTAGTGATGATTCTTGTCACCAAGCACAGGCTCCTTTGCAAAGTCCTAGCGGGTCTTAGAGTATACACAGCTGTTCTGCTAATGTTTCATTTATTTCATGAAAATGCCATGATTTTCAAAGGCAAAGTAAAATCAGATTGCCTTTCTACTTTAAAACAATTATGGAATTTTTATACTCCAGTTTTCACAGATCACAGGTGTATCTGTAAGTATCTCCAAACGATAAACGAGTGTGAAAGAAGAGCACTTAAGCTCTCTGAAAAGTTAAACTTCACATTTTGTCCACTTAAGGCCTACCCTGTCTCAAACAGACAAGAATGGGGTGTAGAAGGTTTGGCAACATCTGCATGGACATTTTTGGGCTGGTTGATGAGGGGTTAATTGGAGCTAATTTTAAATGCACAGGCTAGAAATCTTTTCCCTGGAGAACCTGACTGCATCTTAGCCTCCGATTGCTAAGAGATGATGGCTCCCAACTCAGTGTCAGTTGCTCTGGGGATCTCAGAGAAATAATATGTACATGGACCAAATAGAAAACATAAAAATAATAAATGAAACTAATAATGCAAAAAGTGTTTGGGAAATAAGTAGTCCCTTCTGACACGAGCAGTGCTGGAAGCTTTGGGAAAAGAAGGCTGGAATGTAAATTGTCGAAATTGGAGTTGTAAATTTTCCTCTGGAGAAACAGGGAGCCAACAGTTCTGTTTAGAGGAAACCGAGCTCACAGGAGCTGGTTTTCTGTCCAGGTTCAATCCAAAAAGGACAGCCTCTCACTCCTACTTCCCCAAAGAGGCTGGGCTCAGGATCAGGGAGGTGGGGGGAGGGAGAGAGGGTCAGTAGGACTTGCAATCTGATGTCCTCGTTAAATTGAATGTGCTGTTTCCATGGGACTGCAGGGGCTGACAGCAATGCAGGGTGAGCAACTCCTTGTTAAACCTTTCCTTTCTCGGCCACTGCCCCTCTCCCCTGAGATGGCTAACCAAGGAAATAATGCCACAGTGGTCAAGTGGGAAATCTTGACAAGGATGAACAGAAATCAGGACCAAAAACAGGACTGATTATTTTTGGTCTTGGACACCCCTTCAAAACCTAATGAGGCAAACCTGCTCAAATTTCATCAAATTGTATTTCCAAGTGAGTGCAGGGTCACAGGATGGAAACATGAAGATGTTTGGTGTGTTTGGTTCTAAAAAAAAAAAGAAGAAGAAGGAAGGGAGGTTGGAAAGAAGGAGGTCTTGTAGACAGGAGACTGCCTTGCTATTTATTCATCTCTGTTGATGCTTTCCTGATCTTAGTCTAGGTGCTGACTTAATTTCATTTGGTTGATCATTTTCAACTCAAAGTTCATTGGGAATACTCAGACATTCTCCAGGCTGCAGCAATCCAGAGAAGCCAAATCCCACCAAATTTCATCCTGTCTTTGGGGCAACTTTGCCATGCCACCACCCACTGAACCCAGCCTGGACTTGTCTGTCTCCCACTCCACATGCACCCATTCTCCTATCAGCAGATGGAAAAATGGAGGCCTCAGGGCTGTGAGGTCAATAGCAGAGGTAAGCCTGGTCCGTCAGAGCTGCTCCCCATCTCCTCAACCTGAGATGCAAAAGATAATCGCAACCAGGACTGAAAACACTCCTGTGGCACAATATGCATCCTACCCCAAAGTGAGCACCAAGCAGCCTGTACGAGGCAGACCTGGGGTTCATTCCTTTTGCTCAGTAGCTCAGCACCTGGCCTTTGTTTATTAATATATCACTCCTTTGTTCAGTGAACCTTTATTGAGCTCCAAGTACCTGCCAGACAGTGGGTCTAAAGGAGTAAGTGAAACAGACATGGCCATATCCGCATTTGGCTTTGTGCAATAAATACCTGATACATGCTGAGCACATGGGGCAGGAGGGAGGAGATAACATTTCTTCCCTTCAAAGACGTCCATCTAGTTGGAGAGATTATGCCAAGCTTTACAAGTGAAGGAAAAACTCCAAGGAAGTGTGTCCCTCTTTTGTAGCAGAGAGAAGATGACTTGACCAAGGTGAGTGGCAGAACTGGGGACAGAAGTTTGATATCCTAGCTCTGAGCCTGTGCCCAGTATGACCGCAGAATGCAAGGAAGCACAGTGAAAATTGCTTTCTTAGGGGTAATTGGTCATTGCAATGATTCCGTCTTGGCCTGCACTTCCTCTACATCCTCATAGCCATAGTGTTGCCCAAAGAATCCTCCCTGGCCAGCAGGTAGAGCCCCTGGAAGTATCGCTGTCACCACACAATCTCAACGTAAACCAGCTGTCCTCATTTTCTGTGGCTGCTGTAACAAAGTACCACAAACTGGCTGGCTTAAAACCAGTTCTTAAGGTTTCTCACAGTTCTTAAGGCCAGAAGTCCAAAATCGAGGTGTCAGCGTGGCTGTAGTCCCTAGCAAAGATCCTGGGCATGGGCACACCCCTTGTGAATGTCACAGGTCCACCGCGCAGCCAGAGTGCTCTTTGAAAGTGCCAAGTGCCGCAGTAGAGGGCAGCTCCAGCTACAGTCGGTGTGCCGAACTGAGAGGCACCCTCTGACTGTAGGATTACGGAAATCTTTATGGAGAAACAGCATCCGAGATGGACCTGGAAGGGTTGGCGGGGTTCAGACCTGCTAAGATGAGGGTAGGGCATTGCAAGCAGAGGGCAGTGCGGGAGAGACCGTTGCTGTGCTCCCTAGATGGAAAGCAACAGGGAGAGTGGCTTCTCTCTCCTCAGCTGCCAGAAACTTTAGCAGGTGCATTTGAATTTAAGAATAAACTCGTAATGCAAATAACCTATACTGATACATATGTAAGACATGTAAGATCTGCAAACTCTTGACACGATAAAAATTCTTCATAGGATCCATTTCTCAATGGCCCACTTTTTTGGTATGATTAATAGCCTTCGGATCTTCTAGTTCTTTCTCAAAAGGCTATAGGCCTTACAAGGTGGGAGACTGTTTCTCCGGTCCTGATTTTCCTCCAGAATCAAAGTCCTGGTTTTCCTCGAGAATCAAGCTCCTGTGCTAGCTTATCCACACTAGGAGGATGGTTCTAACATTTATCAAAGCAACCATTTACTGTGTATTTTACCAGAAGCCACACACGATGCTAAACATCTACCTGGCATTGATCATTGCAATGATCAACAGTTTCTTGATCATTATTACCTTTTGAAGCCCAAGTTCTTCCTGAAGATTTCTCTTTCCTTCTGTGAGAGTTACAGGTTTCCCCTTCCCTGTCGTCTGTCTCTGGGACCTAGGCCACTTGAATTCAAGGGTTCACTGTTCATGAAGAACCCAACTTCACCAGGCAGTTCTTGAATTGTTTCAGACTCTGGAGAGTGTGAAACTGGGGGAAAGGTCACTTGGAAGAGTGCTTTGCACACCATTGCTCATATTGTTTTCCCTTTCCTTCTCCCACCATCCCCCCACCACAAAGTCCCTACTCCCATCCCGCTTTCCAGTTCTTCTTCCTTCCCTTGGTGTGCAGCTTCTGTCTGCCTCTGAAGCATAGATACAGTTGATATCCAGGCCCTGAGGGCTGAACCCCAAGTGAGCTAATCAAGGCATTCTTTTCACATCAGAGGCTCTCTCTTGTACCAGCTTCGAAGAAAATAAAATGTTCCCCACCTCAATTCATATTCAGTATATTACATCATCTCAACGGTCTTAAGGGTAGGCACAATGACTGCCCTCATTTTTCAGAGCAGGAAATTGAGGCTCAGTTAGGTTAAGTGATGCAATTAAAGTTATAAAGAAAGAAAGTGATGGGACCAGTGTATACACACAGGTCTGGCTTGCTCCAATGCCCTTAGCCTGACTCTCACTCACTGCATGAATTGATCCAGTACCTTATCTACAGGCTGCCTCAAGGGGGATGAGGACAAACCAATCAAAATACCGTGGGGTTGATGAAAGCTCTTTCCGAGTGGTTTAAAATGACTGGGAAAACAGGACCCTATTCTAACAAGCTCACAGGATTTGCCGTGCATGCCTGGACTGTATCTGTTATGGGCCAGGGATGAAGGATTTATTCCGTTCATGAATCAGAGAATAACTATTGTTATTATTTAGCATTGATTAATTGTTCCTCCCCCTAACCCCAGGTCTCTCTGCACAGTTCCCAGAAAATCATTAAACTTCAGGAGTTGCCTGGGCTTTGACATTCTGGGTAAAAGCGCTGTACTATGAGCCCTTCAAGGATAAGCCAGATCTCAGAGTGGCCTGGCAAATGGCCACACAAAGGAGATGGCCCAGCCCACTGCAGGATGCTCCGTGACCCCTCGCCCTGTCCTTGCCTCAAAGCAGCTCCTGGGAGGTCACCATGATGACCCAAGAAGAGGAGCAGAAATCACAGACCTCTGCTTCCTTACGGAGAAAACCAAGCAGGCTCCAACTGTTTCCCACACTAAGGATGTTGGGAAATGCATAACAATTGTGTAATTCCTAATAAGGAGGGGTAACCCTTCAGGGGTAATTACAGCAGCCAATGTCTCAGCCACATTTGTGTGATTTGATTAAATGTAACATTGTAAAGGGAGCCGGCACAGTGAATTTCCATCCTGACATCCAATAATACTCCCTAACCCTTTGGACATTGTCCTCCCCGAAGGTCAAAAATATGAATAAATTATGGTTCTGACAACCTTGACATGGAGCAGAGGTGGGGTGAAAAGCTCTCCGGGAAAAAATTCCGACATTACATTTGTGATCACAGAGAATAAAGGAAAATCCATATCCTAATTTTGCTAAATTTAAGCTTGACGAGAAGAACAGAGAATAACCTTTGGTGCTATGTTTATTCAGAAGGCAAGGGGCCCTCAGAGCTCAAAGCCAAGACACATCCTGTCATTCACCATGAGGCAGGTTCCTAGTTCCTGCTGACAATTTTTATTGATTAGAAATTATCAACCCAGGGACAATGCCATCCAAAGGAGTGGGCTGAGAAACAATATTGTTAAATAGTTAGCCACGGTGCTTCCAGTCAGGTAGAATGTGTGCTCAGAGAGAGCGGAGCCATCCATCATGAGTGAGGAGCCTCATTTACAGAGACAACTGAGCCCAGGCAATCAGCCTGAAATCTGCTAAGCTGGGAATTTATAACAGTTCAGCAAAGGAGAGTTGTCTCTTGTTTTAGGTTCTGTCAGTGGATGGGGGAGGAGCAGAAATCAAGGCCTGGAAGGAGAGGAGTGAATGACTCAGGTGGCCTTGGGGAGGCTGCCTTTGGGATGAAGGGTAGGGGTCAATGTGAAGAAATTGTCCATCCATCCATGCCAGTCTGGAGCCTATCGGACTCAAGTTCAAAAACCCAGCACTGGGGACATAAAACCTACCAGATTTGTCATTTAAGCAGCTGGGAACCTGTCCAGACAGGAGCCCTACATCACTCAAAAGCCTGGATTGATGGCGAGAGGGGGACAGCTCAACACTCTTGTCCTTGACATCATGACTTTGATTTCATTGTGCCAATGGCATCACCGTAACCTCCTCGGTGGCCAAGGCAGACACCTGCCTCGCCTGAGCTGAGTTCAGAAGGGTCTGCATGCCCATAGAACAGACCCCAGAATGCTGTGACCCAGCTCCCAGCTGCTTGCCTCCCAAGCAAGTAGGCATTGACATTTCACAGAGCAACAAGTAAATCTGATTTTGTGCCACAACACTCTTTACAAGCTTTCCCGCTTTTCCTGAGTGTGTGCCTCTGTTCTTTCCATCATTTCTTTCCCTTAAAACACTTCCTCTAGATGCTTCCAGGTAGTAGAGGGCAGTGGTTAAGCATTCAGCCTGTGGGATCCTACTGCCTAGGTCCTAAACCAGGCTTTCTTTCTTCCTGGGTGTAGTGAATACTATGGTGTGCCACTCAGCTCTCCCCTTCAAGCTCAAGGCACTCCTATCCCCAGCTTCAGGGCATGCCATGTCAAGCCGTGTTACAGCCCACAGCAAAGGGAAACATTAGTACTACTACTCCTGTTTTACTTAAAATTTTGAGAGATGTTTATTCATCATGGATGGTTGTGTTAATTTTTATAATTTTGCATCAAAATATTATTAATCTTGATTGCTAGGTGTGGCACCATCTGAAGTTTTGCACCTGGGGTGATGCCTCACTTCTTGCAGCCTAGGCTCAGTCTTGGCAGGGAGTGTTGGCTGCTGATGGTTCACAATTGAGCAGCTCCCCAGAAAGAAACCTTGATCAGAGGGAGCTGCCTCCCAGCTTACGCTCCTCGAATGTAAGGAGCAGTCCACATCCAATGACTGGCCAGTGAGGAGGTTCACAGGCCCCTGGACGTAAGTGAGACACCTCAAAGGGTCAGTCCAGCCCCCTCAGAGCTCCTCATGGGACTGGTCATATTGGTTTCCTGGGCTGCCATAAGAAAGTGCCACAATCTGCATGACTTAGAACAACGTAAAGGTATTGTCTCACAGTTCTTGGGGGCAGAAGTCTGCAATTAAGGTGTCAACAGGGCCTCACACCCTTTCAAGGTGCTAGGGAAGGATGTGTTCCCAGCCGCCCTGGCTTCCAGCTTTTGGTAGTTCATCAACTTGTAGCAGCATAACTCCAGTCTTCACACGGTGTTCTTTTATAAGGACGCCACTCATGTCAGATTAGTGGCCCACCCTACCCTGGTATGACCTGATCCTAATAATGACAACTGCAACAACTCTATTTCCAAATAAGGTCACATTCTGAGGTACTGGGGGCTAGGACTTTAATGTATGAATTTTGGAGGACAGCATTCACCCTGCAAGTTCATCAGTGGAACTGCACCACAGCCCAAGCCCTCCCTCTGCCCAGCCCTGCCCACCGGCCTCCATCACTCCCTTACAGCTAACCCAGGGTAGCCCCCTGATTTCTTTTACTGAAAAAGACTTACCTACTCCAGGTCAATGTTTTTTTTTTTTTTTTTTTTTGAGGCGGAGTCTCGCTCTGTCGCCCGGACTGGAGTGCAGTGGCCGGATCTCAGCTCACTGCAAGCTCTGCCTCCCGGGTTTATGCCATTCTCCTGCCTCAGCCTCCGGAGTAGCTGGGACTACAGGCGCTCGCCACCTCGCCCGGCTAGTTTTTGTATTTTTAGTAGAGACGGGGTTTCACCGTGTTAGCCAGGATGGTCTCGATCTCCTGACCTCGTGATCCGCCCGTCTCGGCCTCCCAAAGTGCTGGGATTACAGGCTTGAGCCACCGCGCCCGGCCTCCAGGTCAATGTTATATCCAATTTAACGCTCATACTCTCTCCTCCCCTGGGTATTTTGGACTTGGATGGGAGGAGATTACACAGTTACTTATTTTTCCTCCCGCTACTTTAGCTGTTAGGGCAGAAAAAAATGTGTCTCACTTACCTGGAGTTGTCAAGGTTCATGGTCTTCTCTCTCTCTCTCTTTTTCTCTCTGTCTCTCCTTTGTTTTCTTTTTAGAGACAGGGTCTCACTCTGTCACCCAGGTTGGAGTGCAGTGGCACAATCACAGCTCACTGTAGCCTCCAACTCCTGGACTCAAGTGATCCTCCCAACTCAGCCTCCTGAATAGCTAGGACTACAGGCACACACCACCACACTCAGCTAATTTTTAAAATTAATTTTGTAGAGACAGGGTTTCCCTATGTTACCAAGGCTGGTCTTGAACTCCTGGCCTCAAGCAATCCTCCCACCTCAGCATCTTCTCTTTACTGACACTGACTCCCTAATTACACCCCCTGTGTGACAGGCCTCTTGTTGGGCACATGTGGAAATCATGGAGGGAGTTCTGGGGTGGGGGAATTGGGTCTCTGATCTGGGCACCCACCCTGCCAGCTGCTGCTTTTAAGCTGGTAAAGAACTCAAGCCCTGCTATCTCCCATCAAGTCTTCTTGGCCCATATGCAACTTATGCCCCTTGCCTCACCAAACCACGGGGATTCAGGGCACCGTGCTGCTGCCTTCTCTCTCTGCCCATCTGCTGTCTCTCTCCAAGCCTTTTCTCCCCTCCTCAGCTATACTCAGGAAGATCAGTGAGTCTATGGCTTCAACATGAGCAATGAGACAATGAGATGTTGGCCTCCCCTTCCTGTAGGCATTGCGATCTCCATGAGGGATTTTCTAAAAGCCCCATCCCTCTCTATCTTATGTGCAGGAGGGAATCACAGCAGTCCTCTGGATCGATAAACTCCAAATCCCTGCTAGTTCCTCTCCCTCCTCTGCCTCTCCCTGCTCAGTAGTTTCCTCGTGTTGACCGAGGGAAGGGAGTTTGAGGAGAGAGCTCTGGGATGGGGACAGGGGCAGCCGAGTTGTTGAGCCATCTATTGGTGAGCCAGTGGGGCCCCCAGACACTTGCTTACTTGAAAGTCCTTTTAGAGCCCTTGTCTTCACCTGTGGGTCCTAGTTGCTGGTTCTGATGCCACAGCAAAGTACCACTCAGCATTCTGTTCCAGGAATCTCCAAGGGACCTGGTTCCCATCCCCCTGGAGACAGTGCCGGGGGTGATGTGTCTGCAGCCCAAGTCTCCCTTCATGAAGACAGGCTGCCATTGTTGTCACCGAAGCCATGACTCCAATGGGGAAGTGATCTGCATTTTTATTCGGCCTGAGAGAGAAGTTGCCCTGGTTACTTCAGCACAGCTTTCAAGAGGAGACCTTGGCTATGACTCTCAGGAGCACCAATAGAGTCTAGCACAGGCTTTATTTTCTGCATCTTTCATACATTTTCAGAGTCTAAATGCTGCTCCAAGTGGCCAGCACTTCCCAATCAAGAGGATGGAAGGGATCCATGACCACCAGGTTGGTACTGAAGGCATCTCAGCCTCCTGGGTCCATCCTGATCTACCCTGGGGACTCCCATCAGCTTATTGTCTAGGACCATTTTCAATGCAAAACCCAAGTACAAGCACCAGCCCCTACTTTTGTTTTACAGAGACCATCATAATTATATTTGCTTCAATAGGCATCCTTCATTGAGCCCTTACTACATGCCAAAAACTTCACATGCATGATTTCATCTCATGTTCATACCACCTTAAGAGGGGAGTATTATTATTTTCCCCGTTTCTCAGATTAGGGAAACTGAGTCCAAGCAAGGATAAATTACTTGCCAGAGGTCAAACATCTAAGAAGTGGTGGAGTCTGGATTTGAACTTGGTTCTCTCTGACATTAAGGTCAATGCTTTGCTCTGCTGCCTCCACGCTGCTGCTTGTTGGTGCCCTGTCCTCCAGCAGGAGGAAAGTGAATGTGACTATGGGGTAGCCCTCAGCTCCTCCATTTTGGAACCTGTAGAAGTGGAATGGCCCTGGGGCTGTCCTTTAGGGAGGGACAGGTCTCTGTGGCTAGTGTTTCCCTGGGCCCAGCCTACATGATTCCTGCCCAGCTTCCTCAATCAGACACTCCTGGGCCTCTTCTCTCCAGTCTTCAAACGGTAAGAAATCAATCCCCTGTGGATCCTGTTTCCTTTGAATTCCAAGCACATATGTCAAAAAGGAATCGCAAATGAAGGATGAGCTCTGTGGACTCTGGCAGCGTCTGTGTATGTGAGAGGCTCGGCAAATGATGTCTTTGGATATGTGGGGTTGTTTTACACATATGTAAATTTGAAGATACTGCCTGGATGCTTATACCTACTAACTCTCACCTTTTGTGAACCTGAAAGATTGAAACAGAGAAGAGAAAACCAGAGACTGGATTAACATTTGATTTGATTTATTCCCTAGTAAAATCCTATGTGAAGATCCAAAAAATGAGCTTGATCTTAAAATCAGCATCCATATCTTTCCTATCTGATAGATCCCAAAGTTTCCAACCTTCCACCTCTTGGCTTAATTTTTCTGGTGTCTGTTCTAAGTTTGGTCCTTTCTCCCCTGCCTCTTATTCCTCTGCCTCAACTTTAAGTTAAGTTCTTGGTTGTATGGTTTTCTCTTCTGGGCACCTGCTTAGACATCAGTCCAAGATTAAAAGTGCTGGATTTCACAGAAACTAATACCTAGAACTGATCCATAGAAAAAAGATATTGCCCCCTAGGCGCTTTTCAATGGAGATCTCTCTGTCTTTGGAATAGGATGGTTCTCCCTATCTTTTCAGGTAACTTTAAACCCCACGAGAGAAGAAAAAATACAGGAGCCAGTCCCAGGCTGGGCCTCTATATGGCAATTTCTTTCTCAGAACAAAGTGAGTTAGAATAAAGAACAAATACTCTCCCTTCTAAGGGGGAAACAGATCCTTCCAAATCCCACCCCAGCCTCCTTGCAGACTCCAGGAGCTTAGTCCTAGAGCTTGGGGTGGGAGAGAACCCTATCTCCCCTTGACACAGTGGCAAACTATGAACAATAGGGCATAGATTGTGGAGTCAGCTAGGCCTGGCCTCAATGGCTAAAGTCCATGCCTGCTATACAGTAACTATGTGACCTTGAGGAAGGACCTGAATCACTCTGAGTTTCCAGGGTTGCCATTTTTCATGATGGGGACAAGGCAGTGACATTTGCAATTTTATCAGGGTTGGATCCTGAAGTCAGTGCCCAAGGAAGGAATCCCCGTTGGTGGGAGCTCCCCTTGAAAACCTCTGAAATTGGCTGGGTGCGGTGGCTCATACCTGTCATCTCAGCACTCTCGGAGGCCAAAGCAGGCAGATTGCTTGAGCTCATGAGTTCAAGACCAGCCTGGGAAACATGGCAGATTCATTTCTCTACAAAAAATACCAGAAAAATTAGCTGGGCATGGTGGTGCACACCTGTAGTCCCAGTTACTCAGGAGTCTGAAACAGGGACATTGCTTGAGCCCAGGAGTTTGAGGCTGCAGTGAGCTTTGATTACGCCACTGCACTCCAGTCTGGTAACAGGGTAAGAACTTGTCTTAAAAAAAGAGAGAAAATTTAAACACAGAGACATGTACAGCGGGAGGGTGAGATGAAGACACGTGAAGTGGCCATCTACAAGTTAAGGAACACCTGAGGCTACCAAAAGCTAGGAAAGAAGATAGAACACATTCTCTCTCACAGCCCTCAGAAAAAACCAATCCTGCCTTGATTTTGGACTTCTAGCCTCAGAACTGTGAGACAATAAGTTTCTCATGTTTAAACCACCCAGGTTGTGGTATCTTGTATGGCAACCTCCAGGAAGGTAATACATAGTTGGATGTGTACAAATCAAATGCACCTTTGATGAGACTCACCAGAAATACCTTCCTTGTAGAGTTTTTGTGAGGTCAAATGAGCTAATGTGTATGAAGTGCTTAGTTTTACACCTAGGACTTATTAAATACTCTGTGAACTCTTACCCCGTTCATTCAGGTAAAGAGCCACGAGACCTTTGGTGTCAGTCCTCAGTGAGTGGGTAGGTAAGGGACAGCTCTCTGGGCCTCAGTTTTCTTCTGGGCAAAATCAAAGTTTGGACATGTCCCTTTCCTTCCAGCCCCAATGCTCTGGACATCCACAACACTTGGAGCTACAGGACATCAGACAGGATGCTACATCTGAACTTGACCTTGAATGGGCCACCAGGGCACTACCTCTGTAAATATTTCAGGATCATTCTATGCTGGGCCAGAGGCTGACATACAGTGACTTCCTTGGGCTTCTTTTACAGAAACTAAAAAATCAAAAGGACAAAACTCAGCGTCTTAAAATTGATGCCTAACACCTCTCCCTTTCCCATCTGTTCACTACCATTGTTTCACTTCTCTGGTTTGTGATGTCTGTAGAGAAAGTTCTTTTTTCTACTGATTTATATTTTTTTTTCAAATAGAAAATATGAATTCTACTGTGTTCTAAAAAGTATTCAGCTAAGTGAGGTTGAAGGATTGGAGTCCCTTCCCCTAAGCGAGTCCTCACTCCCTACCCTGAATCACCATGTTCTAATTCCTATGACTTGTCACCATAAACCCTTGGACATCAGCAGAGCCAGGTTCATCATTAGCTGGGACCAGGGCAGGATGAAAACGTAGAGCCCTGGCCAGGGGTGGGGAATTCAATCTCCCCTTCCCATAGGTCTGGCTCTTCACCAGCTGGAGATAGGCAATCTCCAAAGGACTACAATTTCTGCCCTTGGACATGCTCAGTATCTGAACTGGAGCTGAATGAGACGTTCCAGCGGAGCTATCTGCCAAATGCAGATGGCCCTTCCAGCCAGGATGAGGATGGCTGTTACCCCAGATGCTGCAGGGCACACACCTGCCTTCTGCCCTCTCTGCACCCACACTCAGGCCCTGCCAGAGGCAACACCTAGATGAAGGGTGGCAGTGGTTGAGAGGAGGGAAGAGAGAAAGGGAGCAGGAGGCTGGGCAGGGCCTGAGATGCTAGGAGACTGGGGAATGTGCAGTGAGAACCAGTCCAGGAGAGGCAGGGAGGCCATGAGAGGTGGCCTTGTGCTGGACTGAGGTGCCAAGTCCCCAGCATGTGCTCCATTATTCCACTGGACAAATTCCAAAACAAAACAATTAAGAATTTCAAGACTCGGCAACCACAGATCATCAAATCCCAAACACGAGTCCTTTCTGAGTGCAGGGCCCTGTGGGATGCATGGCTGAATGTCCTAACATACCCACTGTTCAAAACAAAGGTAGGGAGGCGCAGGCATAGGTTTTAGAGGTGGGACAGACCTCAGTTCAAACTGTGATTCTCCTGTTTCCACCCCAGGTGATCTGAAGATGGGGATGAAGTGCATACCAAGATGGCTGGCCCTCAGTAGGGGCTCACAAAGAGGTAGCTGTTACTGATAGAGGGCTGGGTGATATAGTTTGGATATTTATCCCTTCCCAATATCATGTAAAATATTGATCCCCAGCGTTGGCAGTGAGTCCTAGTGGGAGGTGTTTGGGTCACGATGGTAGATCCCTCATGAATGGCTTCACATCATCCTTGCAGTAATGAGTGAGTTCTTGCTCTATCTGTTGCTACGAGATCTGATTGTTAAACAGTCTGGCTTTTCTCTTGCTACCTCTCTTTGCCATATGACCCGCCTGCTCCACCTTTGCCTTCCCACCATGAGTAACAGCTTCCTGAGGCCTCACCAGAAGCTGAGCAGATGCTGGTGCCATGCTTGTACCACCTGCAGAACTGTGAACCAAATAAATCTATTTATAAATTACCCAGCCTCAGGTATTCCCTTATGGCAGCACAAAATGGACTAACACACTAGGTTTCCAACAACTCTGCTTCAGGAGCCAGGTGCGAAGGCTGGCATCCACACTTACAAGATGCTCCTGTGAATGTGGTAGGAATCCAGGAAAATGAGAGAAGAGAAATTTAGACAGACACAGAGGAAGGACTACACATAGACCAGCTTATAATGGGCTGGAAAGATCAAAGGATACCATGTTTCTGTTTGGTGAGCAGGGAAGTAAAATAGCTGTGGGTATCACTTGTCAAGATACACTTTACTTTGGTCTCTGAAAATGAAAAAATAGACATCCGCTAGGGGTTGGGGGATGGGGATAGGGACAATGACAAGAAATAATCCATCATTTGGGGAAAATTAAGCTTATCTGTGGGTTTACTTATCCATTTAAATATAGTCAAAATGCTCTGGAATCCAGTGAAAGTAATTACGGTGATGGATTTTTGCACTCTGTCACACAGTGCAATTAAGGGGTAGGATCCAGCCAGTATCTTAAGCCTATTAAGAGATTCATATGGAATCTGGCCATGCTTTCAATGACCTGGATGAGGCTGCATCTCATTTGTGGTGCCCTCACACAAAACATGCCTTGACCATCTAGCCCTGGTCTGGTCTATGGGCACCCTGGGCACACTAGCTCAGGCCAGATGCCGGCGGAGGAAGGTGACAGCAGAGGAGTGAGAGAAGCCTGCCCAGCCTGCTCCCCTGAGACTCTGCAGCACTTTAATACATCACTATTGTGGCCCCTGTCACCTCTGACAGCAAATATGATTTTAGCTGTCAGGCGGCTGACAGAAAACAAAACATAATTTACAGCCAAATTTGGC
The DNA here is from genome assembly GCF_002776525.5 of Piliocolobus tephrosceles. Lineage (NCBI taxonomy): Eukaryota > Metazoa > Chordata > Mammalia > Primates > Cercopithecidae > Piliocolobus > Piliocolobus tephrosceles. Next base: position 22,331,650 of record NC_045451.1, on the reverse strand, counting down.
CTGCAGAAGCGCACACCTGGCTCCCAGAGGTGTGAGCTATGGAAACACACCCACGGGCAGGATTTGGCTGGGCCAGCAAAGGATGGGTGAAACACTGCTCCCAGGGCTCAGCAGTGCCTGCTATTGGAGGAAGGGGAAAATGGGAATGTAGTCACTATTTCTTATGACTATAATTTCTGAAATATACTTTGAGAATTTTATTACTAATAATCCATTCTGCCATAATTATACTGTTGGCAATAAATTTCCTACTGAAATAAAAGACCTTTTTTTGTGAATTCCGGGGGAAAATGATAGTTTTTTTTTTTCACTGTCTGCTTTGCCGATTGAGCCTTTTAAAGTGACATGGAGAATTTTCCTGTGCCCTTGGAAAAGGACACAATTTAAAAGTCCCAAATTCTCATGCTGGCTGCTTGGAGTTGGAGGGGATCAAAAGGGAGTGAGACAAATATCTGGGAAAGGATTGAAACTTGAAGATGTCAAGATTCATTTTCATCTGGGAGCAATGAGCCTCCAGAACTGAACGGTGTGAGTGCGTATATGTATGTGTGTGCCCTAATGGAAGCAAATTTGCATCAAAAAAATAGAATGAGCCAAACAGAGAGTAGGAGGTAGCTGTTTGAAAGTGGAAAATGTTGCACCGTGGATTCTCTTCAAGGATGCTCATCAGCTTCCCTGGGCTCTGGGCGCTGACCCCAGAGCCGGGAAAGTTGGCTTCTAGTTCGGTCTATTCTTGATTCTTTGTACAACTACCATTTCATATAGGGTGGTAATGAAGCAGTCAGGAGCAGGATCAGACACACCTACCAGATTCAAGTTCTGGGTTCATCACTTACCAGCTCTATGACTTTGAACAAATCACTTAACCTTGGTAAGCCTCAGCTTTCTCATCTGTTAAATGAAAATAGAAGTATACCCACTGCAGAAGATGCAGAATTAAAGGAGGTGAAGTATGCTGAGGTGCAAAGCACAGTAGTCGGCACAAAGTAGCTGCTCAATAAATGCTACTATATGTGCTATACAGTCACCTGTCATTTAACAATGGGAAGACATTCCAAGAAATGCAACATCAGGTGATTTTGTTGTGCAAACATCATAGAGTGCACTTATATACACCTAGATGGCATAGCCTACAAAACATCCAAGTTATATCATGTAACCTACTGCTCCTAGGCTACAGACTTATACAGAATGTTACCGAACTAAATATTGCAGGCAATGGCAACACATTGGTATTTGTATATCAAAATACAGAAAAGGTGCAGTAAAAATATAGTATTATAATCTTATGGGACCACTGTCATATGTATATGCAGTTCACCTTTGACCAAGACACTGTTATGCAGGCCATGACTGCACGTTGGTTCATCCAACAAAAGCAATAATTGAGCACCTCTTATGTGCAAGCACATACAACTACATAAAGGTTAGACATACGGGTCCTGCTTACAAGGAGCTCTGCAGAGGAGAGATAATACAAGGTAAGAAGATGTAAGACCCAGGAGAGGATCATTTGGACAAAGTGCTCTGAAATTGGCAAGATGGGGAAAGAAAATGAATCAGGGAAATTGTGCATATCACATCACTTAATCTGTTTTTTCATCTCTCCATCTATAAAAAGGAATAATGACTCTCTCTTTTCTTACTGCTTGGAGTTGGCAGGAGGCCCCGAGAAAATTATAGACATAAACAAGTATTGGAAAATGCAACCCACTCTCAAAACCAGAGTCTGACAAAGGTGATGGTGACAGTGACATAGGTAAGAGTGAGAAGAGTTCTCAGAAACTTCGTAGATTGGTCGTTTGGATAAACCATGGGCAGTTCCAGGTGCTCCAGCTTCACAGAAGATCACCTGGGGCTTGAGAATTGTGTCAGGATTTCAAATTCCCAACTCCACTGTAGTGCAGGCTCTCAAAAGAAGCACATTTGACTGAGCACACCTTAGGAGAACTTGAAATATTACATGGAAAAGTGGTACAGGGTGCAAACTTGTCTCTCCCTGAATCCTCCCCCTGCAGAAAGGGCTGCTATGAACCTCTCAGGGAGCTTAAGAACGTAGAGAAGAAACCCACATACAGTCTATGCAGCCACCAGCCCTTACAATGACACTGGTCTGAATCCCAAGTTTGATTATTAACAGCTGCAATTTTATTTAAAAATATATCCTCCTGTTTGTGTATTGTCCAATAAAATATGTATTTTCCATGCCTATGTATATGTGTTGTGAAGAGATAAAGAAGGAGAGGGTCTTTTGATAAATATGGTATAGACACAGATTGTTATTGCACTAGTATGTTCATTTCATCCTTGACAAACATCTATTGAAGGGTGTTAGAACTGTGTCCCCCAAAATTCAGACATTCAAGTTCTGACCCACAGTACCACAGAGTGTGACTGCATTTGGAGACAGAGTCTTTAAGGAAGTAATGAAATGAAAAAAAGGTCATTAGGATGGGCCCTAAGTCAATCTTACTGGAGTCCTCATAAGAAGAGATTTGGACACACATCTTTTAGCTTTCAGAATTGTGAGAAAACAAGTTGCTGTTGTTTAGTCACCCAGTCTGTGGTACTTCATTATGGCAGCCCCAGTAGACGAATGCACAAAGCTACTACGTGCTGTGTGCATTGCTAGGCATTGGAGAGACAAGAAAGAGCAAGACCCTGTGCCCACTTCGGAGCCAAAGAACTGAATTCAAAAAACAGTGAGGTAGGCAAATGCTTACAAATACAGTGGGGCTGATGCGCCCAGAAGCCCCAGCAGGAAGCAATGGGCAAACAGAAGGGAGCATGTATAGGGCAGCACGGAGGGCTCCTGTTGAAATGATTCAGACCCCAAATCGTGGCATGACCTGGCTCATTCCTCATTCCCAGTTTTGTGTTGGCTAATCTTTAATTAATGAATCACATCTCTTGGTGTAAAGGAATGCTATTTACCTACTGGACTTGTCCTTTTTTATTTGCAGTAAATTAAGCATTATATTCATGAGACTGCAAGGTTATATTCATGAGACTGCAAGGTTTTCTAATTCCATTGAGCAGCCTGGTGAGAGGCAAAGCCAGCTGCCATTCCAGACAGTCAATCAATGAGCTCAGGAATGTCCATATGGAGACAGCAACAAGGCAGAAGGAAAGATGGCAAGGAGGGAGGGAGGAACAAAGGGAGGGAAGGAAGGATAACCTTTGTCCAAATTTCTCAGAACTCTGGAGAAAAAGGCCGTGTCCACAGAATGCCCAAACATCTAAACATAATGTGGGTAAAGTCAATTGTTAGAATATGTGGTCTACAAGCAGCTAAACAGACACCCAGATGTTTCTGCATTCCTCCTGGATATATAGTCTTCTTACACAGACTCATCCCAAAGAAGTGGAGTGTCTCAGGGAAGTGAACACAGATAAAACCAGACATTGAGCCCCTTTCCTCCTTAATCAGAAGCCAGAGGACTGTCCCCCTTTTCTCCCGAAATAACATCACATCAAGCTACTGCTGTCAGCTGAGCCCAGACCCACCCACCAATATGTACACCTGTATCAGCCACCCATACTCTGTTCCTACCAGCAGCATGGGTTTCAAGAGCATAAGGAGGCTTTCAAGTGCACAATCAGCTGGTGGTCTTCAGAATGTCAGTGCATGAGTAGCAGCAGCCGGTGAGTTAAACAAGCAGATTCTCAGGACCCACGCCAGTGATTAGTTACCTTTAAAACAAACACTCCAGTCTGGAGTGGAGGGCAGAGGCCACTTTTTTTTTTTTATACTTTAAGTTCTAGGGTACATGTGCACAATGTGCAGTTTTGATACATAGGTATACATATGCCATGTTGGTTTGCTCCACCCATCAACTCATCATTTACATTAGATATTTCTCCTAGTGTTATCCCTCCCTCAGCCCCCCCACCACCCAACAGGCCCCAGTGTGTGATGTTCCCCACCCTGTGTCCAACCGATTTCATTGTTCAATTCCCACCTATGAGTGCGAACATATGGTGTTTGGTTTTCTGTCCTTGTGATAGTTTGCTCAGAATGATGGTTTCCAGCTTCATCCATGTCCCTGCAAAGGATATGAACTCATCCTTTTTATGGCTGCATAGTATTCCATGGCATATATGTGCCACATTTTCTTAATCCAGTCTATCATTGATGGACATTTGGGTTGGTTCCAAGTTCTTTGCTATTGTGAATAGTGCCACAATAAACATACGTGGACATGTGTCTTTATAGTAGCATGATTTATAATCCTTTAGGTATATACCCAGTAATGGGATTGTTGAGTCAAATGATATTTCTAGTTCTAGATCCTTGAGGAACTGCCACACTGTCTTCCACAATGGTTGAACTAATTTACACTCCCACCAACAATGTAAAAGCATTCCTATTTCTCCACATCCTCTCCAGCACCTGTTGTTTCCTGACTTTTTAATGATTGCTGTTCTAACTGGTGTGAGATGTTATCTTATTGTGGTTTTGATTTGCATTTCTCTGATGACCAGTGATGATGAACATTTTTTCATGTGTCTGTTGGCTGCATAGATGCCTTCTTTTGAGAAGTGTCTGTTCATATCCTTTGCCCGCTTTTTGATGGGGTTGTTTGTTTTTTTCTTGTAAATTTGTTTGAGTTCTTTGTAGGTTCTGGATATTAGCCCTTTGTCAGACGGGTAAATTGCAAAAATTTTCTCCATTCTGTAGGTTGCCTGTTAACTCTGATGGTAGTTTCTTTTGCTGTGCAGAAGCTCTTTAGTTTAATTAGATCCCATTTGTCTATTTTGGCTTTTGTTGTCATTGTTTTTGGGCCAAAGGCCGCATTTTTTAACAAGCACTAGGTGATGGTGATGGGCAGGACTTGGAGAAATACTCATCCAGCAGGACCCTTTGAAATACAGATGAGCAAATTAAGGGTGCAAAAGGTATGATGACTTACCCAGGAACACAGAGCTGCTGGTGGTGAAAGCCATCAGAACTCTGTCATGCTAACCAAAAGTAATGCTATCAACTCAAGACAGTCCATTCAGTGGTCCACAGGGCTGTGCCTGTTTCCGCCACTGCCCAGGACCTCTCACCACTTCCCAAAGTCTTCATTACAAAATGGAACAAAATCAGAGAGAGATTAGAATTTGGGGCAAGCATTCTCTGAATGAACATTAGGAGTGCTCTAAACCCTGAAAATATCTCCGTTTTTTTTCTGTCCCCATCTCCTGTCTATTGCAGAGGATTTGCATCAGTGAACTATGTGGTATGTGTGATTGCTGGAATGACCAAAAGGCTGGTCTAAGACAAATAGTCACATAAATTTTAAGAATTAAATTCAAATAATCTCAACATGTGTGCAATTAATACTTTTGCTTCTAACAACTTCTTTTTATGGCAAGGTAGTACCATACGCTTTAGCTCACAAAAGACCATTTTAAACACATTCGTTTAGGGTTGAGAAAATAATCTTTTACAAGATTATGAGAGGACTCCAAGAGGAGGGGATTTCCTCCTCTTGTGCTTGAACTTGAGAAGACTTTCAACATAATGGTTGACATATAAAAGACATTTATAATAATTACTTAGGCACTAATGACAGTTTGAACAATAAGAAGCCTTGGTTCCAAACTTCCTTGATCAGCAGTGTTTGCTGTGACTAAGGGCCCTATAGACGGCAGGCATTGACTTTGCTTAACCTTTGCACTTGTAATAAAAATGCAATAAAGTAATTGGTTAAAATAAAGACATGTCTGATAAAGAGTATTTGCTTTTTAAGGTAACTGATTAAAATAGAAGCATATCTGATAAATGAGTTTATGGGGGCGGAAATCCATGCCTTGCTAATTAGTCAAGATTCTGTTTCCTACATGGACTTTTTTACCCCTTTGATGAGAAATGAAGCAGTGGAACGATGAAAATGCTGTATAGTACTAACCAATAAATAATATGTGTGTTCATCAAAGAATAGGCAGTTGTTCACATGCTACATGTTTTAAAACGTCCTTGCTTCACAACACCAGAAGATACAGCATTCAATGGCCTATTCAATCACAAAACTGTGCTTCCCATCAGGACACCAATATACTTTGACCTTCTTTGCCATAAAGCTGAGGACACTGACAGGAAGAGCAAAACTCTCTAAATCTCCCCATTACTCAATTCATTGTGATCCACCCTAGAGTTGAAAATCTATGACTGTCTTGATCAACCTTATTTCCCTTGAGAATTTGCTCAATGTTACTTCCCTTTTAAAAAGTTCCAATTTTAATTAAAATTTTATTTCTTAACTATTAAATATATGAAGGACGACATTCTGTATAATTATGATCAGACCAGAACAAATTACACATCGAAATAGTAATAAGAATGACAAGAACAAGGGTATCATAAATAAGCAGGCATTGATTGCTCACCTCTCTGTGTCCCCCTAATAGCAGTTAATGAACCTGGAAGGCAGCCATATTGACTCTGGGCACTGTACAGAATAGAGGCCCCCAGGACCCAGGAATTCATGCTCCCTGAGCTGCTATGGGTTAGCCCCTAGTGACTAACTTTAATGCAGGTACTTGAGGTTACAATCTTCTGCTGGGATAAACCGCTTGATCCAATTTGGGAGGAGCTACAAGTTAAACCATCTGTGGGGACCTGCTTTTAGGGCAAAAGAGCTGTTCTTTACAGAACCCAGCAAAGGGAGAGAGAAAACCCTCAAGTCATGGTGCAAGCTTGCCTGACACCCAAACCTGGGAGCATCAGATAACAGCTGCAGACAAGATAAGCCCTCGCCTTCACGATCAACTGGTACCTCGAAAGTGTCTGTATAGATACAACCCTCTTCTGGGAAGAAGAATATCCCCCAGAAGAAACCTTTTAAATGCCCAACACTTCCAAACCTGACTGTGTCATGCCTTCTCTTTCTCTCAGGGTTAGAAATAAATGCACTTTTTAAAAGACTTGCCTATTTACTGAGGACTCTCAATTAACCAGAACCCACCTAATTAGAATTTTTGTTTAACTGGATAGTTCCCTCTTGAATAAAAGTGTTTAATAATTCAAATAGCAAACATTTGCATGGTACTGACCATGCTCCAGGCACTCCACTAAGCACATTACCTCTAAGCTGCATGATTACCCGCAAATATGAGGCAGGTGCTACGATTACCCCAATCTGGCAGATGACAAGTCTGGGGCTCAGAGAAGTCACTGCATCTTTGCCCAAAGGAATGGAGAGTGAGCCCTGGCCTCAGAACAGGGCTTCTTAAGTTCAACACATCTTCTATTAAAAAAGGTGTAATTCTGGCTCCAAGGCTGGACATTTCAAAGCTTGGAGGCTTGGGAAAGTTTTGAAAACATTAGGTGTTGAAGTGAACTGAATGATGAAACTTCAGTTGCCCCAGAAATTCAATTAATGTGTCTACCCCATTAATTAGCTGGTTCTCTACAGTCCCTCTACATGGGCGCCCCCACCCTGGAGTTATCCATCTCAAAATGCCCCCCACATCTAAAGTGACTTCCAGCAGAAACACTCCTAGTCAGGCACTAGAAGATTTGGAATACAGCTAGATGTTAACATAGAATGCCCAGACTCCCACTCCAGTTCCCAGAATTTTTTTTTTTTTTTTTTTTTTTGGAGACAGAGTCTCGCTCTGTCGCCCAAGCTGGAGTGCAGTGGCCGGATCTCAGCTCACTGCAAGCTCCGCCTCCCGGGTTCACGCCATTCTCCTGCCTCAGCCTCCCGAGCAGCTGGGACTACAGGCGCCCCCCACATCGCCCAGCTAGTTTTTTGTATTTTTTAGTAGAGACGGGGTTTCACCAGGTTAGCCAGGATGGTCTCGATCTCCTGACCTGGTGATCCGCCCGCCTCGGCCTCCCAAAGTGCTGGGATTACAGGCTTGAGCCACCGCGCCCGGCCCAGTTCCCAGAATTATTTGAATGTCACTCATACCAAGCTGGCCTGAAAGGAAGTCTCAAAGATTTCTTTAATAGACTCTCAAATGATTAAGACTGGGTTCTGTTTTCTTCACTTCTAGCCTTAAAAGAAGAGGCCTGACCACCATGCGGCCTTTTACTATATCACCATGCCCTGAAAGAGATAATGTAACTATTTTATCACCAAGGAGAATAACTAGAGCTGTGAAAAGCTGGTGGAATTGCCATGTTAAAGGAAGTAAAGTCGTTCTCTACTCCTTCCCCAATGAATACTGAAATACACTAACCGTGTCCATCAATAATATGTAGTAGCAATATATAATATTAACACATTTACTGAACACATTTATGTTCCAGGATCTATTCTAAGTCCTATATGTATATTATATCATTTGATTCTTATGAAAACTCTATGAGGTAGATTATATTATTACTCTACTTTACAGATAGAGAAACTGAGGCACAGAAATGCTAAGTAACTCATCTACAGATAGTAGATGATGGAGGATTGAGTCTTGGCAGGCTGACACCAGAGCCTAGGATGAAATTAGATTCTTAACGAATAAATATAAATTTGATTAATTGAGAGACTCCCAGGTTTTGGTTGGTCACCTTATACCATAAGCGCAATGTGCTACATGTTTGTGTCCTCCCTAAATTCATATGTTGAAATCCTAACACCCCTTATGGTGGTATTAGAAGGTGGGACATTTGGGAGATAATTAGATCACAAGGGTGGATCCCTCATGAATGGATCTGTGGCCTTATGAAAGTGACCCCAGAGAGCTCTCACCCTCTTTTCCACTATGCGAGGACACAAAAAGAAGATGGCAATCTCCAACCTGGAAGAGGACCCTGACTGGAACCGACCATGCTGGCACCCTGATCTCAGACTTTCAGCCTCCAGAACCGTAAGAAATAAATGTGTGTTATTTATAAATCACCCAGGCTATGGTACTTTGTTAGAGAAGCCCAAACAGACTAAGACAATTAAGTACACTGTACATATTAAGTCCCTAAAAGACAAACATTTGTCTAGTTCTCTGATAAGGCTGGAATGTCTAGTTACACAAACATCAGGCCAACCCCTCCTGAGAGAAATGAAGGAAGATGAGAAGACGGAGTTGCTGGAAGCTGGAGGGCAGAGTGTGGTTCCGTGATGATGCCTGCTCCAAGTCTTCACAGAGTCCCAATGGCCCAGATGGCATCACATTTTGTGGCAGACACAGGTTCCTGGACTACCCCTGGTCTGGGTACATGTACATTCTCTGTACATGTCCTCTGAGGTCTGAGAAAAGTTGTCCTCTCACTCTACTGGTTGTAGCTGAAGTCAGAAAATTTGGGGACTGGAAGAAGTCTTAATTCCTTCTCATATTTTTCCCTGTAGGTCGAAGGGTACAAATGTGAAAAACACATCTCAGAAACAGTCTTGCTTTCCTAAAGTTCTTAAGAATTGATAGGGAAATTAAATGACAACAATGTTCTGGCTGATATTCATTGGGGACTGGAAATCCACTTTTTACAAATCCACTTTGAGATGTCCCCAGGCTGCCCAATGTCCTCCTGAAATGCCTCTTCCTCCTATGGTGTGTTTTGTACCAACTCCCAATGTTTCAGGCTCTGTGGAATCCACCAAGTTTGACTTGGTGATGCTCAGTGCTAACCACGTCCTTCTTGTCTATGGATGTGAAATCAGAAGCGAGTGCTACCCAGAAGAACTGCCCCGACCTGGGCCTTCTTTTGTTGGGTCTCCACATGCTACCTACCAATTCAGGTACTTTGTGGAAGACTCTGCAGAAAAACTCAGAGATGGCAACTCACTTGTGTTATCATCCCCTGTTACTTTTCTCCACTTGAATTGTGATGATCAACCTAAGCTTTTGGAATTGACATTTTAGTCAAATGTCAATTTCCAAAATTGTACATCCACACAAATGGTTAAAACCAAAAGACAATAAATATATTAAAGATGGGCATACTCTACCCAAATGGTTAATTCCATGGGGATTCCTTAAGAAAATGTTATTTCCAACATCTGATGGTGCTAAAATTACAGGATATGTTTATCTTGAGTGATACACTCCATTCAAAGACTTTTCAATAGAGATTCCTAGGTCTCTCAACCCCAGACAATGTACCTCTCTATTGTAATCTTCTCTGTAGTCCATTTTCCTCATTATGCCAATTCTCTGACGTCTTCCTCTCTAAGTATGCAGTTAATAACTGAGGACAAAAATACAAAGGCTTACAAGTGACCCCTACATGATTGTAACTCAACTTGGGGGCAAAGAATTGAGTCAGCCAGGCCTCTGATTTGCCCCTACACCACAGGATTACCAATTTGGTGGATACTATTTTCTAAATTAAATTGTTTTCACACTAAATTGAACAGCTCCAGCATCAACCAGGGCATGAAGAGTGTATTAGGAGTAGTTCTTGTCAGTAACTAGGTTACGTTCACTATAACTTTTTAGGCCTTAGAATGGAACAGTCCCAGCTGTAAAATGTTTACCCCAACCACTCATAACCATGGCCCTGTGTGACTACCCTGTGTGCCTTTGAGTTTTTCAACAGCTCCACTGTTCCACTGACCTATTTATTTGTGGCTCTCAATTCCTTTTGCAGCAAGGGAAGAGAGAATGTGTTTTAGCCAACAGTAGCCTCATAATCCTAAATCCTTCTGAAGAGGAAAGTGATAATAATTAAAATGCAATTTCACTTGTGTTAACCTATTCATGGATGCAGGAATCAACTCACTAGGGAGTTGCTGGCAAACCACAAAGAAATGAACAGCGGATTCTTCTTTCCCAGGCCCCTGAGTTTTTGACCAGCCTCCCTAGGATTCTCCAAGTTCTAAATGAGCCATGAGAGGGTTCCCAGGGGTTTCCTGGAGTGCAGAAGCAGGTGGAGAACTGCAATTAAAGCTCAACTGAAGGCGCAAACACAAAGACAGTTTAAGTTCAAAGTGCTTCCCCACCCTGGCAGTTGCTCAGGGGAGGAAATTGAGGACAGGGAGGAAAGTGACAGGTGCTAGATGCCAGCCTAACAAGAACAAGCTCGAACTTTGAGGATCTGCAGGACAGGAGAGCATTGCTCATCCTCTTTTCAGCAAAGTGCAAAGAGCTGCTGTGTGCTTGCAATGTAAAGTGCACTGAAGATGCACCTAGATGTGGGACTTCAGAGAAAAAAACTAAGATGTGGGCCAGACAGACCTCCCTCCTCCAATCCTTCTAAATCCCAACAATACTCAACAAGCTGATTTGGAAAAATGATTTCCTTTACCCTGTGCCTAATGTCCTTAAATGTGAAAGGATGTTGCCATACCCAGATGTTTTAGACAATGTTGGGAGAACAACACCAAGGCCATTCTTTTTACACCTATAACCCATTCTTTTTACACCTATATTTCCAAATTCTTCTGGGAATTACGTTTCTTATTTAAATCGAGCCATGGAGAAGCCATGAAACTAGCCTTGCTCACCCAGGCAATGTGTACTCCAAAGCTGATCCAAGATCGAGAGGCATCTGGGGCTACAGATTCCTCTTCACCTTCTTTTTAAAAGAGGAAATAAATTGAAATGCTCACATTAACCCCACTTGTCTGAGTCTGATACAAGACCCTACAGAAGAAGAACCACAGAGTTCAGAAAGGCACAACTCCCCACCTTTCCTGACTTCTCCCTTCTACCTCTTCACATCACAATCCCATGCATTTATCTCTTTCAAACTAAGGAAATAGCACTATTAACCTATCAGGAGTCCTTGACTGATTGATTGAGGAAAGCTAATTTCATTGAAATAACTCGACCTCTAGAACCCAAACTGTTAGCAGCTCGATCCTTGGAAGCCAGTAACTGCTCTATCCCATGGAATCTCCAGTGGCATACTACATGCAAACTGTCAGATATTTTCCTTCTATGTTGGGCATACGAATCAAATTGGATCATTATCTCTACCCTTCCTTGCTCTTCACACCTTTAAAGCTCCCCGAGGAGAAGGATCTGTGAGTTTTCTTGGTTGGTAGCAGAGCATGTGACACTGTCAAGTTGCCTTGTAAGAATTGAATTGAAAAAATCTGTCAAGAGGGGAGGAACCAGAAGAGATGATTTAAACAATGCTTTCCAGTTTAGTATTCCCTACTTCCATGATGCCTTTGAAAGGAATGCCCGTTTAAAGTCTCCTTCAACTGGAGGATTTAAGACTTGGGATTCACGTGCTGTTTCTCAGAAAGTGGATTTAGAACCAAGACCTAGGCTTCCAAAGTTGGTCAATGAGCAGAAGAACCAAGGGCAACTGACAGACAGTAAACATCTTTTAGAGCAATTTGAAGCAATTATCATGTAACTTCTGATTCATCAGATATCCAGCCCACCAACAAGATTTTTAAAAGGAATTTGAGGCTGTTCTGCTGTTTAACATGAAACACAAGACAGAAATTGGTGTCATGGTCTATGTCCTTGTTACTACAAATAAGCAGGTACGCTTCTCTCAAAATATCCAAGGCTTTTGTTATAGAGCCAAAATTGATCAAAGGTTACTGCAATCTAAAAACAAAAGAAAGAGAGAGAGAATTCTCCAGTTGCCCGGTTGCTAAGCAACCCTAGTCTGTTCTGGTAACTGGGTCTGGGGGTCTTTGCTTTCATTTGCAGCTGACTTTCATTCCATATATAATATATACCAGCATGTTTATTCTCCTGTAAATGCCCAGCAAATAAAAAGCGATAAAGCCCTTTCACTGAAATTATTCATGTGCTAAAAGCTTTTATCCACATCACTGGTGTGACTGACAATATCATACCAGCAAGCTTCCAGAATTAGTTCTTGTTCTGGCTTTGTACTCCTGGGCTTTCTTTCTTTAATAAAAGAAAAAGAGCTACAGTTTTATTTAAGCTTTCTATAGTCTGGCATTACAGCTCTTCAGTACCAATGATTAAGATGTCATGTCTATTCCAGGCACGTTTATTCTTCTAGTGGCTGTCAACTTTCTAGAGAAAGTACCTTTTACGTGATTTTTTCCTCTTTAAAAACTTTGGTTTGCCTCTAGGACTAATCTGCAAGAGAGAATTTGAATGAGTTACTTGTCCATCCTGGGAGCCTTTTAAGGAAATCCAAATGGCATATAACAGCCTCAGCACTGTTTCTCAAAGTGAGTACCAATGATCACTTATATCAAAATCGATATTCAGGAGTCAGACCTAGGAATCTGATTTTCTCAACCGTCGCCCATCATGCTCTCCTTCTCATCAGGCGATTTTGATGCATGCCTAAATTTGACCATTTCTGACTGAAAGAATGCCTAAATGCCTAAATGGTTTTATTTGCACTAATTAATCAATCCTGGCAAACCTTTATTTTAAAATCAGAGATGGGGGGTGATGTCTCTTCAGGCAAAGGCTTCAGCATCCCTCAGAAATGACTGACTCTTAGAACTAACAGTGTGGGCACTGGCAAGCAGACTGGCCCCCTCTTGCCAGGGAAGGATGGCCTCCCACTAGACAGAAGCCTGGCAGTAAAGATGGTCACACACGTGAGGCCTGGCTGCAGGCCACACACACAGAAGGGGAAAGCTTGCTGGTAAACCGTGTTGCTGGCCCAACCCCTTTCCCCTTTTCCTTTAACTAAAGATTTTGCTTTGACACTAAAGATTAGTACCCAAAAGTATATGTAGCGGGTACAAATTTTCTAAGTCACAAATTCAAGTGTGAGAAGGTATCACTTTTTTCTCCTCTAACAGGATTTGATTTCTCTCTCAATACCCTATTTCTACCAGATGGCCAGAAGCACAGTCTTATTAATTCAGGGAAAACACTGTCGAATTTGGTGATATCTCAACCATTTCAGGTTTAAAACTCAGTGCCATTGAGGATTTGCCACCCTCTCTTGTGCCTTCCTGGAGTTGATCCTACACTCCAGGAAAGGAGGGAGCAGGCCTTGTGCAATGTTGCTGTGGTCCCAGTAGAAGTGAGTATGGAGGGTCACTGTCTCTCTCTCTCTCTCTCAGCCTTTGCAGCTATCATGGGTGGCTCATCCTCCCTGGTTCTGGCCACAAGAAGATCCCTTGCAGGCTGGCCAGCTCTCATTCTCCCACAGAGAACCCAGAGATTAAGCTGATGTCCTCCTCTCCACATACCTCCTCCCATAAAACGTCCACTCTAACAATACCCACCCTGATGGTTTGGGGGACTTGTCTATGACCCTTGCAGGGTCCCCAGGTGTTGTTTTGGAAGTGAATCATGCAAGTCCTCTCCACTCTCAGATTTCCAAATTTTAAAAGGAGTTTCAAGAAGAAGGAAGAGTCGGGTGCCTTGCCCTGAACCTAACTCCCTGTCTTCCTTCTCATCAATTTCTTCTTCCCTCCTCTAACCTAAAGTTTACACCCCCTTGTTGGGGTGAACAGTGGGGAAATAGGTGGCTCATATCAGAAGCCGAGCTCTTGGAAGATTAAATCTAAAAAAGATAGGGATGGAAATGAGTGAGGGGTAAGTAAAAGAATTACAGGAATAAAAATCACCACCTGCAAAAGATAGCCCTTTCCATCTTATCACACCACATGTACACTAAGTCCCTGGTACTGCATTTATTGTGCAAAATGAAAATACACTGTCAACAAAAATACATTTAAGTTTACTAAGACTTTTGGTTAAGATGGAGCTCCTTGGTTAAATATCCAGTGAGGTGCCTCTGCAGTAGATTTCAAAGTTTTTCTTATTTTGCTGTCAAGCTGTGGCAGTCATGGAGACTTTTGAAATAGCCTCCTAGCTGATTGATTGTACTACCGTGGTTACATGGGACAAAGCTCCATCTCCAAGTGACTCAGGCTAAAGAGAGGAAATTACCAACTTGCATAATGGAGACATGTGGAGGTTTCAGGCACAACTGGATCAGGAAAAGCAAATGATATTATCAGGGCTCAATTTCTCCATTTCTCAGCTCTGCATATTGCTGCCTGATCTCATGCTATGCAAGATGATTGATGGTAGCTCCAAATTCACAACCCCATAGCTGAACGATCCCAGTGGAAATAGGGATTGACATAGCTCTGGCAGAAAAGTCCTGGGAAAGGTTCTCCCCTTCCCCAGGACTTCCCCAGAGGTAAACTCCCAGCTCTGCACTAGCCACTGGGCCAGAGGCATGACTGTTTGGACAAAAAGGAACAGGTTCTGCTCAAGAAGAAGGAGTCCTGTGGCCAGGTGAGAAGGAGTGTTCTGGGCAATTAGCACCAAATGTTCACCACCCTGGAGACCTCACCACTATTCTTACACCTCTTTGTACCAACAGAGCTGTTATTCCAAAGCATGAATAAAACCTCATAACCCCTCACCTCAATAGTCATTTCCACATTTAATAAACATTTGTTGGACACCCACTCTGTGCCAGGCTCTGGCCAGGTCTTGAAAACAACCATTAGCAAATAGATAAGGTCCTTCTAGGTGGGAGCCTACTTCTCAAGACACCCCTCCCAAGCTGTGATTTCTGTCTGTCTCTCCAGCCCCATTTCCTTCTCCAGGCCAACAGTCACCAACTGCAGCTATAGGGGCCTCACCCCCACCCCAAGTTACACTGTTAGTCTGGACCAGGTTTTTTCATCCATGTATGCAGTATATACTTCCCATCTGCTCTATCTTTCCCACCTAATTCATCCTTCAAGGCCAGCTCAAATGTCTCCTCTTCCTGGAACCATCCCTGATTGCCATCTGGATTAACTGTTCCTCCCTCTGCACTTCCACAGCACTGGCGTTCTTATGCAAGTTTTGCACATCTTCCATCCTGTCTGGTATTCTGGTTATTTGCATGACTGCTTTCTCCAATGGACTGCCATCTCTTGAAGGTCATCATGTACCTTTAGCCCCTGATTCCCACCCCAGATGCTATGCATATAACAGGCACCCACTAAATACTAGTTAAATGATACAACAAAAGCTAAGCAAAAAAGTACTCCAGTGATATCTGTCCATCAATCTACCCTCCCCTTCGACATTGGCTGTGTTGAGCCAGGCCACTGTGTGATGCACACATAGTTATAACATATCCCGGAGCTCCTCTGGTGAAACAAATGTGAACACTGTCATCAGTCTTCCCACTTCTAAACATGCTGTCCCAAAACCTGGTGGCAGAGCAACGTGACTGAAGATGGGGCAGAGTCTCTCCTGTTGCCTCAGAATTCCAGTGAAGATCTAACACTGAAGACCAAATGTGTTAAAATAGTCAACATTCTTAGCTCAGAAAACTAGCAGCTTGGGTTCCTTCTTCCTCAACATTCTTAGCTGAGAAAACCTCTGGCAGTTGGGATCCTTCTTCCAGAGCTGACAGGCATCATTTTAAAAACATCCCTATCACCTCCAATCACTATTGAAAAAGCATTGAACTGTAAGAAGGGGTTAGTATTAGGGGAAGCACATCCTTTCTAAGGATGGGAAAGGAAAACGAAGTGCTTCCCCTCCCTGATCCAAGAGAGGCAGCTTCATGAAACTTCCTTACGAAAATGGGAGTGTCTGTAGGAAGAGGGACTCTATTTACATAACTCAGGTCTGAAAAATAGTCTCTGCAAAGCCTCATAAAGACAAGATCTCAACATCTTCCCAGACAACCCATGTGATCTCCCTTCCTTTGTACTTTCCAGGTCTTTTGTGAACTTGAGCACATTGGAACATGTTTGGCCTCCCTCAAGACACTGTGAGGCCAAGTGGTGGTTATATCCAACTCTCATACAGCGCTTTATACTCTTCAAAGGCTTTCACATATATAGTTGCTTGTTTCTCACATATATAGTTTCTTATATAATATGCTTTCACATATATAATTGCTTATTTAATTCTCACAGGAAACATAATTTACCCTAGATCAGACAGACAATTTAGGTGGAATCACCTAGAACCAGCCGTCCTAACTCCTGAATCAGCAATTACTCCTTCCACTGGAACATGCAGATGTGTTCCTGGGACTGTCTTTGGGCAGTGCCAACACAGATGTGCAACCACTGAGCAGGCCTGTGTATGACTGTCTGGTGCAGAGCTAGTTATCTTCCCATCACCACCACTTATTCAACCAAATCTAAAGCCTTTTTTGTTAAAAGAATGATATTCCCATAGGCAGAGTATGTGATCTATACAATCACAACAATTCATATCTAGGAAGATTCTACTTTGTTTCAGGCACTGGGCTGACATCTATTCTCTCTTATCTTTTCAACATTGAGAAGTAGACATCATGATCTGTCCTTTATAGATGAAGAAGGCAAGGCCAACAACACTCGTCTCCCAACACTGGACATCTGTGATTACTGGGGCCACGCTTGTCAGGTGTCTAAAACTTCCCGTAGGCTACTCCTCTGGGTTGCATTGTTACCTGCCGAAGGTCGTCATTCAAATAAAAACCAGTTTGCCCAGAGAAAGCACATAACAGACAATCAGGAATGAGGAAGGCCTTGAGGAGACGGGACATTCAACAGATGCATGTGATGAAGGAAAAAGGTTTGCAGGAAGGTTTAGGGGCTCAACTAGGTCTGAATAAGATTCCACAGTGAGACCAGAACCCCAGCGTTAACAGAAAGGTATTTGAAAACCAGACATAGTAGACTGAGAAGGAAGCTTCCATTGGTTCAGGTTTGCCCTGGGCCAGTCTTCTTTTACAGAATCTATCATTGAACAAATTCAAATCTGTGACTACCATAGCGCTTCTTCTCTTTCTAACAGGTCCCCACAGCCACTAGCCTAGGAGTAAAAAGAATTCTCTTCCTGAGTGGGTCGCCATGACCAGCATCCCCAGAGAAATCCTCCAAGGCTTTAAAAGCTTCGAGTGGTTCAAATAGTCATTGCATCCATACATTGCCCTCTTTCATCACCATCTTTTATGCAGCATTAATTATTTTTCCTTTTCATTCATTGAAAAAGCTTTCAACCAGAGAGAATCCTAATTAATTTGAGGCAAGAATAATTTTTCTTACATTTGCTGCTTCCAGTCTGTAATTAAAAGGGGCAGTTTCAAAGTGGCCATCTTCAAATCTCATGTATAATATTGAGTGGTTCTGCTAAATAGCTTTCAGATGTGCTGTTCATGTGTCATTTTGATGAGAGCTGGCGATGGTGTTAATTTCTGATAGAATACTACAGAATGCTGGGTCCTCTTTTTAAGAGATATCTTTGTGTAATGGGAAGGACTATAGCACCTCATTTCATCAGATTCAGTTAAGTGAGTGAATGTCATATATTGCTCATGGCCTCTCCTCTTCTGTATATTCTCACACAGGTTGTATACCACATACTACATAGTATACAACTATATGGTATGGCTTCTTTCACATACCATATATTTTGCCTTTCCAACTAGAACATAGTCTATCTCAGAGTGGGGCCAAGCTTTCTCCTAACATAACAGATTGGATTATCTTGATTAAAAGTATCATCTCAATTTTACTAGCTCGACTAGAAAAGAGAGATCATTTAATTTTTTAAAAAGAATCTTGTACATGGGCCAGGTGCAATGGTGCATGCCTGTAATCCCAAAACTTTGAAAGGGTGAGGCAGGAGATCAATAACCAGCCTGGGCATCTTAGTAGAACCCAGTCTCTACCAAAAAAAAATTTTTTTTCAATTAGCCAGGTGTAGTCCCAGCTATTCAGGAAGCTAAGGCGGGAGGATCACTTGAGCTCAGAAGGTTGAGGCTGCACTGAGCCATGATGGCAACACTGCACCCCGGCCCGGGCCACAGAGTGAGATGTGAGATTCTCTCTCTCTCTCTCTCTCTGATACACACACACACACACACACACACACACACACAGAATCATGTATGTTTCATGGTTTCCATGGGGGACTAGCACTGGAAACAGAAAGCCATTCTGACCCCAAGAGGTGGGCATGCTGGGGTTCAAGTCTGCGTGTCATCTGCAGTTAGAGGGTTAGCAAAGCCAGGGTAAAAAGAGAAATTACCCAGGGAGAGAGTATAAGGTGAAACAGGAACAAGAGCCTGGGGTGGTTTTTGAGCAATACTATTCAGTGGCTACATGGAGACTTCAGCAAGAAGTGTTTCTGTGGAGTGATGGGGGTAGAAGCCAGGAGAGGTAAGATATGAAAGCAGGGTAAAGAACTAGAAACAGCAAATATGGGCAAGCTTTTTTTTTTTTTTTTTTTCACTTCAAGTTCTGGGATACATGTGCAGAATGTGCAGGTGTGTTACATAGGCATACGTGTGCCATGGTGGTTTGCTGCACCTATTGACCCATCCTCTAAGTTCCCTCCCCTTGTCCTCCACCCCCCAACAGGCCCTGGTGTGTTGTTTCCCTCCCTGTGTCCATGTATTATTGTTCAACTCCCACTTATGAGTGAGAAGATACAGTGTTTGGTTTTCTGTTCCTGCGTTAGTTTGCTGAGGATGATGGCTTCCAGCTCCATCCATGTCCCTGCAAAGGATATGATCTCATTTATTTGTATGGCTGCATAGTATTCCATGGTGGTATATATGTACCACATTTTCTTTATCCAGTCTATCATTGATGGGCCTTTGGGTTGGTTCCATGACTTTGCAACTGTAAATAGTGCTGCAGTAAACATATGCGTGCATGTGTCTTTATAGTAGAATGATTTATATTCTTTCAGGTATCTATCCAGTAATGGGATTGCTGGATCAAATGGTACTTCTGGTTCTAGGTCCTTGAGGAATCGCTATACCGTCTTCCACAATGGTTGAAGTAATTTACATTCCCACCAACAGTGTAAAAGTATTCCTATTTCTCCATAGACTCAGCAGCATTTATGGTTTCTTGACTTTTTAGTAATCAGCATTCTGACTGGCATGAGATTGTATCTTATTGTGGTTTTGATTCGCATTTCTCTAATGATCAGTGATGTTGAGCTTTTTTTCATATGCTTGTTGGCTGCATAAATGTCTTTGAGGAGTGTCTGTTTATATCCTTTGCTCACTTTTCAATAGGGTTGTTTTTTTCTTGTAAATTTGTTAAAGTTTCCTTCTGGATATTAGACCTCTGTCAGATGGGTAAATTGCAAAACAATTTCTCCAATTCTGTAGGCTATCTGTTCACTCTGATGATAGTTTCTTCTGCTCTTTAGTTTAATTAAATTCCATTAGTCAATTTTGGCTTCCATTATCATTGCTTTTGGTGTTTTCATCACAAAGTCTTTGCCCATACCTATGTCCTGAATGGTATTGCCTAGGTTTTCTTCTGGGGAAAAATATGGAACGCTTCATGAATTTGCATGTCATCCTTGCACAGGGACCATGCTAATCTTCTCTGTATCATTCCAATTTTAGTATCTGTGCTGCCAAAGGGAACAGAGCCAAGCTTTTAAGAAGTGTGTCAGAGGTTCCAAGACGGCCGAATAGGAACAGCTCCAGTCTACAGCTCCCAGCGTGAGTGACGCTGAAGACAGGTGATTTCTGCATTTCCAACTCAGGTACCAGGTTCATCTCACTGGGGCTTGTCGGACAGTGGGTGCAGGACAATGGGTGCAGCCCACAGACCATGAGCCAAAGCAGGGCGAGATATCACCTCACCCAGGAAGCACAAGGGGTCAGGGAATTCCCTTTCCTAACCAAGGGAAGCCGTGACAGACGGGACCTGGAAAATCGGGTCACTCCCACCCTAATACTGCACTTTTCCAACAGCTTAGCAAATGGCACACCAGGAGATTATATCCCACGCCTGGCTTGGAGGGTCCCACGCCCACAGAGCCCTGCTCACTGCTAGCACAGCAGTCTGGCATCAAACTGCAAGGTGGCAGTGAGGCTGGGGAGAGGCACCCACCATTGCTGAGGCTTAAGTAGGTAAACAATGCAGCTGGGAAGCTCAAGCTGGGTGGAGCCCACTGCAGCTCAAGGAGGCCTGCCTGCCTCTGTAGACTCCACCTGTGGGGGAGGGAATAGTTGAACAAAAGGCAGCAGAAACTTCTCCAGACTTAAATGTCCCTGTCTGACAGCTTTAAAGAGAGTAGTGGTTCTCCCAGCATGGAGTTTGAGATCTGAGAACAGAAAGACTGCCTCCTCAAGTGGGTCCCTGACCCCCGAGTAGCCTAACTGGGAGGCACCTCCCAGTAGGGGCCGATTAACACCTCATACGGCCGGGTGCCCCTATGAGATGAAGCTTCCAGAGGAACGATCAGGGAGCAATATTTGCCATTCTGCAATATTTGCAGTTCTGCAACCTCCACTGGAGATAACCAGGAAAATAGGGCCTAGAGTGGACCTCCAGCAAACTCCAACAAACCCGAAGCTGAGGGTCCTGACTGTTAGAAGGAAAACTAACAAACAGAAAGGACATCCACACCAAAACCCTATCTGTATGTCACCATCACCAAAGACCAAAGGTAGATAAAACCACAAAGATGGGGAGAAACCAAAGCAGAAAACCTGAAAATTCTAAAAATCAGAGCACCTCTTCTCCTCCAAGGAATGCAGCTCCTCGCCAGCAACAGAACAAAGCTGGACGGAGGGTGACTATGATGAGTTGAGACAAGAAGGCTTCAGAAGATCGGAAATAACAAACTTCTCTGAGCTAAAGGAAGATGTTCGAACCTGTTGCAAAGAAGCCAAAAACCTTGAAAAAAGACTGGACAAATGCTAACTAGAATAAACAACATAGAAAAGACCTTAAATGACTTGATGGAGCTGAAAACCATGGCACAAGAATTACATAACACATGCACAAGTTTCAGTAGCCGATTCGATCAACTGGAAGAAAGGGGATCAGTGATTGAAGATCAAATGAATGAAATGAAGTGAGAAGAGAAGTTTAGAAAATAAGAGTAAAAATAAATGAACAAAGCCTCCAAGAAATATAGGACTACGTGAAAAGACCAAATCTACGTCTGACTGGTGTACCTGAAAGTGATGGGGAGAATGGAACCAAGTTGGAAAACACTCTTCAGGATATTATCCAGGAAAACTTCCCCAACCTAGCAAGGCAGGCCAACATTCAAATTCAGGAAATACAAAGAATGCCACAAAGATACTCCTTGAGAAGAGCAACTCCCATAATTGTCAGATTCACCAAAGTTGAAATGAAAGAAAAAATGTTAACGGCAGCCAGACAGAAAGGTTGGGTTACCCACCAAGGGAAGCCCATCAGACTAACAGTGGATCTCTCTGCAGAAACCCTACAAGCAAGAATAGAGTGGGGGCCAATATTCAACATTCTTTAAAGAAAAGAATTTTCAACCTAGAATTTCATATCCAGCCAAACTAAGCTTCATAAGTGAAGGAGAAATAAAATCCTTTACAGACAAGCAAATGCTGAGATATTTTGTCACCACCAGGCCTGCCTTATAAGAGCTTCTGAAGGAAGCATTAAACATGGAAAGGAACAACCAGTATCAGCCACTGCAAAAACATGCCAAATTGTAAAGACCATCAATGCTAGGAAGAAACTGCATCAACTAATGAGCAAAATAACCAGCTAACATCATAATGACAAGATCAAATTCACACATAACAATATTAACTTTAAATGTAAATGGGCTAAATGCTTCAATCAAAAGACACAGACTGGCAAATTGGATAAAGAGTCAAGACCCATCAGTGTGCTGTATTCAGGAGACACATCTCATGTGCAGAGACACACATAGGCTCAAAATAAATGGATGGAGGAAGATCTACCAAGCAAATGGAAAAAAAAAAAAAAAAGCAGGGGTTGCAATCCTAGTCTCTGATAAAACAGACTTTAAACCAACAAAGACCAAAAGAGACAAAGAAGGCCATTGCATAATGGTAAAGGGATCAATCCAACAAGAAGAGATAACTATCCTAAATGCACCCAATAAAGGAGCACCCAGATTCATAAAGCAAGTCCTTAAAGACCTACAAAGAGATTTAGACTTCCACACAATAATACTGGGAGACTTTTACACTCCACTGTCAACATTAGACAGATTCACGAGACAGAAAGTTAACAAGGATGTCCAGGAATTGAACTCTGCTCTGCACCAAGCAGACCTAATAGACATCTACAGAACTCTCTACCCCAAATCGACAGAATATACATTCTTCTCAGCACCACATCACACTTATTCCAAAATTGAACACATAATTGGAAGTAAAGCACTCCTCAGCAAATGTACAAGAACAGAAATTATAACAAACTGTCTCTCAGACCACAGGACAATCAAAGTAGAACTCAAGATTAAGAAACTCACTCAAAACCGCTCAACTACATGGAAACTGAACAACCTGCTCCTGAGTGACTACTGGGTACATAATGAAATGAAGGCAGAAATAAAGATGTTCTTTGAAACCAATGAGAACAAAGACGCAACATACCAGAATCTCTGGAACACATTCAAAGCAGTGTGTAGAGGTAAATTTATAGTACTAAATGCCCACAAGAGAAAGCAGGAAAGATCTAAAATGGACACCCTAACATCACAATTAAAAGAACCACAGAAGCAAGAGCAAATGCATTCAAAAGCTAGCAGAAGGCAAGAAATAAGTAAGATCAGAGCAGAACTGAAGGAGATGGAGACACAAAAAACCCTTCAAAAAATCAATGAATCCAGAAGCTGGTTTTTGGAAAAGATTAACAATATTGATAGACCACTAGCAAGACTAACAAATAAGAAAAGAGAGAAGAATCCAATAGACACAATAAAAAATGATAAAGGGGATTTCACCACTGATCCCACAGAGATAAAAACTACTATCAGAGAATACTATAAACACCTCTATGCAAATAAATTAGAAAATCTAGATGAAATGGATAAATTCCTGGACACATACACCCTCCCAATACTAAACCAGGAAGAAGTTGAATCTCCGAATAGACCAATAACAGGCTCTGAAATTAAGGCAATAATTAATAGCCTACCAACCAAAAAAAGTCCAGGACCGGATGGATTCACAGCCAAATTCTACCAGAGGTACAAGGAGGAACTGGTACCATTCCTTCTGAAACTTTTCCAATCATTAGAAAAAGACGGAATCCTCCCTAACTCATTTTATGAGGCCAGCATCATCCTGATACCAAAGGCTGGCAGAGACACAACAAATAAAGAGAATTTTAGGCCAATATCCCTGATGAACATCGATGCAAAATTCCTCAATAAAATACTGGCAAACCAAATCCAGCAGCACATCAAAAAGCTTATTCACCATGATCAAGTGGGCTTCATCCCTGGGATGCAAGGCTGGTTCAATATATGCAAATCAATAAACATAATCCATCATATAAACAGAACCAAAGACAAAAAACACATGATTATCTCAATAGATGCAGAAAAGGCCTTTGACAAAATTCAACAGCCCTTCATGCTAAAAACTCTCAATAAATTAGGTATTGATGGAATTTATCTCAAAATAATAAGAGCTATTTATGACAAACCCACAGCCAATATCATACTGAATGGACAAAAACTGGA
This sequence comes from Piliocolobus tephrosceles, assembly GCF_002776525.5. Taxonomy (NCBI): domain Eukaryota; kingdom Metazoa; phylum Chordata; class Mammalia; order Primates; family Cercopithecidae; genus Piliocolobus; species Piliocolobus tephrosceles. The sequence goes on along the minus strand of NC_045451.1, from coordinate 22,307,401 downwards.
CACATTCCCTTTGAAAACTGGTGCAAGACAGGGATGTCCTCTCTCAGCACTCCTATTCAATATAGTGTTGGAAGTTCTGGCCAGGGCAATCAGGCAAGAGAAAGAAATAAAGAGTATTCAATTAGGAAAAGAGGGAGTCAAGTTGTCCCTCTTTGCAGATGACATGGTAGTATATTTAGAAAACCCCATCATCTCAGCCCAAAATCTCCTTAAACTGATAAGCAACTTCAGTAAAGTCTCAGGATACAAAATTAATGTGCAAAAATCACAAGCATTCCTATACACCAATAACAGACAAACAGAGAGCCAAATCATGAGTGACTTCCCATTCACAATTGCTTCAAAGAGAATAAAATACCTAGGAATCCAACTTACAAGGGATGTGAAGGACCTCTTCAAGGAGAATTAGAGACCACTGCTCAACGAAATAAAAGAAGACACAAACAAATGCAAGAACATTCCATGCTCACAGATAGGAAGAATCAATATCTTGAAAATGGCCATACTGCCCAGGGTAATTTATAGATTCAATGCCATCCCCATCAAGCTACCAATGACTTTCTTCACAGAATTGGAAAAAACTGCTTTAAAGTTCATACGGAACCAAAAAAGAGCCCGCATTGCCAAGACAATCCTAAGTCAAAAGGACAAAGCTGGAGGCGTCACACTACCTGACTTCAAACTATACTACAAGGCTACAGTAACCAAAACAGCATGGTACTGGTACCATGGAACAGAACAGAGCCCTCAGAAATAACACCACACATCTACAACCGTCTGATCTTTGACAAACCTGACAAAAACAAGAAATGGGGAAAGGATTCCCCATTTAATAAATGGTGCTGGGAAAGCCACTGGCTAGCCATATGTAGAAAGCTGAAATTGGATCGCTTCTTTATACCTTATACAAAAATTAATTCAAGATGGATTAAAGACTTAAATGTCAGACCTAAAACCATAAAAACCCTAAAAGAATACCATTCGGGACATAGGCATGGGCAAGGACTTCATGTCTAAAACACCAAAAGCAATGGCAACAAAAGCCAAAATTGAGAAATGGGATCTAATTAAACTAAAGAGCTTCTGCACAGCAAAAGAAACTACCATCAGAGTGAACAGGCAACGTACAGAATGGGAGAAATTTTTTGCAATCTATCCATCTGACAAAGGGCTAATATCCAGAATCTACAAAGAACTTAAACAAATTTACAAGAAAAAAATCAAACAGCCCCATCAAAAAGTGGGAGAAGGATATGAATAGACACTTCTCAAAAGAAGACATTTATGCAGCCCACAGACACGTGAAAAAATGCTCATCATCGCTGGTCTTCAGAGAAATGCAAATCAAAACCACAATGAGATACCATCTCACACCAGTTAGAATGGTAATCATTAAAAAGTCAGGAAAAAACAGGTGCCAGAGAAGATGTGGAGAAATAGGAACACTTTTACACTGTTGATGGGACTGTAAACTAGTTCAATCATTGGGGAAGACAGCCTGGCGATTCCTCAAGGATCTAGAACTAGAAATACCATTTGACCCAACCATTCCATTACTGGAACCCAACCATTCCATATACCCAAAGGATTATAAATCATGCTGCTATAAAGACACATGCACATGTATGTTTATTGCGACACTATTCACAATAGCAAAGACTTGGAACCAACCCAAATGTCCATCAATGATAGACTGGATTAAGAAAGTACGGCACACATACACCATGGAATACTATGCAGCCATAAAAAAGGATGAGTTAATGTCCTTTGTAGGGACATGGATGCAGCTGGAAACCATCATTCTGAGCAAACTATCGCAAGGACAGAAAAACAAACACTGCATGTTCTCACTCATAGGTGGGAGTTGAACAATGAGAACACTTGGACACACGGTGGGGAACACCACACACCAGGGCCTGTCATGGTGTGGGAGGAGGGGGAAGGGATAACATTAGGAGATATACCTAATGTAAATGACGAGTTAATGGGTGCAGCATACCAACATGGCACATGTATACATATGTAACAAACCTGCACGTGCACCTGTACCCTAGTACTTAAAGTATAATAAAAAATAAATAAAAATAAATTTTAAAAAAAGAAATGTGTCTACCAGCTGGGCATGGTGGTTCATGCTTGTAATGCCAGCACTTTTGGAGGCTGAGCTGGGAGGATCACTTAAGTTCAGGAGTTCGAGACCAGCCTGGGCAACAAGCAAAACATTAACTCTACAAAAAGCTAAAAATTTAGCCAGGCGTGGTGGTGTATGCCTGTAGTCTCAGCTACTCGGGAGGCTAAGGTGGGAGGATGGCTTGAGCCTGGCAGATGGAGGTTGCAGTGAGCCATGATCACACCACTGCACTCCAGCCTGAGCAACAGAGCTAATCCCTGTCTAGTAAGTTTTCCCTCCCATGTTTAGAATGATCCCATCATATAAATGGAAGGTTCTACAGATATGATTATAAAGAGCATCTTCTTTAAATATGTACACTCCCCCATCCCACCTCCACATATGCACATGTGAACCCTGAAAGATCCAATCCTTCAAAATGGATCCTGGCTGGGCACAGTGGTTCATGCCTGTAATCCCGGTGCTTTGATCGAGGCTGGAGGATCGGTCACTTGAGACCAGGAGTTTTAGACCAGCCTGGGAAACATAGTGAGACCCCATCTCTATGAAAAATTTAAAAATTAGCTTGGCACGGTGGTGTGTGTGTGTAGTCCCAGCTGCTCAGGAGGGTGAGGCAGTATGATTGCTTGAGTGCAGGAATTCAAAGCTGCTGTGAACTATGCTCTACCATATTCCCACCTGGGTACCATTCCTTCTGAAACTATTCCAATCAATAGAAACAGAGAAGCCCACTTGATCATGGTGGATAAGCTTTTCGATGTGCTGCTGGATTCGGTTTGCCAGTATTTTATTGAGGACTTTTGCATCGATGTTCATCAGGGATATTGGCCTAAAATTCTCTTTTTTTTGTTGTGTCTCTGCCAGCCTTTGGTATCAGGATGATGCTGGCCTCATAAAATGAGTTAGGGAGGATTCCGTCTTTTTCTATTGATTGGAAAATTTTCAGAAGGAATGGTACCAGTTCCTCCTTGTACCTCTGGTAGAATTTGGCTGTGAATCCATCCGGTCCTGGACTTTTTTTGGTTGGTGCATAAAAAATTAATAATAATAATAAAATTAAAAGATGGATTCTGAGTGATTAACTGCACCTAAATTCAAAATAGAACAAGCTCTATTCTGTACTCTTTGGGTTCCTAGAAAAACCACATTTGCATAACTTTGGTACTTGTATAGCTGCCTGTTCCTGCTTGCACCATCTGAACTAACCAGCAGGTTGTAGTTCAGTGACCTACAACGACCAATCACAACTCAGCATTAACCAATCAGAACTAAGCAAGTCTACATCCTTCACTTGCATAAGCAAATTAGAGTGGGAACCCAAGTAGGAACTTTCTCTATAAAAGACAATTTCTCCCTTTGTTTTCCAGACTGCACTTCGATTTTTTGCTGAAGGCTGCATCTACCTACTGCATCTATGAAGCATTTCAGTACTTGGTCTTTCTAGCAGAAAAATTCTCTGGATGAAAAAGTAAAATCCAAAGTTACTGATTTAGCATCACCATCTAGCCCAGCTATTGTGGTTGGTGGACCAGTCACACAATGACACTTAAAACGCCTCTCTGGAGAAGCACAGGGTCTCCTTCCACAGGGAATGATGGACCCAATCCCCTGATGCAAGCACTCCCAGGACTCACATGGTCCTTGTCCCATGAAATCTCAAAGGGCTAATTCCACCAGGCTCCAAAGCTCTGTGCTTTTTGTCTCATATAAAAAGACCCCATAGTACTTCCTGTGTATTTTTAAGCAGTAGTTTGCACCATCTATTTTTAAGTCAGATGGACAGGTCCAGGGGAATTGTGACTTGCCACTAACAATGGCAGAATTGGGCCTGGACCCCACACACCCCAAGGCAGCACCAGGATCCTCCCACAAAACAGACAGGCTGCTTCATTCCCCTCTCTTGGTGATGACAGCTTCATTCTTGACTCGCAGCAAACATTAACTCAAAAAGCTTTGATAGGTTACTTGTCCATACCATAGCCACACCCATTAAATTACAAATGAGGAAAACTGAGGTGCAGAGAGGATCAATGACTTGGCTAAGTACACTGAGCTAGAAGTAAAATCAAGATCTGGCTGGGAGCGGTAGCTCACACCTGTAATCCCAGCACTTTGAGAGGCCAAGGCGGGCAGATCATGAGGTCAGAAGTTCGAGACCAGCCTGATCAACATGGCGAAACCCCATCTCTACTAAAAATACAAAACTTAGCCAGGCATGGTGGCATGCACCTATAATCCCACCTACTCAGGAGGCTGAGGCAGGAGAATCACTTGAACCCAGGAGGCAGAGTTAGCAGTGAGCCAAGATTGTGCCACTGCACTCCAGTCTGGATGACAAGGTGAGACTCCATCAAAAAAAACAAAAACAAAACAAAAAGCAAAAAACAAGACCTCCCACCCTCAGACCAGCATATTTTTGTCTGCAACAAGAACTGGCATGCATGAGTGACAGACAGGCCTGGTGTATCCCAGTGGCTCAGCAGAAAGGAGTGAAGACCCACTTTCTTAAAAACCTCAGAGCCCTCCAGAGACATGACATTATCCAATATACTCCCTCTGGAAGAGCCCTGAGTTTCCTGAGCTATAAATATTGAGTCTTGTGAGGTTTCCTCTCAGAGCTGAGGTACAGTTAATGAAGTTTCACATTCGTGCTGAGTTTGACCTAAAAAAGAAGTTTAAACTTTCAGGCCCATCAAAATGAGGAGTTTTTTCTTGCCCCAATCTCAATGAGCCAACAAGGCCTTTCAAGAAAGAAATTCCCACAAATGGAGACTGTTGAGGCATCAGTGGTTACTTCTCATCACCATGGAAACCCCCAAACCACTACATCCCTGGCTTCCACAGGGGTAGGGCTGTCTCACCCTCCTACTCCATCTTCTCCAGAGATGGGATGCTGCTGAGTCCACCAGCTTTTATCAACCACTCAGCACTTAAAGTCTACTCCCCTCATGTTCAGCTCAACTTGGTTCCTTCATGGTCTTTGCTACTGCCAAGACCCAGTTTTGGCAGTCTAGAAGATTTCAGTGGCTTACATTTTTCCTCTTATCCCAACTTCGCAATGGCCTACAGCCCTCTGTTCCCTGCTGTGATCCCAGGGAGTTCCACCTGAACATCCTGAAACTCCTCCTCAGTTTCTGCAGCAGGTGCTCTGCAGGCTGAACTCCCAGCCTCTCCCAGCACCTCACTCTCCACAGCCACTTTCACTTCTAAGATCTTTGTCTAAAGCTTTCAAGAAAATTAAAGGGCAAGCTAGTTACACAAAATAATGTGACTTATGTCCTTTAGGCCCATCGCCTCCCCTGCTTTGCTGCCCATTCTCCCTAAATCTTTGCAACCTGATCAACCTGATTGTCTGTCACCATCACATTAACCAAAACTGTATTCTTTAAGGTTAAATCTCAAGTGCTTTGTCTAACCACCCTGCTCTCATTTCTGAATAGCATTTGACACAGCTGACAACTCCCCCACCAACTCTTGCCCTCCCATGCATTCACACAGGTGCACACACAGGCACACAGACTTCCTTAAAATTCTCTCCCTGGTTTTTGTAGCTTTCTCTGCAACCTTCTTGCCACCTCTCTCTTTCTAGTCTGATGGTTTTCAAACCTTTCCCCTCAGAGGTTCTCCATCTTAACATATCTAAAACCAAACTCATGGTCTTTCTTTGAGACCTACCATCCTGGGTCTTGGGTGTCATTACCGTCTTCCAGCCCACCAGACCGGATACCAAGGAGTCATCTTTGTCTCCTTGCTATTCTGAACCCTCACATTTAATTAGTCCCCAAGTCCTGCCAATTCTTCCTTCAAAACGCCCCTATACTTACACCGTCATCTTCATTATCACTCTGTTCTCTCCTTTCTAATCCATGTGGCCCATCTCTGCTAGATTAACTCCCTTAACACACTCGTTGAGCCTCATCAATGGTGATTCCTATTTCCCATATGAAACTAAAGTTCTTGCTCTAAACTTAAAATGCCTGAACATGCTGGTCCTATCCTGCTCAATCACCCTGATTTCCCATTACTCTAAAGCATGAATTCATTGCTGCAGTCAAACTCTACTTGCTACATTTCTCCCTTCATGCGGATGAATATGATTTGCACTGCCACCACCACCACAGACATGAGCCACCACACCTGGCCAAAAATTATTTTTTAATGATCTACACAGTGACTGGCTTGGGGGTAGGAAGAAGGATTCTGGTTTTCTAATAATCCCCCTCAGCCATCCCTCCCATTCTTTAACATGAATAACTGATGTTTCTTCAATTTTAGGTAAAAGCTATGGAGCCAATACAGGTGCAGCATTCCCTTCTACCCATTGGCAATTCTGGAATCTCCCTTGTTCTGTTAATAGACCAAAAAGAAAAACAGTTTTTATTACGTTGAGTATTTACTGACCACAATGTAATACAGTTAGAAATCTATAACAAATAGATAACCGCAAAAAAAAAAAAAAAAAAAAAATCTGAAAACAGATTTTCAAATAACTCCCAAGCTTGATAAGAAATACAAGAAAATTATAAACTGTTCACAACTCAAGAACACTACATGACAAAACTTATGGGATGCAGCCAAAGTGGTACTTAGAAGCCAATGAATACCAATAAACAAGTTTACTAGCACAAAAGATTGAAGTTAAAGGAACTCAACTTTCAAATCAGGAAGTACAACAACAACAAAATGATCCAAGGAAAGTAGATGAAAGGAAATAAAAATAATTTTAAAAGAAATTATAAATTAATCAACAAAAACAAAACTTGTCCTTTGACAAGACCAACCTTTGGCAAATTTCACTAAGAAAGAAAGAAAGTATACAAACACATTAGGCCTGAGAAAAGCAGGAAGCTAAATTTCAGCCTGAATTTCAGTTACAAAGCAGGGAACTGTGCAGTCTCAGGCAAGTTTCTTAACTTCTCAACACAGACCCACCATCTGCAAAATGCAGGTGACAAAAAAACAATTCTCACCTCAAAAGTTGTTGTCACAATTAGATGAGATAGCATATGCAAAGGACGTAGCACAATGTCTGGCTCACAGAAACAGACAATAAATAATGCTATCATAATGGCATTTTAATGTAATAAACCTAAACGAATAGAGCAGTAGGTCTTGGTCCTGGGTTTGCATCAGGATTACCTGTGATGATTTTTAAAATTCATGATGAATAACTATTTTTATTATTGGGAAAGTCTAATTTTCTCATCACAGGAATCATTTTTTAATTCACCAGACTCTATTGTCCACACAACTGTGTTCCACAGATACACCCAAACTTGGAGATTTCTGATTCTGTCATCTTTTTTCCCAGGCATTTCTTTTCTGATTTCTTCCCATGTAAGCTTCAAGGATAGGAAAGCCTGACACTGGAAAATTTTCCAACTTTTTCTTTTTCATTTCTTATTCCTTATGAACAAGACTCCATATTCAATGGTTAGATTGGGCACCAAAATACATCACTCAAAAGAAAAGGTGTTTTAGTTTGGGTTTCCTTAGAAGCAATCCCTCAGACAAGAGTTTTTGAACATGCAGTTTATGTGAGAAGTGTTCTCAGAAAGCATAGTAGGCTAGTGGGAAATTGAGCAAAGAAAGCAAAGGACGCCAATAAAGTTCATGAATGCCCAGGCTACCACTGTGGGAAATTGAGACTCAGTGCCTTTGAGGGCCTCTGGGACAGTGAGTAGAACACATCTCAGAACTGTTCTACTCAAGGAGTGAAGAAGCTTAACCACCAACTTTCATTTGGCTTGGGTTGAGCGGGGCTCTTGAGCAATTCACTCCAGTTGCAGAGAAAGCCCTCAAGCAGAATCATGTTTGCTTGCAGGAGGAAGCCTTTGGCCTTTAGGAGACTCAAGGGGCAATGGGCTTCCGCTACAGAAGCCAACCAATTCAACCCAATGCTCATGCCTAGGGTAGCTTATGCCCACATTGAGGGGTGAGCAACATACTTTGGAAATTCTTTCATGCTTCCCTTCTAGGCCAGATTACCTTTTATTTAACCATCCTAGTCTTTAGGAAGCTCTTCACAAAAATGAAAAGATTGTGTTTTTTAATAAAAGGACTTGGAATTTAATATAAGTGATCTACAGGGTGCTTCGTGACATACATGCTACTAATTGCTCCCTTACCTTTTGTGTTACCCTGTTCCAAAATTATTGTTTCTTAAAAAAAAAAATCACAGAATTATCTGTGTGATTGGATGGTGCATGTGCTCATGGAAGGTCATGATGTGGGGAGGTTCCAGCATATTTAGCAATTAATACGCCATGCTCAGAGATCTTCAAGAGTATCCGCAATCTTTTTAAAATTAATCTTCACAGAACTTCTAACAGCAAAAATAGCATTCACATATTTTTTGCTTTTAGGAATCTCTCAGAAGTCTCTCATCACTCTTAATCCATTTTTTCATAGCTTCTGCTATAATTTATTTTATTTTATTTTATTTTACTTCATTTCAGTTTTGAGAGGGAATCTCGCTCTGTCACCTAGGCTACAGTGCAGTGCCGCGATCTTGGCTCACCATAACCTCTGCCTCAGGTTCAAGTGATTCTCCCACCTCAACCTCCTGAGTAGCTGAGATTACAGGAATGCACCACCACGTCCAGCTAATTTTTGTGTTTTTAGTAAAGACAGGATTTCACCATATTGGCCAGGCTGGTCTCAAACTCCTGACCTCAGGTGATCCACCTGCCTCGGCCTCCCAAAGTGCTGGGATTGCAGGCATGAGCCACTGCACCTGGTCTTCTGCTATAATTTAAATGTGTTCTCCAAAATTCAGAAGTTGCCATTGTGATAGTATTAAGAGGAAGGGCCTATACACAATGATTAGGTCATGAGGACTCCCTGGTGAATAACTTTAAGGCCTTTATAGAAGAAGCTTCAGTCAGCCTTCAGTTTATCTTACCCTCCTGCCATGTGAAGATACACAAAAAAGGTCCTCACCAGATGCTAGTGCCTTGATCTTGGGCTTCCCAGCCTCCAGAACTGTGAGAAATGAACTTCTGTTTTTTATAGACTAACCAACCTCAGGGATTCTGTTAGAGCAGCACAAGCAGACTAAGACAGCTTCCTTACAAGACCAAGAATGTAGGTGTCCCCATTTTAATATTGGAACACTGAGGCATAGAGAGGTAAAATAAATTGCAACAGGTAGCAAAAGGTCCCTTTATTATCATCCTCACTTCATAGGACTGTTGTTTCCTCTGCTGAAGAACTGGCTGTGGCTGAATTCTCTCACTAGCTTTTGGCAAGGTTGGATCTGAGCATGATGGCCCATCCCAATAGAAACAAAGCCATAGCTTATTGTGGGGACAGAGGTAAGTTCTGAGCTTCATCAGAGAGCCTTGGGACATGGGATGTGCCTTGGAGTAAACTGGACTCACTTGATAAACAAAGATATAAAAACTATTTCTCAAAGAGAGTTTTACTTCACTTTAAAGAGCTAGACAGTCTCAGTTGCTTAAACTACATCCAGAAGGCCCCATGAGAAGTGTCTTTGCAGTCAGGTTAAAAGCTTTCTGCTGCACAATGAGACACCATCCAACAAAGGGAATGAATATGCTCAACTTTAAGCAACAATGTGGATGAATCTCACCACCGTATTGTTGTACAAAAGAAGCCAGACTCCAAAGTAGACATGCTGCATGATTCCGTGTGCATAACACTCAAAAACAGGAAAAAACAAAACTTCTGTTAAAAGTCAGCATAATCATTGTTCTTATACAGAGTCATCAACGACAGAAAGTGGGTATTTGGAGACTTTTAGGGATATAGTGGTATTCTGTTTCTTGATCTGGATGTTGGTTTCACACACCTACAGAAAGTAAACAAATCAAAGTGTTCAATTTGTGAAAATGTATAAATCTTTACACTAATGATTTGTTCACTTGCTGTATATATGGTATATAATTTTTAAGTAGACTACATTTTTAGGGCAGTTTTAGATCCACAGAAAAATTGAGTAGAAAGTACAGAATTCTCACTCTGCCCCCTGCCCCTACATACACAGTACACCCCTACACATGCAGGGGACAGAGTGAGAACTCTGTACATGCAGTACTACACACACAGTGCTACACACACAGTACTAGACACGCAGGGGGCAGAGTGAGAACTCTGTGTACACAGTACTACACATGCAGTACTACACACACAGTGCTACACACACAGTACTAGACACGCAGGGGGCAGAGTGAGAACTCTGTGTACACAGTACTACACATGCAGTACTACACACACAGTGGGGAGAGTGAGAACTCTGTACACGCAGTACTACACACGCAGTACTACACACACAGTACTACACATGCAGGGGGCAGAGTAAGAACTCTGTACCTGCAGTACTACACACACAGTGCTACACACACAGTACTAGAGACATAGGGGGCAGAGTGAGAATTCTGTACACACAATACTATACATGCAGTACTACACACACAGGGGGCAGAGTGAAAACTCTGTACATGCAATACTACACAAGCAGTATTACACACGCAGTACACAGGCAGAACTCTGTACACATGCCCCTACACATGCAGTACACCCTGCCCTATACACACGCACAGCCTTCCCATTATCAACATTCCCACCAGCGTGATGGATTTATTACAATTGATGAGCCTGCATTGACACGTCATTATCACCCGAAGTCCATAGTTTACATTAGGATTCACACTTGGTGCTATACATTCTGCAGTATATAGACATCTCTCCTCCATCATAGCATCATACGGAGTCATTTCATAGCTCTAAAAATCCTCTGTGCTCCATTGATTTCTCCCTTCCTTCCCCCTAACCCCCAACAACTACTAAATCTTTTACTGTTTTTCCTTTTTCAAAATGGAATATAGTTGGAATCATAAAATATGTAGCCTTTTCAGATTGACTTCTTTCACTTAGTCATATGCATTTAAGTTTTCTCTATATCTTATCATGGCTTGATAGATCTTTTCTTTTTAGTGCTGAATAATATTCCATCGTCCATATGTACCACAGTTTATCCATTCACAGACTGTAAGATATCTTGGTTGCTTTCATGTTTTGGAAATTATAAATAAAGTTTCTGTAAACATGCATGTGAAGGTTTTTGGGTGAACATAAGTTTTCAACTCACTTGAGTAAGTACTGAGGAATACAATTGCTGCATCATATAGTAAGAGTATGTTTATTTTTTAAAAAATTGCCAAACCGTCTTTCACAATGGCTACACTACTTTCCATTTCCATCAGCAATGATTGAGGGTTGTATATTTTAATTAAAACTTTAAAAAATAGTTGAAAAATACAAACAAAAGCCCACTACCAAATCCAAATAAATTGAGAATATTTAAAAGAATGTGCCACAGATTCTAAATACAAATCTAAAAAGTTTTCAAAAATATTTTGATCAAAAGCAATGTCCTTAGAATAACTACATAACTTCCCTATTTGAGCCTCCCTGGGGTGTGTGTTCAACCAGGCTTATTAAAACCACAGTGAGAGTTGGTATATTTTGGGGTCCTAACAGGGCAGACCTACCAAATCCAAATGAAGTTTTCAGTTCCTACTAGACCTTTGAGACCTGTGTAGACACAGCCTTTAGCCAAATGGCTTGTCTTCTCAGTCTAAGGCAGGTGAGTACCTGAAGTCCTCTGACTTCAAACCACATATTTAGATGTCAAATTCTTTTTTACTATTTGCTATTTGGAAAGTATGTAATGCACCCCTCCACCTTAAAAAAAAAGTTATTATTTTCTGTTTGTGAAAATGAGTTACCCAAAGGAGAGAAAGGCAACGAGGCACAAAACTTGCAGGACATGAGCTTCTACAGAGCATTTGGAGTTGAGAGGTTATCCTCCTTGGTTACAGATAGAGCAGGGGTCCCCAACCCCCAGGCCATGGACTGCTACCAGTCCGTGGCCTGTTAGGAGCCAGACTGCATAGCAGGAGGTTAATGGTGGGTGAGAAAAAGGTTCATCTGCGTTTACAGCTGCTCCTCATTGCTTGCATTATCTCCTGAGCTCCACTTCCTGTCAGATCAGCAGCAGCATTAGATTCTCATAGGAGCACAAACCCTATTGTGAACTGCACATGTGAGAGTTCCAGAATGCCTGTTCCTTATGATAATCTAATGCCTGATGATCTGAGGTGGAGCTGAGGTTGTGATGCTAGTGCTGGGGAGTGGCTGCACACACAGATTAACAGTAGGAGGGAGGTTTGACTGCTCAGAGACCATAATAAATCAACTGCTTGCAGATTCATATTAAAACACTATCAATGAGTGGCAAGTGACAATTAAGCTGCATCTGGTGGCAGACTTCATAGTGGCAAGTGAGTTGATGTACTTCAGTTGTACAGCTGCATCTGGTGGCCCTAAAAGCATATTTGAGACAAGTTCAAATCTCCATATGATCTGGATTAAAGTCAAAGTAGAATACCCTGAGATTGCCACAGGAGCACTGAAAAGCCTGCTTCCATTCCCAACATCTTATCTTTGTGAGGCAGGGTTTTCTGCAGTGACAGCAAACAAAATGAGATGATGGAATAGACTAAACATAAGCAACACATTTCAGATGTCGCTGTCTCCCATCAGCCCCATATCGGACTGCCTAGCTGCAGAAAAACGAGTTCAGGGCTCCCACTGATTCTGCATCATGGTGAACTATGTAATTATTTCACTATATATTGCAATGTAATAATAGTAGAAATAAAGTGCACAATAAATGTAATGTGCTTGAATAATCCCAAAACCATCTCTCCTTCCACCCACCACCCAGTCCGTGGAAAATTTGTCTTCTGCGAAATTAGCCCCTGATGCCAAAAAAATTGAAGACCACTGAGATGGAGGGCATTTGTTTTTTGAAATGTAAGTTAGAAACAAAAGTAACAGTAATTCTGTGGTTTGTAGTATCCCTTTAACTTTGCAAAGGGTTGGCATATCCACTTATGCACTCATTCAATGTGCCTTTACTACAGAGTCATATTTTATGAGGAGCAATAGGTTCTGAAGAAAGTGCATAAGGTCAACACTGCCCTTATAAATTCCTTAAGTAATTGTGCAGCATACATGGTCTGTGCATTCACAGAGTTTGCTCGTGTTTAGACACCATGCTGTACAAACGTGCTGTACAAACACTGGGCTGATGATCACATCCAGCACCACAACGTGCTCACTCTAAGCAGAGAAGGGGGCAGAAACAGACAAAAGAAAACCATGAATTGAGTCTCCTGTTTCACCCTCTCTCACCAGAGCAGGAGTCCACACACTTTTTCTGAAGAGAAGCAGAGAGCAAATATTTTAGGCTTTGTGGTCTCCGTCACAAGTCCTCAAGTCTGCCATTGCAGCACAAAATTAGTCATGGACAATAAGTAAATGAATGGGCATGGCTGTGTTCCAATAAAACTTTATTTCCAAAAGCAGGCAGTGGGCAGGGTTTGGCCCACAGCCTATAGTTTGCAGCCTGTTCTTCTTGACATATACCCATTGCCTGGGATTGGCAGCAGAGTCACAGGCACTATTTAGATTGTTTTCTTTCTCTATTTCTCTATGCAGCTAAACTTACAGACATGAAATACACAGATAATGCAAGCCTATTATACTGAACATCTGTGTCAGGAGCCATGTGGGGTGCTGAGACATAGGAAGAACAATATCTTGCCCTCACAGGGGTCTTAGATGACTGTGAGCTGTCCATCCAAGGTTCATAGTTCTTCTCCTTTTGTCCTGTAGCATTGTCTCTGGGGAGCAGCTGCTTGCGGCCTCCTTTGCATCTAGGTGGAACTGTGTGACTGTCCTCACCCGTGAAATGTGCGCAGAAGTAACATGAGCCACTCATAGCCAAGATGGTTAAGAAAGAGCTGTGCTCCTCCACACATTCATCCCATTTTCTGGCTGGATTTATATAACTCCAGGGGTCTAAGGAATGACAGAGCCACTAGATAGAAGGAGCTTGGGTCTCTGGATTCCTAAATGGAGGTACCCATCAATCAAGCGGTTGATAAATGTACTTCTGTTGTAAACCTCTAAAACTTGGGGGTTTTAACTGTCATGGCCACTAGCAGTACCTTAACTAGAGCAATAGTCCAGCAGAGAGCACAAACCATGAAAACTGTCATCACTTAGGGTAGCGAGAGCTGTATAAACAACGTGCTGGGAGGGTACTGAGGAGGAGTGATGGGAGAGCAACTTCTACCTGAGAATTCATGCAAGATACATGAAGCGTCAGTGAGTCTGGAAGCATCAGCTAATCCATCTTCACAAACGACCCTTTTGACATAATAGGACTCTGAGGTTTGGAGAGGTTAATGACTTGGGCAAAGTCACTGACCATTGGCAGAGTCAGAACTCCTGACTCAACTCTGGTTCTCTTTTCTCTGCATGACACTGTCTCAAACCCATAATCTGGAAGACTGATGGGACGGGCCAGGGAAGAGTTTGACCAGAAGCTGCATCCTCTGTTCCTCTCCACCAGACAGCTAGCGCCCTGCTTCCAGAGGCAGTCCTACTCAGGGATTCATGAATAAACCAGCTCCTTTCGTTCCTCAGGAGCCAAGCAAATCAGGACACACGAATTTAGGCTGTAGGAAGGGTCTGGTCCACAGGGTGGAGGTGCTCCCTGCAGCAAGACATCCATGCCCATCGCAAAGGCTGACTGACCCACTCACCGTCCGCCAGCAAGACAGGCAGCGTGGGAGTCGGAAGGCAGACAAGAAAATGGAGCACGGCGGGGGCTGGGGGTGGGGGAGAGATTAATGGTTTCTATTTTTTACCATGAAAAAAGATTTTTGACATTAAGTAGAAGAATTTTAATACATCTGCACACACCAAAAAGCCAGTTTCCCTAATGTGGCTCTTCCTGGTGAGATAAATGGCCCACACTTCACCTTGCTTTTTCTCTCCTTTGAGCATCTCAAAAGCAGATTTCTTCTTTTCTCCTATTGAAACAACCAGGCCTTGGCTCAAAGGGCTATGAACCACAGGATGAATAAGTACACACACACACACACACACACACACACACACTACTGCACACCACAAACATGTAGCTATCCAGGACATGCTGTTTTTGCCCATTTTAATTATACTGAAAACAAATCCATCTCCTTTACACTCATGCAAGTGTACAACATAAGATGTTTTGCAACTTCATATCAGATAAAAACTGGACCTAAACCCACAGGTCTGTCTTAAAGAGCAGCAGAATTTCAACCAGAGCAGATTGAATTAAGGCAAACAGCTTTAAAAATATACTAACTATTTTAATTCTTTCTCCCCATTCCACCTCACATCCATTTGTATCTACACACACAAACCAGTCTGACTGAATACACTTCAAACCAGCTGGAATACTGGTAGGTAAACTGAAGTGACCTTTCTGGCCATTGGTATCATACACCTTTAAAATGTACATTTCCTTCAACTAGTAATACTACTTCTATGAATTTATCCCAAGAGAATAATCACACAAGCATGCAGAATTTTTTTTGAAACAGGGTCTCACTCTGTCTCCCAGGCTGGAGTGCAGTGGGGTGATCTCATGAACATTCAAGTAATGTACATTCATATAATGTTCATTTTTCTTTTCCATGTTCTCGAATTGTTTTTCATCAAACAAAAATTACTTATACTACAAGAAGTAATAAAATAACTAAAATAAATGAATAAAATGGAGCATAGTGACTCAAAGGAACTTTTGATAACCAAGATGCCAACTACCTGGTATGCCTGAATTCTTCACTAACCTGTCAGCCGCTGCAGCGTTCGGAGCAGAGTGGCCTAAATGGAAATGGCCAGTTCAAAGTACGCTGCTAACTGACATTTAAGCCCCCTAGTCCTGTGCTTGGGTTGCCAGGGCCCCTTGTCATGAGGCTTCTTTGAGGCTTTATAACATAAATATATTTTTTAAAATACAATTATAGTAATTGGAAGACGCTTCTATTCTACTCTTCCCCATATAGGCAGAGAGGGGAATAGGGGCCCTAGAAAGAGGGGCTTGCCTAGTTTTTGTTGTTGTTGTTGTTGTTGTCGTTTTTAAGCAGAAGGAGCAGAGAGAACAAAGAGTAACTTGCAGTCGGCAGGTCATTTGATGGATGCCCTGGCCATCAGAGAGTGGCCCGGAGCACCTTGGATCCTGGGAAGCCATCCAGGAACTGGCCGGCAAGGAGAGCTCCCAAGTCTGAGTCTCCAGGCTGAGGAGCAAAAGCTGCCTTGGTGGCATTAAAGAAAGGTTGCAAGATTCATCTGTTTAATCAGTGAGCTCCCAGATGATGCTTGGAGTTTGATATGGATCATTCCAGCCTCTCTCAGATCGATCAACAAGTATTGATTGAGTGCCTACTGTTTGCTGGGCTTGACGCTAGGCATTTTGGGAGATGCAGAATGAGTATAGAACAAGGTCTCTGTCCTCTTCAATTAGCACCACAAGCCCATGCGTAGCAAAGTAGAAACTGCCTGAGTGTGAAGATGTGAGCGAAAGAAATGTGGGCGACAGAGCACACTGAAATCAGTGAGGCCAGGAGAACTTCAGACAAAAGAGGTCAGACTTGGAGCTGGATTCAGGAGAAAGGAATATGACTGGTAGAGAAAATATGAATATGTATTAGAGTAATGCTGGTTACATTAACAAACACTCTGAAATATCAGTACATTGACACAATAGAAGGTTATTTCTAGCTCACATAAAGGCCTTGTGGCAGTGGGGATGAGGGCCAGGACTCTTCTCCATGTAGTCATTCAGGGTCCCAGGCTGCCCAGAATTCCACTATCTTCAATGCCTGCCTATTGAGGCCAGCTGGAGCCTCAACATCCAGCTAGCAAATGGAGGAAAAGGTGGGCAGGAATCTCATGGGAGGTTTATGTAGTCCGGGCCTGCATATGGCTCACATCACCTCTCCCACATCACATTGGCCTAAAGTCAGTTTATTGCCCCGCCTAGGTGAAAACAGGATGAAAGTGGGGTGCAAACCTTTGGTAGAAGGCTAGCCACAGTAGACAAAAGCCAGAGGCAGGACCCAGCATGGCCAAGTGTGAAGCTGCAGGGAGATGCCCTGTTGGAGACCAAAGTCAAACATGGACAAGGAGACTGAGGTCGGGAGGAAAGAAAGAGACTCTAGCAGCAATTCTAAGAGCAAGACCCTACCCAGGCTTCTGATCCCAGACAAATTATAAGTCTGGAAAGTTTAACTCAGGCAGAGGCCTGCATTGATGACCAGCACAGTTGGGTTTGGGGACTTGAATGACTTCAGGGAGGGCCTGTGCTAATACTGAATACGTCGTGATGACCACTTGCAGTGTCTCCAACAGGGCCCAACACCCCTTAGCACCACAGGGTTGGCCAGGAATGCCAAGGAGTTTGCAACCTCTTCTTTCAATGTAACTTAGGTTTTAGAGAATGTTCACGTTCCTGATGCCAATCAACGAATGTTCACTTTCCTGATGCCAATCAAAGAGACACCATGAGGAGCCTAATTGGGACAGAGGGTCTTGGGGGTTCCTTAGATACCCTATGACAACCTAGTGAGTGGGTTTTCAAGAAGGCTCAAAGCACCCTATCCCTGAGGCTATGGGGGACCTGCCTGTGAATATTAGCTCTAAAAACTCATTGAGATTTAAGTCCCACTGTATCCCAAGGCAAGAGTGGAGATGAGGCGTTATTCTACGGCTCTATGAGTTCCTATGTTTATGTTGTTTTTCAATGATGGCACCATGGATAGTGGCTTCGATAAGTCACCAGACCTCCCCAGGCCTCACATTTCTATAAAACATGTAAGTTTGACACCATGATCTTTAAGGATCTTGTCAGCTGTGGCATTCTGTAGAAGTGAGTTCTTTCCACACAGGAAGCCCACATATGCCTTGATAAGATCTTAGAAATTTTAGAATTAAAACATAGAAATCAAAATGGGTGGGGAGGGGGTCAGAACTTTAGAGATTATTAGCCTAGCACTTCCCAAAATGTGTTTTAGGAATATTAGTTCTGTAAACTAGGATGTGTGAGTATGTGGTTTGTCTGTATCTATACCTATATCTATAACATATATCTATATATGACATATACATACATATCTTTACTGTATTTCTATATATACATACCATATGTGTGTATACAGTATATATATGGTGTAAAAGTTGACATTCATACTCTTATGCCAATATGCCAAGCACTATGCAAAGAGTTTTTCATACATTGGTTCTTTTATTCCTCGCAGCAACCATGTTGTCACCACTATCCCTATTTTACAGCTCAGGAAATTCATGTCTAGAAAGGTTTAGCCCCTGCCCAGGGCCACAATAATTCTAAGTAGAAGGGGAAGATATAAACCCAATCATGTCTGACTCGACTCTGTGCTTTCAGCCATCACACCCTGCTGCTTCCTGAAAGTCTTTGGTCACATCAGTTTGAGAATTGCCGGCTTAACCAAAAGTTAAATGGGTCTCTTTGCTGCAAAGCTTCTCAGAGCCCTGCCTGATTCTCACAGAGTGCACAGGGTGATACAGGGTGACATGGGGGTTAGGAGCTCAGAATCTGAGGTGAGATTGCATGGCCTGGAAACCAGCTTTGTCCCTTACTGGCTGTGTGACCTTAGGCACATCGCCTAGCCTCTCTGTACCTCATCTGTAAAATAAGAATAACAACAGCATGTGCTTCATGGTTGCCTGCAAGGATTAAATAGTTATTATGTTTTGATATCAAAACCAAGTACTATTTAAGTGATGGCTATTACTAGAGTGGGCAGTGCTGTTGCCTAAATTGATCCTTGAGCCCAGTTCTCACGTAGCATCTCTCGGGGGTGGTGGCATGAACTGGGTCATCTTTCTCACTTAACAGTGAGGAAGCTGAGGTGACAGGCCTGGCTCAGGGTCACATAGGTTGCTAATGAAAGAGCCAGCTGAGCTAGAAGTCTGGTCCCCAGACTCCCAGCCAGTGTTAGCCCCCAAAACCCACCCTGCCTCTCTCTAGTAGATTTAGACATTTTCTGCAAATCTAGTTACAGAATTGTAGCTAAACATAAAATCACACAGTGCTGGCTCCTCCCCCGCAACCCCACACTGCATTTAAAGTGTCTATCTAATGTCCAATGCAGGAACTCGGTTTTACTCAGAACAAAAGCGACGTGGAATAAAGTCCTCTGCAGTGGCTGCTGTGTCCCCAGAGGGTGGTCTCTCTGACAGTCTCACTACTCCAGCCTTTGAGCTGCCTAAGGCAAAATGACACTATCCACCAGGAGCACTGGGCATTTGCAGCCACTGACATCCCGACATCTTGCAGCTGGGGCAGCTGCCTCTGTCGTAGCTCCGCCCAGAGCACACCCTGGGAGCTGGGTCTGCTCACCTCACAGAAAGGGAGAGAAAGAAGGAAGGAGGAAAGTAATCCCTCTTGGGATCTGCGGGGGAAGCATTTTAGAAAATAGAAAGGATTAAATGTGACAATGATCATAAATTAAAAGTAAAATCAGACAGGGTTTAGGATGAAAATCATCCTATTAGGATGATGTCCCTTCGATTGTTATGATTTCTTTGTGATGCTCTATGTATCTCACTGCTCTGGGTTGTGCAACAGGAATGTGTAGGGTGTGTGTGTGTGTGTGTATCTGTGTGTGTGGAGAGAGAGAGGGAGACAAAGAGTGAAAGCGAGAAGGGGAGTGCAACGGAGAGCTGGAGAGAAGCCTTGGAGCTTCAGGATTCCGTTCTGTCATTCTTTCTCCAGCCAAGGCATTGTTTTGTTTCACTTGCTCCCAGTGGTTTAGTTATAGCTGCCTGTCTGTTTAAAAGGTCTGAAATAAGCACCCAACTTGCTATCCTTTCTTCATCTTGACTGTACATGAGAGGGCTCATAAGTTCAGGTATGCTTCCTTCCTAGGTTATTGATTACTATTAATTACTTATAAGGTTCTGAGTACAGTGAGAATCTCCCTGGACCAGTGCTCCAGTGCACATCATTGCCTCTTAAAGGCAGAAGACTCTGAGCTCACTGCCTACTGAATGGTCTACAGCTCACTGCCTACAGGAACGGTCTATAGGCATTGGCTTAGTTAAGAGACTCAAGTTAATGGACTTCACCCATAAAGTCTGTGAGGTCTCCTTACCTGGTCTTGTCCACCTCTGGGCAGCAGACACATGAGAGAGGTCTTTGAGCTACTGAGAAGGAAATATCGCTCTCAGGCCTGCCCGCCAAATAATCACAGCCCGTGACCATTCAGCCTTTACAGCGGATGCTGCATACCTACAAACTGATGCAATTAAATACGAGTTTGCTGGGATCCTTCACTGGAGCTCAAATAAAGTAGTTTTCCTTTTATACTAAACAAAAAAGATACTAAATAGGTACATTCTATTCATTGCTTTCAAAATATCCAGGAGTTTCTGACTGAATGAAATCATATTACTGTTATCCCTCTTTTGATGACTTAGTGCTATGTGTAGATTCAGGCAGAGTCTGTCCATGGCATAGAGATGAGAAACATGGGAAAATGCCAAGAATGCCTGACCTTGTCCAATGCAACTCTGTACATCTGTTATTATTCATCTCTCCCAAGAGATGTTTTAGGATCAGCAACACCTACTGTGCAGGTGGTCACAACTGAAACAGCTCAGGGGCAGTCATTTACTCAACAAGAGTTTATTGAGGACTTACTATATGCTAGATATTGTGCTAGATACCAAATACTCAGCTACCAAAAAGAAGGATAGAGTCCCTGTCTTCCGGAGTTCTCATTAAAGATTGTGGGTACTGGGACCATAACATCCCATTCCCTGGTTAGGCAGGGGAGGATATAGAGATCCAGAGAGAAAGGTGAGGATACTGAGACTCAGGTTGCCTGAAGCTACCTGCATTGAGTTCCTGAGCTAGACCTGAAACCCAGGTCTACCAGCACTAGGCTAGGCTCTGATGCAGCATGCTGCATTTCACCTCGCATTGAAGAAAATGGCCCCAGTTGACTTCCCTGTGCCTATGGCAAGTGGCTGGTCAGAGGGCCATGACAATGGGGATCCAAAGGAAAGTCACATTTCAAAATTATGATGTTGCCGTGGCTTCTGCTTTTTGTGTGCTACATGAACACGCAAAGTAGATCATCAGCTTCCAAAGGGCAGCTGCTGGGGGCTGTTGATTACAAACAGCAATTTAAAAGGCAAAAAGGTCCTGAAAATATTTATAGAAATTGCTTAAGAAAAGTGTCTTTTCTAGACGAGAAGAGACTGGCTCTTTTCAGATCCCAAGGAGGTTACAGACAGAGTAAAGAGTGAATTGACCTGTGGTGGGACTCGGGGGAACTCAGCATGGAAATCACTTCCATTGAATTTCTAGGCCCCCAGACCATCAGTGTCCCCTGCAACTGAGATCTGGAAACTAAAGAGCCACAGAGGTGCAGCACAAGAAGAGAATAAATAATGATGCAAGCTATTATTTGTTAAGCACCTTCTGTATGCTTGGAGTTTCATTACATCAACATGTCCTTAAATTTCATTACAACCCTATGAGGTGTGTATTAGTTACCCAGCCAGTAAGTGGTGGGATGTGGCTCTGCACCTGATGCTAATGACCATTCTTTATCCACTGCACAGCAATAATATGGAGAAGTTTTCCCAGGAAAGAGTGATGGGAACATGCACAGCAAAAATATGGAGAAGTTTTCCCAGGAAAGAGTGATGGGAACAAGGAAGGGGGCAGAATTAAAGGAAGGGGAAAGAGAGAAGGCTCGGATTAAGAATTAGCAATATTTAATGAGCACATGCAACACATAAGCATTCTGCCAGGCATCTGCTACAAGGACATCAGGTAAACCAGTACCTCCTGCCATCCCCAACCAGGTTGTAGGCCCAGTGTTCACCCATTGCCAACCCAGGAACTATGGCAACATCCATGACTGCTCCATGTTCCTCATCCTCCACTTCCTGGGACTCCCATTTATCCTTCTGTGGGTGATCTGTCTGCTCTGCTCATTTGTAGAATGGAGATAGTCAGGTGCCTACTTCATTCAGGCAATAATGTATAGATAGCAATTAACACAGCAAGTTCTCAGTAAATGTCGGTAGCCATCATTACACTTTCTTTACTAGTATGTTGAAATAATAGTGAAACTGACACCTGAGTCTTCCAAGAATAAGATCAAATGCAAGGAGACCTAGGGGTGGGTTTGAGGTCAATTGGTCTACCCTCTTTTGGTAAATACACTTTGTGATTCCAAGTATGTGCATTTTTCCCATGTAGAATTCCATTCTCCTATCTTTTCAGACCTTTTAATTTCTTCAAGACCTAAGTGAAAAGCAAGCATTCAAGAAATGGACACCCAGACAGGGTATCTTTTAGAGCAGCATTGTCCAGGACAAATATAACGTGAGCCACATAAGTAATTTTAAATTTTATGGTAGCCACATTAAAAAGAATAATAATTATTACTTAAAAATTTTATTGCACACCAACATGGCACATATATACATATGTAACAAACCTGCACGTTATGCACATGTACCCTAGAACTTAAAGTATAATAAAAAAAAAAGAATAAAAGTTATATAACAGATTGAAAGAAAAAAAAATTTTATTTAACCTCACATTTCCAAAAATCATCATGTTAACATGTAATCAATATCAAAATTACTAATGAGGTATTTTACATTATTTTGTTTGTGTAAATCCTCAATATCTGGTGGTTATTTTATACCCACAGCACATCTGAATTTGCACTAGCCACATTTCAGTGCTCATAGCCACATTTGTTTAGTGGCTACCATTTTGGACATTACATCTTTAGAGAAAACTGACACTACTCCTTTAAATATCATAACATCTCCTGCATTAATTGTGGGTATGAGGGTAGATCATTAGAGTAGCAGGTGGGCCTGTTGGTCTCTCTGCCCCCAGGGAATGTGTGAAGAAGGAGCCTGTCTATGGCCAAAGCAAATCACACAAACCCATCTAAGGCCCTGCTGATAATACATTCATAGAGTTTCACACCCCAGCACACAAACAGGCTCTGGGCTAAATAGGCTTTTCAAAATACTTTCAGATCCGTAACCACTCCTCCCCAAAACCAGCTTCACAGAGACAATACCTCTGCATCCCAACACACCCTTTGAAAATGAGCACCAAAAGCACCCACTTTCTCTAACTTCCTGATAAGGACACAGATTTGAATAATTTATTCATTCTTTGCAGGTTTCCTGGGCACCCACTGTACTCTGAGCATCATGCTAGATGAATAAGGCATGGCTTCTGGCCTCAAAGCTTCAATAGGGAACACAAATAATATTAAGAAAAGCATTTTGGTCTCTTTTGGAATTCTAATCAGAACAATCATGAATGTGTGCTAGAATGGGAACTTTTATGGCTGCCTGGCCTGAGAACTTGCTTCTACTCTTGGTTTTGGTTTTCTTTGTTCATTTTCTGTATACTTCCTCTCCTCCAGGGTACCTAAGTCAGCTGCCCTTCACTCGTTACCACCAGGAAAGTACCAAGTCATTCACAAGGGATACACTCCCATGACCAAAATACCTCCCATTATGTACCCCCTCCAACACTGGGTGGTGGTCAGATTTCAACATGAGATTTGCAGGAGTCAAACACACCAAACTACAGCACCTGTCTTCATGAGTTAGTTACGATCATTATCCATTTTACTGTTTCTTTTGTGGACACTTTCATGAGTCTTCTGGGAGATCCTTCTGGATAGAAGGAAAATTTAAAGGCAAGCAGAGCTCTTGATTATTCTCAACGTCTTACAGGTAACTGACCACAGTTGTCTCAAGGCTTGTCCTCATGAAGGAAAAGGGTCAGAGGCAGCGCTAGGGTAGCATCCCTTCTCCAGGTTAACTAGGTGGCCACGGCTTTGTGTAGGTTCCCCAGGGCCACTCAGATAGCCTGGAGAAGGGATGCTTTTCTAGCTCTACCTCTGACCAATTTCCTTCATAAGGACCATCACGCTCCAGTGGACAGGGGCATGAAACTGGGAAACACAATTTGGCTTCAGATAAACTTTGTTTCAAATCCCTACCACCACTTCCCTATGATGCAAGCTTGAGAAACTTATTTTCCTCCATGCATCTCAATTTTGTTTCTTATAAAAGTTTTCTTAACTTTTATTAAATGGCTTAGTTCTTGCCATTCCTCATAACCTACCCTGAGGTCTTCTAAATTTCTTTCAAAGTGTAACGTATAGTCCTGATGACATAGCTAATTTTTAATTAAACTCTTTATAAATGTAAAGTTACAGTCAATACAGGATATGGTCACCATCGTTGCCTTTTTTCCTCTTTCTGAAATGGGGATCAATAATAATTGCTACTCAAACCATACCTTTAATAAGTGAACGATACCTAAAATACATAAAGAGCTCCTATAACTCAATAGTAAGAAAATACATGACTCAATTAAAAAATAGGCAAAAGAACCAAGTGGATATTTATCAAAAGAAGATGTACAAATAGCCAACAGGTATATGGAAAAAATGCTCAACATCACTAATCATCAGGGAACTGCAAATTAAAATTACAATGAGATATTACTTCACACCTGTTGGAATAGTCATTATCAAAAAGACAAAAGATAGTAAGTGTTGGTGAGCATGTAGAGAAAAGGGAACCCTTGTATACTGTTGGTGAAAATGTAAATTGGTATAGCCATTGCAGAAAATAGCATGGAGGTGGGCCTCAAAAAATTAAAAATAGAAATGCCATCTAATCCAGCAATCCCACTGCCAGGTATATATCCAAAGGAAACAAAATTAGTATGTTGAAGAGATAACTGCAATCCCACATTCTCTGCAGCACTATTCACAACAGTCAAGATAAGGGATCAGTCTAAATGTCCACCAACAGATGAACAGATAAAGAAAATGTTATTTTACACACACACACACACACACACACATACACACACACAAAATACAAGCCAGCCAGCCTTAAAAATAAGGACATCATGTCATTTGTGACAACATGGATGACCCTGTAAGACATTATATCAAGTGAAATAAGAAAGACATAGAAAGAAAAACCAAATGATCTCACTTATATGTGAAATCTAAAAAAGTTGAACTCATAGAAGCAAACAGTAGAATGGTGGTTACTCGGGCTAGTGGAGGGAATTGGGGAGATGTTTTCCAAAGGATGCAAAATTTCAGTTAGACAGGAAGAATAAGTTCAAGACATTTACTGTACAACATTGACTATAGCTAAAACAATGTATTATATACTTGAAAATTGCTAAGAGAGTTTAATTGTTCTCAACAAATAAATAAGTATGTGAGATAATGTATATATTCATTAGCTTTATTTCACTATTCCACAATATATACGTATTTCAAAATATGCTGTATGCACTAAATAAATACAATTTTTATTTTTCTATTTAAAAAACATAATAAACAGAAAAAATAATTTCTACTACTTATTAAGTATTAATATGTGACAGTCACATTATATTACTGAATCTACCAGCAAGTCAATGATGAAAGAACCTCCATTTTGGAGATTCTGTATTCATTTGATAGATAATTGTTGGACAACTACTATGTCCCAGGTATTGTCCCAGGTGCTAGAAATAAGCAGTGAGCAAAACTATAATTAAACTTCTCCCCTCATGAAGCTTACATGCTATCTGGGGAGAGAGACAATAAGAAAAATATATAGAATGTGAAATAACAATAGGCCCAATGGAAAAAATTAAGCAAGTTAACAATCATAGCTAGGGTGGTAAGGAAAGTTCTCGTTGAGAGGAAGGTGGGGGCAAGCCACAGGGATACCTGGGGGAAGAGCATTTCAGACGTAAAAAATAGTGAGGGCAAAGGTCCTGAGGCAAGAATGTTCTCTTCACGTTTGGGGAAGAGCAAGCAACTCTGTGACTAGAGAGAAATGAACAAGTGGAGATGTGAAAAGAGATAAGGTCAGAGGCATAACAGGAAGTAAAAATGCAAATCACATAGGGCCTTGAAGATCTTTGTAAGACTTTGGCTTTTACTCTAAGATGGAAATCTGTTCAAAGGTTTGGAGCAGATAACTAACAGAATCTGAAGTGCATTTTGAAAGGACCATCTGACTGCCACGCAAAATAGGGAGGGCAGTAAGAGGGAAGCACAAAGTCCAGGAAATGGTTGAGTCCTGGATACACTGCTATGGAGAGCCAACAGGATCTGCTGATAAATTGGACATGAAGTGTGAGAGAAAGAGAGAATCATGGCTGACTCAAACGTTTTAGCCTGGGCACCTGGAAGGATGTAGTTGGGATCCAGAAGTTGAGACAGGGAAGTTTGGAGGTGAAGATCAGAAGTTGAGTTTCAGTGATGGTGAGTAGAGCCATTAAGTTGACTGTTGGATCTGACTCTAGAGTTTGGGATAAGAACCAGTATAGAAATAGAAACTCGTGGGTCATCAGCATATTGAAAGTTATTGAACTTAGATAAGATGATCAAGGGAATAAGGGAAGAGAGAAAAGACAGGAGGTCCAAGGACTGAGCCTGTGGCCCATGCCAACATTTGGAAGTTGGCAAGATGGGGCAGATAGCAAAAGATTCTAAGGAAGTGCAGTCAGTGAAGTGGGACAGAAGCCAGAAGGGTGTAGTGTCCAAAATATCAAGTGAAGAAAGTGTGTCGAAAAGAAAAGAAGGAGAAACTGAATAAAGTGCAGGTGTTGTGGCAAATAAAATGAGGACTGAGTGTGGATTGTTAGTTTCAGCAACATGGAAGTTATCAGTGACCTTGACAAGAGCAAGACCCTTGGATTGTTAGAGGGTAAAAGCCTTATGATGCTGGATTCAAGAGAGAATGGAGGAAAGTGATTAGATAGCAAATGCAGTCACTCTTTGGTGTCCATGAGGTATTGTTCTAAGGCCCCCTACAGATACCAAAATTCACAAATGCTCAAGTACCTTGTATAAAATGACATAGTATTTGCATGTAACTATGCACATCCTCCAACAAATCATCTCTAGAATACTTATAATGCCTAATATGAGGCCTACATATCATGTCACTCATACGGATTCAGCACAGTACTCAGCACAGGGGAAATTCAAGTTTTGCTTTTTGGAACTTTGTGAATGTTTTTTCTGAATATTTTTGATCATAGTTGGTTGAATCCATGAATGTGAAACCCATGGATACAGAGTGCCAACTTGTATAGATAACATTTCAGATGTTTTGCTGGAAAGAAGAGCAAAAACATGAGGCAATGGCTAGAGATGGGCAAGAGAGTTTTGTGTTTTATTAAGGATGTGATAAATTACATGTTGACATGTTGATGGGACTAGCCCAGCAGGGAGGGAAAAAATTGATCATGCAGAAGAGAAAAGGACAATCTCCAGAACCACTTCCCTCCTCAAAAAGGGAAGTGAGGATGAAATCCAATGCACAAATTGAGGTTTTGGAGCATAGAGAAAAAGAGATTGCTCATCCCTGGTAAGATGAGGAAAGGCAGTACTTTCTGGGCACCGATACATAGGTGATTGAATTTGGTGATGGAAATGTGTGCAAGTTTCTCTTCTGCTGGCTTCTACCTTCTCAGTGAAATAGCAAGCCCAGGTCATCAACTGAGAGAGGAGATGGGGAAATTTGAGAAGAGAGAGTGGAAAATAGTGAAATATGAAATGGCCAGAATGAGTGAACCCTGAAGATGTAGAAAGACTGCTTCCTGGAAGTTACTGGTCATGAATTCAAGTTTGAAACTAGTCAGTGTGGTTGCATGTATTTCTCCTGTCCTGTTCAGTTGTGTAGTTATGAAGCCAGGAGACAGCTGGATTTCATCAGGGTTGGGCTTTTGAGAGACAGTAGCTAACAATATGAGGATGTCTGTAAGGATGTAAATAGAATGATGAGCCATGAAAATTTAAGGTGGGTGAGGAAGGGAATGAGGACATGGTGGGGGAGGTGAAGGACAGTAAGAAAGTGGTAGGCTCAGCCGGTTGTAGTGTTAAATCAAGTTTAGCCTACAGCTGCCTCCTTGCATATTTTAAGTCCAGCCTAAAGGTTTCTCTGTACATCATGAACTGTAACCTAAATAGAATTGTAAACAGACTATAGCCTATTCTTGTGCCAATCATTGAGTTTTGGTCAATCAGTTGTGGCCAACTGTTCAAACCATGTTCAAATAAGGCAAACACCATCTGTAACCAATCCGGCTGTTGCTGTACCTCACTTCCATTTTCTGTACATCACTTTCCTTTTTCTTTCCATAAATCTTGTTCCACCACATGGCTGCACTGGAGTCTCTGAGCCTACTTTGGCTCCCGAGGCTTTCTGATTGATGAATCGTTCTTTGCTCAATTAAACGCTTTTAAATTTAATTTGGCTAAGGTTTTTCTTTTGATAGTAGGTACTGGGCAAGGAAGCATTATCAAATTTGGGGAACAGAGAGAATGAACTGACAGATGTGATACGGTGGTCACAGAGCGAGATGACTAGAACTGAGAGACTGATGGTAATGACAACCAGAGGTATGACTTGGGAGGACTGTAGGCAGGAGAGTGAGATGAATCGAATGCAAGGAGATTAAGAATCAGGTAGGCTAAGGTAAGAGAGGATCGTCTAGTAGGAATTATGGCAGGAATATTATTGGAGACAGTAATAGCAAGCTGGGAGATAAAACCTTCAAGGAACAAGGGAGATGATTGTGGGGTTTGTGAGTGGCTGCAACATGGAAAGGAAGTAGATGGTAGTGTAGGGTGACATGAGATCAGAGCCAGGACTTTAGAGAGGCAACAAGTGTAAGATCTGACAGCACAGACTGGAGCCAGTCTGCCTGGGTTGGCATGCCAGCTCTGGCATTGATTAGCTCTATAATCTCTCTGAGTCTCACTTTCCTAGTCTGTAAACTGAGGACAATAATAGGACCAAACCATAGCACATTGTGAGGACTGAGTGAGTGCAGGACACTCTCAGTACATGGTGAATGTCATCCAATATTTGTTGTTCTTGTTACAAAGGAGGAAGACAAAGGATGTGGAAACTGAGGTGCCCAGCAATCCTTTAATAAGCTGTGCAAGGTCTCTCATCTGGTAGGTTGTTCTGAGACCTCAAACTCAGTTCCATTCAGCTCTGAAGTCCATTCTGAACTCTAGGTTCCATAACTTCGATTTTTAATGAAAGACAGTTACAGTCACAGCACGGCCAACACATGTGACCCCTGGTCCCCAGACTGAACAAACTGTGCGGTATATGGGAGAGTCCTTTGCTCCCTCCCCCCCTCCCTCTTTAGCAGCCTGCTGCCCCTCCACTCTGCCCACCTTCCCCTCCAGGCCCTGGTGGTGTCCCTCCTAAAGCCCTCCTCTCAGGAAAACATCTGATATTTATTCATGCTAAGATATAAAGACTTGAAATAAGGTGCCTCATTTCCCCTAGACCTTAGCGTTGAAACAAAAGGAATCAAGTACAAATAATGGATTTCCCTGATGAGAAGGAGGTCTCTCAGAATGCAGCTGAGCCTTCTAGGATCCCCTAAAAACCCTGCCCTGCTTTTCCTCAGGGGGTTCCCCTGATGACTGACAACATTGACCTGTTGAGCAGCTGCTGACAGACAGATGTGAGTGCGGCACCGTGATCTCTGGGGTGGACCCTGGAGGGCCAAGAAGTGGGGGTTTGCCATAAGAACTGAAGTTAAGTGCCCTCACAGGAAATCACCTGGGCTCAGAGACACACAGCCATTTGCTGAGATTACAAGGCTGCTTACTGGAACCCGGGTCATCTGATGTCCAGCCCTGAACTCTGTACTCTGCCCCACACAGAGGGACAGACTCAGGAACTGACAGCCAGACAAAGGATAAGGGTTTTGTTATCCACACTTAAAACACCTTTTTTCATGAAAAGAAATGAAGTTGAGCCTTCCCCCTCACTTTGCTACACAGAGTTTTGTCAGTGCACCATATGCTGTGAGGACCAAGTATAGTTTTTTTGTGAAAAAAATAACATGGTCATTAGAGACTGTGAAAGAAACAATCAAAAAGCTGAGTTAGAGGCAGAGCAGAGAAACTAAATTGTCCTTCTCCTCTCTGCAGCACTTCCGGGCCACCCACCCGGGCTGGGAGGAGCAGTGATGCTGCGGTGCTCCTTTGTCTGTGCCCTGCTCCCAGGTACAGGTGGCCTGGGGTGGGGAGGGGTCTAGGTGGATCAGGCAGATACAAGAATGTAATGGGGAAGAAAGGAGGAAAGGGAGGAGAAAGAAGGGAGGGGGAGGGGAAAGGAGATGGAAGGGCAGGAGGGGGAAGAAGGAGGAGAAGGAAGGGGAGAAGGAGAAGGAAGGGGAGGAGGACAGAAGAAGGAGGAGGAAGGGGAGGAGCAAATGACGAAGAGGAGGAGAAGGAAGGGGCAGAAGAGAGGAAGAGGAAGAGGAGGAAGGGGAGGAGGAGAGGAGGAAGAGGAGGGGAGGGAGAGAAGGCAGGGAGGAGGAGGGGGAAGACATGATGATAATAAGTGCTTATGTTACCATGCAGAGTGCCAGGCACTCTCCACTCTCCACAGCACTTTGAAGCAGCTGTTTTTATTGTCCCCACTTTACAGATACAGAAACTGAAGCACAGGGACATTAACAAAATGGGAAATAAATGTTTCCTGGCCAGGGAAGAATGTGGAAACTTTGTCATTCACTTCCATCTCCTGGTCCCTCCTCATTGGTGCTTGACTTTAGCACAGAAACATTACTGGGTATATGCCCAAAGGATTATAAATCATTCTACTATAAAGACACATGCACATGTATGTTTATTGCAGCACTGTTCACAATAGCAAGGACTTGGAACCAACCCAAATGTCCATCAGTGATAGACTGGACAAAGAAAATGTGGCACATATACACCATGGAATACTATGCAGCCATAAAAAAGGATGAGTTCATGTCCTTTGCAGGGACATGGATGAAGCTGGAAACCATCATTCTCAGCAAACTATCACAGGAACAGAAAATCAAACACCACATGTTCTCACTCATAAGTGGGAGCTGAACAATGAGAACACATGAACACAGGGAGGGGAACATCACACACTAGGGCCTGTTGGTGGGGTGGGACGCTAGGGGAGGGATAACATTAGGAGAAATACCTAATGTAGACGACGGATTGATGGGTGCAGCAAACCACCATTGCACACATATACCTATGTAACAAACCTGCACATTCTGCACATGTATCCCAGAACTTAAAGTATAATAAAAGAGAGAGAGAGAGACATAAACTCGCTATCCTTGCTTTCTCAACTCCTGATTCCTCATCACTCAGGCAGCTTCCAGCCCCTGACTGCACCCTTAAAATGATTTCAAGTGAACTAGTACTGGTTAACCCCGGGTTCCCTCCTCACCCCTCTTGCTCTCTGTCACTCTTTCTGTGTTTTGTTGTTGTTGTTGTTGTTTTGGAGGCAGAATTTTGTCCTTGTCGCCCAGACTGGAATGCAATAGCAATGGTACGATCTCGGCTCACTGCAACCTCCGCCACCCGGGTTCAAGCAATTATTGTGCCTCAGCCTCCAGAGTAGCTGGGATTACAGGCTCCCACCACCACTCCTGGCTAATTTTGGTATTTTTAGTAGTGACGGGGTTTTGTCATGTTGACCAGACTGGTGTTGAACTCCTGACCTCAGGTGATCCACCCACGTCGGCCTCCCAAAGTGCTGGGATTACAGGCTATGCTCCCTCTTTTGTTCTCTCTTTGAGACATCCCTGAATAGCCTCTTCTGGGCCACCACTGAGGATGTCCTCTTCCTTCATCAGTGATTCTGAGGTCTCCAACTTCCCTGAAACTCTGCCTTGGCCACTTTCACTTGTTCCTCTTCCTATGCCTATCTCCTAAAGTAGCACTTCCCAAAAGTTTTAAGAAGGTTTTAAGGGCACAAACAAAGATTTTGGTGTCAATAGAGTCTGTTAAAGTCCCAACTCTACCTTCAGTTAGTTGTGTGACCTTGGTTAACCTACTACTACAGGGGCTATTACCACTCCCTGTAGGAGTTCCTTATATATTTTGGATATTTTTCTTCCATTCTGTAGGTTGCCTTTTCGTTTTGTTGATAGTTTTCATTGCTGTTCAGAATCTTTTTGTTTGTTTGATGTAATCCCACTTGTCTATCTTTTGCTTTTGTTGCCTGTGTTTCTGGTGTCACACCCAAGGGATCATTGCCGAGACCAATATTACGAAGTTTTTTTCTGATTTCTTTTCTTTTCTTTTTTTTTTTTTTGAGATGGAGTCTCCCTCTGTCGCCCAGACTGGAGTGCAGTGGCGCGATCTCGGCTCTCTGCAAGCTCCGCCTCCCGGGTTCACGTCATTCTCCTGCCTCAGCCTCCTGAGTCGTTGGGACTACAGGCGCCGGCCACCGCACGCGGCTAATTTTTTGTATTTTTAGTAGAGACGGGATTTCACCGTGTTAGCCAGTATCGTCTCGATCTCCTGACCTGGCCTCCCAAAGTGATCCGCCCTCCTCAGCCTCCCAAAGTGCTGGGTTTACAGGCGTGACTTACCGCACTGGCCTTTTTTCTGATTTCTTCGAGGAAATTTGCAGTTTCTGATCTGAGGTTTAAGTATTTAACTCAATTTGCTACATAGGTACCATTTATTGCAGATTCTATCCCCATTGTTTATCCTTGGTACCCTTGTTGAATATCATCAGTTGACCATATATGCATGGATTTATTTATGGGCTCTCTATTCTGCTTCATTGGTTTATAGGTCAATTTTTATGCCAGTAGAATATTGTTTTGATTACTGGAGACTTGTCATATAATTTTTCATATTTTTAACCTTTTTTATTTAAAGATCTTTTTTTCATTTCTCAATCAGGCCACTGTTCTTGATGACTATTATGTATTCTTTTCTCAATGCTTAACTTATTATCTAATCAATACATTGTGTATATTTGTGGGTGACAATTTACGTTTCAATGTAATATAATTTAAAATCAGAACGTGTGATGCCTTCAGTTTTGCTCTTGATCAAAATTACTTTGGCTATTTGTGGTGTTTTGTGGTTCCATATGAATTTTAAAATTATTTTTTCTATTTTTATAAAAAATGCCATTGAGATTTTTGTGGGGATTGCACTGAATCTATAGATTACATTATGTTTTAATGATATAGATACTTCCAATTCTTGAACACATGATAGCTTTACATTTATTTGTGTCTGCTTTACTTTTTTCATCAATGCTTTATGGTTTTCTGTTTACAAGTCTTTCACCTCCTTGGTTAAGTTTATTCCTAAGTATTCTATTCTTGTTGATGATGTTATAAATGGAATTTTCTTTTAATTTCCTCTTTAGATAATTTATTGTTAGTGTATAGAAATGCAGCTGATTTTTGTACATTGATTTTTGTGTACTACAATTTTGCTGAATTCATTTATTGGTTCTAACAGTTTTTTGGTGGCGTCTTCAGGGTTTTCTGCATATAGGATCATATCCTCTGCAAACAAATAATTTTACGTCTTTTTCTCTGATCTGGATGCCATTTATTTCTTTTTCTTGTCTCATTGCTCTAGCTAGGACTCGCAGTACTATTGGGAATAGAAGTAGTGAGAGTGGGCATCCTTGCCTTGTTCCAGATCTCAGAGGAAAAGTTCTTAGTTTTTCACCACTGAGTATGATGTCAGTTGTGGTTTTTTAAATATATGGCCTTTATTGCATTGAGGTAAGCTCCTTTATACCTAATTTGTTGAGAATTTTTATCATAAAAGGGTGTTGAATACTACCAAATGCTTTTTTTTCTGCCTCTGTTGAGACAACCATGTGATTTTTATCCTTCATACGGTTAATGTGGTATATCACATTGACAGATTTGCATATGTTGAACCATCCTTGCATCCCAGGGATAAATCCCATTTGGTCATGTTGTATGATCCTTTTAATATGCTGTTTAACTTGGTTTGCTAATATTTTGTTGAGGATTTTTACATCCATGTTATCAGAAATATTGACCTGTAGTTTTCTTGTGATATCTTTATCTGACCTTGCTATCAGAGTAATGCTGGCCTCAGAAAAAGTTTGAAAGTCTTCCCATTTCTAAGTTTTGGAAGAGTTTAAGAAGGATTCTATTAATTCCCCTTAAATGTTAGGCAGAATCCACCTATTAAGCATCTTATCCTGGGTTTTTCTTTATTGGAAGGTTTTTGATTACTGATTCAATCTGTTCATTTGTTATTGGTCTGTTCAGGCTTTCTGTTTCTTCTTGATTCAGTCTTAGTAGGTTGTATGCTTTTAAGAATTTAGTCATTTCTTCTAGGTTGTCCAATTTGTTGGGGTATAATTGTTAGTAATAGTTTCTTATTATCCTTTTATTTCTGTGGCTTCAGTTATAATATCTCCTGTTTCATTTCTGATTTTATTTGGTTGAATTTTCTCTTTTTTCCTTAGTCTTGCTAAGGTTTTGTCAATTTTGTTTATATTTTCAAGGAATCAACTTAGTTTTGTTGATTTTTTCTATTGTTTTTTCACTCTTAACTTCATTATTTATACTCTAATCTTTATCAGTTTTTTCCTTCTGCTAATTCTGGGGTGAGTTTGATCTTTTTTTCTGGTTCCTTAAGGTGTAATGTTAGGGCATTTATTGATATCTTTCTTCTTTTTTAGTGTAGGTATTAGTCACTATAAACTTCTCTCTTAATACTGCTTCTTTTATATCCAATAATTTTGTTTTTTTTTTTCATTTTTGTTCATCTCAAGATATTTTCTAATTTCCTTTTTGATATCTCCTTTGACCCAATGACTGTTATAATTTCCACATATTTGTGAATTTGGTGATTTTCCTTTTGTTATTGATTGTTAGTTTCATTCCACTGGGGTCACAAAAGACACTTTGAATGATTTTAACCTTCTTAAACTTGTTAAGACTTGTTTTGTGACCTAGCATGTTATCTGTCTTGGAGAATGTTTGGTGTATGCTTGAGAAGAATGTGTATTTGGCTGCTGTTAGGTGGAATGTTCTGTACATGTCTGTTAAGTCCATTTGGTCTGTAGTATTATTTAAGTCTGCTGTTTCCTTACTGATTTTTTTGTCTGGATGATCTGTTCATTATTGTACTTGGGGTATTGAAGTATCCTATTATTGTATTGCTATCTATTTCTCTCTTTAGATCTATTGATGTTTGTTTTATATATTTAAGTGCTCTGATGTTGAGTGCATATATATTTATAATTATTATATCTTCTTATTGAATTGACTCTCTTATCATTATGTAATGACCTTCTTTGTCTCTTGTGACAGTTTTTGACCTAAAGTCTATTTTGTCTGATATAAATACAGCCACCTCTGCTCTCTTTTTATTACCATTCGCATGGGATATCTTTTCTCATCCCTTCATTTTCTCCCCATGTGTGTTCTTAAGTTCAAAGTGAGTCTTTCGTAGCTAAAAGATAATTGAATCTTGTGTTTATCCATTCAACAACTATGTCTTTGGATTGGTGAGTTTAATCCATCTTATATTTAATGTAATTATTAATAAGTAAGAGCTTACTATTGCCATTTTGTTCATTATTTTCCATCTGTTTTGTAAATCGTTTGTTCCTCTCTTTCTCTCTAGTTTTCTTTTGTGATTTGATGGTGTTTTTGGTAGTGATATACTTTGATTATTTTTTCCTTTTTTGTATCTGCTATGGGTTTTTTGGGGCATTGCCATGAGGTTTGCACAAAACTTTTCATTGTTATAAAAGTTTATTTTGAGATGGTAACAATTTAATTTCAATTGCATACAGTAATTCTACATGTTCACTCTTTTGCCTTCACATTTTGCTATTAATGTCAGAATTTACTTTTTATGTTGCTTATTCTGTAACCAATTTTTGTGGCTACCATTATTCTGAATACTTTTGTCTTTTCACTTTTATACTAAAGTTTAAAGTGATTTCAAGCCAATTATCAACTACTCTTTCTGGATTGTCTCATTTCTCCCCACAGCATTGGCTTATGATTTCCCACTGTTGACTCCTCACTGTTCTTTCCATCCCTCCACACCCTTCTTGCCTCCAGACCTACATTTCCAATCATCTACTGCTAGTCTTCTCCATCTAGATATCCTGCAAGTTTACCAAAGTCGATTAATTATACCTCCCAACACGCTTCAGCACTGCACTCACCAGGCTTCAAACCTGACCTTCCTCCTATACTCCTACCTTGGTTAATATTGTCAGCACACAACCAGTCACCGAAGTAGGAAACCATCTTCCAATCAACTCTTCATATCCAAGTGGCCATCATGCCATCATGGGTCTCCAGTAAAAGTGTATCTTGGATTTAGTCCCTCTTTCTGTTTCATTCTTTATATATGAGGAGACTCAGGAGGCTCAAAATCATACCTCCCTATATACTGACAGCTATCTCAAATGCCTCCAGTAGGATTTTGTTTCTTTTAGCATCAAATGCAAATACCCATAAAAGACAGTGAGAATACTGGGTTCCTGGAGTAGACAAACTACCTTATTGAAGAAAAAGGCCACAAACACTAGCTTCTTCATGATACTATCTCCAGATGTCCTTAAAGAGATCCAGTAGCTCCAAAACCATGAATTTTGGAGGCTCTGATGCAACCATCTCCACATTTTCAAATCAAAGAAGAAGAAGAAATCTATCCAACCTCTATCTATCAATCTTTTTTCATTCACTCATGCATCCATCCATACATTATAACAGGTGATGAACAATGGGCACAAGCCACCATCTCTGGAATCATAAAAACTATTCAGAATTACAGAAATAGAGATGCAGAGATCATTACATTTCTTTATATTTTACATGTATAGGCGGCTTTTCACTTATTGGAAGTCTTCTGTATATTGAGTGCTATCATAAGCATTGAGGATACAATGATGACTATACCCAGCCCTGGTCTTTGCCTATGTGGAGCTACTCAGAGGGATGGGGCAGAAAATCAGGACATGGCTGAAGCTGCCCTTAACTCACACTTTCCATTCCTCTCTTCTGATACCAGTTTTCTCAGCTTTGAGATAAGGTAGGGGAGTGAAGGAAATAAAATGCCATTGGAGTATTTAAATAGAGCAACTAAGCTAAAATGAAGATTGATCACTAGCACAGGTGGAACAGTTCACTCCTGTCTCAACACACTTTTCAATCCACCTCTAAGAGGTGCTAAGAGTCCCAAAACAGAACAAGAGGGGAAGGCTCCTGGGGTAAATGGTATTAGGACAGGGAGGAAAGGAGGCTTGATTCAATGACTCTGTTTTCCCCCACAGGGCTATGTTGAGATGCAACTGGGAACCACAAAGAAGTTCAAAGAGAATCAGGAGAGAAGGCCCCTCTGCATCAGAGCAATTAGAAGAAGTGGCTGGCCCCTTGCAGCACCTGATGGGATTCTGGTGTACCCCCACCCGTGCTTTTGACAAGGGAATTCTATCTTTCTCCTAAAAAGCGATGTTTACCAAGGGATTCACACATAGTGGCCATTCCATGCCCCACTGTGCTTGGATTTTGCTCTCCAACCTTGTTCCAGGGGAGGCCTGGACCATGTAGGGCAACACCACACAGCTCCTGGGAAAGTGAGAAATCCAGCTGTCTCCAAGGACCACATGACTCAGACAGCTGTTTTGCTGGATCATTGGACTAAGCAGTGTAGGAGATAAATCCAAATAGAAGCCTAGTGGCTCAGCCCCAGTGTGATGGCCTCAAGGCAAAGCATAAAGCTTTTTCCTCTAGCCAAATATAGTCATGTGTCACTTCACAACTGGAGTATACTCAAAGAAATGCATCATTAAGTGATTTCATCATTGTGTGGACATCATAGAGTGTACTTACACAAACCTAGATAATATAGCCTCTTACATGCCTAAGCTACACAGTATTATGTATTGCTTTTAGGCTGCAAACCTGTACAGTATGTGACTTTACTGAATGCTATAGCCAATTGTAACACAATGGTAAGTATTGGTATATCTAAATATATCTAAACATAGAAAAGGTACAATAAAAATATGGTGTAAAAGATAATGAATGGTACACCTGTGTAGAGCACTTGCCAGGGATGGAGCTTGCAGGACTGGAAGTTGCTCTGGGTGAGTCCGTGAGTGACTGGTGAGTGAACATGAGACCTTGAACATTACTGTTCACTACTGTAGACTTTATAAACACCATACACTCAGACTACATTAAACTTATTTAAAAATACTTATCTTTCCTCAATTCCAAATTACTCTTAGCATACTTTAGCTTTTTTACTTTATAAACTTTTGAATTTTTAGCTTTTTTATTCTTTTGTGGTAACACTTAGTTTAAAACACAATATATTGTAGAGCTGTACAAAAATACTTTCTTTACATCTTTGTTCTATAAGATTTTTTTCTATTTTTAAATCCTTTATTTTTAACTTTTTAAACTTTTTTTACTAAAAACTAAGACACAAACACACACATCAGCCTAGGTCTACAGAGGGTCAGGATCATCAAGATGGCACAGGTGATAGGAATTTTTCAGCTTTGTTTTAGTCTTATGGGACCACTATATACGCAGTCCATTGTTGACCAAAATGTCATCATGTGGTGCATAACTGTACTAAACTCCTAGCGGACCTTCAACTCTGCAGAAGATTACTCAACAGACTAACACTTAATTGAAGCTTTATTGTTTTTAATTTAGTTTGACTTTAGACACATGGTTCAACTTGGCACAGTTGGGTCTGGGATTTACTGGTGCCTCTCATTCATTTCATCATGTTGATTACCACTGGCTTTTCCCAAATTCTGTTCTCCATAGTAATATGTGGCTCTACTATGGTTCTCCCACTTCCTTTGATGACATACTAATATTGAAGGGGAAATGGAAGCCCTAGTTCTGAATGTTATGATCCATGATTGCCCCTCTGTCATATCCAGGGCTGGTAGGCTATGAAGATGGGCCGGGGGAGATGCTGTCAGCAATCAGGGGTAGGCATGGCAAGGACTGTGGAAACAGACCTGGTTGAGGATCTGCCTCTAGGATATAAGTGGGTCAGCCAATGGCCAGGAGGCAAGAGGCATGACCAAGTCGTCTCCCTGCAGGTCTGAGAAGGCTCAATCTGGTCAGTGGAGGCTGTTGACAGAGCTGAAACCACAAGGAGATTAAATGAGATTGAATACAAGGTTATAGGCTCAATATGGAACAGGAGATTCAGGCAGGGGAACTACGGCAGAGTCCAGGGGTTTGGGCTAGGTTAATACGGGAAAGAAGGGGGCAAAACTGTTTATTTTGTGAGATCTGTTCTATCCTTGGCAGCTAACCTAATTCTGGTCCCCTGGGCTGATGTGCCAGGTCTGCCTCAGTCAGGGTTGTCTGTTGTCTGGATCAGGGCTGAGCACATGGACAGCAATGGCTCTTGCACAGAAGTGCGATGGAAGAAGTGGCTAATAGCAGCAATTTGGTGAGCCAATTATGTGAGCATCAGACCTTCCCCAGATACCCCCACCTCACTGGCGGTGAGGAGCTCCCCATATGTTGCCAAGGGAGTCTGGCTGGGACTCGAATAGTGATGGTCCTTTATTACCTGCAGTTTGGCAAGGAAGGAACAGGCAGGAATAGACCAAGTTTCCTGTAAAGCTACAAATACATCATCTCAAAGACTGACCCATTAAACGATTGTAGCTTCTAACATCTTAGTCTAATCCAGTTTCTCACATTAACAGCTTACTCTCATCAAGTCCCCAAAAAGAATGGAAGCCAGGACGGATGAGTTTGATAAAGATGGCAATGGTTCTCAGCCCTGGTGAGACATTAGAATCACGTGCCCCAGTCCCAAAGTTCTGAATTAATTGATCTTGGCAGGGGGACCCAGTATATATTTTCAAAGTCTCCTGGGCAATTCTAATGTGTAGTTGGAGTAGCAATCCTCTGATTTAGGGCACTGTGCACTTCCAAGGGGAGGGAGGAAGTATGGAACAAAGGAGCCCAGAGTGAAAGGAGGTCATGGGAGACTAGGAAAGCCTCCTCCCATCCAAAGAGTTTGCCCAGTGTCTGTCCTGCTTTTGGGTCCTTAGGCCACTTCTAAATCTTTTCACTTCTAATTATGCCCCAGCAAATCCCATCTCCTTCCCCAGCTCAAAGCAGACTGCTATGAAGGAAAAAGGAGTGGAGTAGACCAATGTCTCTTTGTTAAGAAAGTTCCACAAGCATTGTTTTACTGCTTTATTTGGAGTCTGATTTTTTAATAAGACTGGGCAAAAATGGGCATTAGTATTTGTAGTAATCCATTTTCATGCTGCTGATAAAAACATACTCAAGATGGGCCAATTTACAAAAGAAAGAGGTTTAATGGACTCACAGTTCCACGTGGATGGGAAGGCCTCCCAATCATTGTGGAAGGTGAAAGGCACATCTCACATGGCAGCAGACAACAGAAGAGAACTTGTGCAGGGAAATTCCCCTTTATAAAACCATCAGATCTTGTGAGACTTAGTCACTATCATGAGAATAGCATGGAAAAGGCCCACCCCCATTATTCAATTACCCTCCACTGGGTCCCTCCCACAACATGAGAATCGTGGGAGCTACAATTCAAGATAAGATTTGGGTGGGGACACGGCTAACCCATATCAATATTCCACACATCCACAGATATGGATCCACACATCCATATCAATATTCCACACATCCACAGAGGTACCCCTGGTATTCAAGGAAAAACAGCACATAGCAACAAACCGTTCACATTAGGATTACATTTGGTGTTTTTCCCCCCAACAGTGTTTTTGTAATTATCATCAAATGGGAGCATTAAAAGGACCCTTCAAGGCCATCTGGTTCAGCCCATGCAACCCATGAGGAATCAGCAGGGCTGCATTCAGGAGACATGAATTTACCTTTACCCCAACCTGAGTTTCAATCCCAGCTTGGCCTGCTAGCTGAGCCACTTTGGGCATGTAACTTATGTTAAGGTCCCTCAGTTTACTTGTCCATAAAATGGGACTCATGATACCTACCTCCACAATGCTACAGAGTGGTTGTGAAGAAAATGAGTTAATGACAAATATTAGTCCACTTCCCTTACTAGAATTTTGAATATTGAATGTGATATTTGATCCTCCCACCATCACCACACACAAAAGCATTTTAGCACCATCAGTTTCTGTCATTAGCATTTGGGATGTTCTGTGGTGTCAACCTCATTTGATGAAGTTGACTAATGGGCTACCTAGGTAGAAGCAGAAAATATCTTCTCCTAGCAGTTTGCCACAGTGCCAGGAAATTCATCATTATCCTATGCCTTAACTAGAAAGCAGTATTGTTAATTAAAAAAAAAAAATAGAAGGGGGCCCATACTTGGAGTCAAAAGAATTAGGTTCTGATCCCAGTTCCACAAATGTGTAGCTGTGTGATCTTGGGCAAACAACTTAAACTTTCTGAGTCTCAGTTTTCTCATCTAAAGATAAGGATGATAAAACTTGCTCTGCCCACCTAGATATGATGAGGGCCAAATGAAATTGTATATGGCAGTAGTTCCCAATCAGTAGCAATTCTGCCTCCACCCGACCCGAGGTACATTCGGCAATATCTGGAGACACTTTTGATTGTCACCACTAGTGTGGAGAAGGAAGGGATGATGCTAAATAAACATCCTGTGTTGCAGAGGACAGCCTCTCACAACAAGGAGTTATCCTTTCCAAAACTGTCAATAGTCCTGTGGTTGAGAAAGGGCTTTGTAACTTTGAGAAGCTCAGGTGTCATTCTTAAACGACAAGTACCTATGAGGAGATTCACCATGGCGTTCAGTCACTGCCACCTTCGTTCAGCTAATTTCTCAGACCCCTTTCCTACAGGACACAGAACTAAGTGGAGGGCACACCCCTCTAGGAAGCCTTGCTTAGAGCAAGAGTGCAGGGCTTAGCAGGCTGGCCCATATGGAGGGCGGGTCTCCCACCAGCCAGGGACACTTAGAAGAACAACCCAAGACAACAAGGGCTGTGACCACAGGGTGGTTAACCCAGCATCTTCATGTAGGTTTTTCAAAGATGCCTCAAACCCAACATGACTCATCAAATTCATGTTCATCCCACACGCACTCCCTCTCCATGGTTCTCTGCATCAGCAAATGCTACCACCCTTCATCCATGAGTTTGCTCAGGCCAGAAATCCAAGTATCTATGGATTCCATCCAC
Organism: Piliocolobus tephrosceles; assembly: GCF_002776525.5. NCBI lineage: Eukaryota > Metazoa > Chordata > Mammalia > Primates > Cercopithecidae > Piliocolobus > Piliocolobus tephrosceles. The sequence continues at coordinate 22,265,265 of NC_045451.1, read as the reverse complement.
TTCTCTACATCACCTACTCTCTTTCTCTCTCTGTCTCTCTCTCTCTCTCTCTCTCTCACACACACACACACGCACACACACGCACACACACACACACGCTGTTTAAAGGCATTCAAATGCTTTTCAAATAAAGACCAAAATTTTTAACACAGCCTGGCCCCTGGCCTGACTCTCCAACTTTATTTCTTAGCATTCTCCTCACCCCTGGTGCTAGCCAATCAGTTGTGGCTTATTTTAGCTCCTTGAAACCACCATGCCGCAGGGCCTTTGCACATTCTTACCTTAATCTTACACACTCTCCCATTTTCTTCCCCAATTAGCTCCTACGCTTCCTGCAGATTTCAGCTTCCCGCTTCAGCTTCCAGTCATTACATTTTTAGGGAACTGTTTTCTGACCTCCTTGACAAGCCAGTTCCCTCTGTTAACCCTCTTATGACCCCACCACCTCTCCTCCATAACCCTTACCCTGCTGGTAGTTCACATTTGTAAAAGTCTTGGATCAAAGTGCATCTCCCTCACTAAAGAAAACATTCCGCTAGATTTGCTAACCATCATATTTACCACATAGCACACAGTGCCTGCCACATAGCAAGAAATGTATAAACATTTGTTGAATATGTGAATATGGATACCAAAGGCAAATTTGAGGCCAAATATAAAACAAACAAACAAAAGGCAGAAAAAACAGTCTTAGGTTCATTTTAGTTTTTGAACCTCTTTTGTGCCAAGACTAGCTTTTGGCCTAATGGAATATTTTTATGTTAAAGTGTCTGAAATGCTGTCTGATGCTTCTGAGCACACTTAGGCAAACACATCTGGTACAAAGAGAGATTATCAGGCAATATGCTTTCCCCAGCACCAAATCCTGTTCTCCTTGGGCACATCCCAGCAGCCGCTGTATCCACAGACAGTCCTTCTCAATGATCTTTTCCTCCCGGCCCTTATCGAGGCAGCTTCAAGCTAGGAACAAGGCTCCCACTCAGCTGTCAGGGTGGTCCTACATGGGGGTCCTTTTTAGGAGATTCTCCTTAAAGTTATCTGACTAACCTGTGCTTTCCTCATCTGTGAAATCCATAACTAGCAACAAGGCAGGAACCAGCCTCTGCCCACCAAGGCCCACGGGGGTGGCTCTGAGGTGAGGGGATGATTCTTCCATCTCCCATGTGGAGCCCACAAAGGAAGTCTAGGCTTTCTCTCTGCATTCTACTCCAAAGCGCAGTTCTCAGTTATAGCAACTGTGAGTGATATATTTTCCTGGAAAAATACTGAGCTGCTGTTCAAATGAGATTTAAGCCAACATAAAAGATGGAATGTGCTATTTTTTTCTTTCCTAAGGTCCTCGATGTCACATCCAGCAAAAGCAGGTTGCCCATATCGTGGTAATTATTGTCTAAGCTCTTATTTTGAACAAAAGGAAATTTTGTGTGTGTGTGTGTGTGCGCGCGCGTGTGTCTGTGTGTGTGTGTGTGTATGTGAGAGAGAGAGAACGAGAGAGAGAGAGAGAGATCGACCTGGAGAAGGAGAGGCAAGGAGGGAGAAAGGAAGTAGAAAGAAGAGGCAGACAGCAGAGAGAGAAAGAGGAATGATGAAGGGAAAGAAAAAGGAGTTCATTCCAGGGAATTTTTTTTTATTAAATTCCAACACGAGGAAGCTCTGTGTACATGGGCTCCCCGTTTTCTCCTTCTGAAGCCTGAAGGCAAACCAGGATGCTGTGTCAATTACAGAAAAAAATCAATGAAGATACTGTTCAGGAGTCCTTTTCACCATTCAGTGCGGATGGTATCCTTCACTTTCTAGCACTGATTCATTTACTTTCAGCCTCTCTGGGGGCTGCTGACATATTGCTATCTCTGAAGAATCTGAAGCAAAATCACCTTTGTTTCCTACTGCAACTTGTTCCTCCGTGCAGTTCGTTAGAGGAGCTACCACATGACCTCCCTCGGCTTGTAGGACTGAAGGGTAAGACCTTGCTGGGCTCGCCATGGGCTTTGGTGCCTCCCTCCATCAACCTGCCATCTCCCACTGAGGCACCCAGGGCCCAGTAAGGCCTCCAGCCTGTAGGCTAGAGCCTCATGAATTTTCAAACCCTGTTTCCTCTACTGTGTCTATCTGGACTCTGAAACAAATTCCTGCTCCAGTACTAGTACCCTCCTACCTCAGTAGCATTGTAGAAGACATCTTCTAGAGAAATAAAACCTATTCCAAAGCAATGGCATTGATGAAGGAAGCCCAGGCATGAAGACACAGAACATCCCTGAAGCAGGCCCTGGAAGTGAGATATGGAGCCATCTGCACAACTGGATTTCCATTATGACAGCACCATTCATTTGAGTTAAGTAATGCCCTTCTCTTTTGGTCCCATTTTAGGTTTTGAACATTTCTAGAGAGGTTAAGCCTTCAGTCCTTGTATTAGTTTCTTATTGCTGCTGTCACAAATTATCACAGACTTACAGTTTAAAACAACACACTTATTTTCTCTTACAGTTCTAGATTTCAGAAGTCCAAAATGGGTCAGCAGGACTGCATTCTTTCTGGAGGCTCTAGGAAAGCATTCATTTCCCTACTTTTTCTAGCTTCTAGAGGCTGCCTACATTCCTTGACTCATGACCTTCCCTTTCCATTTTGAAGGCCAGCACATAGCATCTTCCCACATAGTGCTCTCTCTCTTCCTCTCTCTTTCTCTGTTATCACATCACCTTTTCTGGCTCTGTTTCCTTGGTCACTACCTTCTCTACCTTTACCTTCTTATGAGGACCATGTGATTACATCAGGCCCACCCAGATAATCCAGGATAATTTCCCCATCTCAAAATCCTTCAATTAGTCGTACCTGCAAAATCCTTTCTGCCTGTAAGGTAGTCTGTTCACAAGTTCTAGGAATTAAGATATGGACATTTGGGGAAGGCATTATTCTGTCTGCTACACTCCCCACCTTTTTAGTATAAGCAAATAAGGTCACCCAATTTCTTCCCAGTTGGTGACAGAGATCAGTGGGGAGACCCAGGAGCGGGGTAACAGGGGAATGAATGGTGTGCACTAAAAAGGGGGCGAAGAGTACAGAGTTGAGAGGTAGAGGTGGTATAGCATTGATTTCATTGATTTTTTTCTTGACTTTATGAGTCGTGTAGAAGGATTGTCAGCTAAAATGGTGCTGTAAATTTATGGTGTGCATTCTCCCCACCTCACCTCTATTCAAACACAATGATGACAGAAAAAGTGAAATCTGATTTAAAAAATTAAAAAGACACAAAACATCCCCACGGACCAGGAACAACAACAACAAAAAAAACGGAAACATGGTTGAAGCACCAGGCTTGCTGGGCCTCGAGTTCAAAAGGATGTACTTGTTACCAAGCAACCAATGGGCTGACGGCTGCCTGATGTGAAGCCAATACCTTGGCATCAGCTTTTCAGCAAAGAAAAGCTTTATTGCAAGTCAACTGGCAGCGGACAGGAGGAAATGCTCAAACCTGTCTCCCTGAGCTGGGAGCTGAGTCGGGTATTACAAGCACAGCACAATGAGGTGTGACCTGATTGGATTTTATAATAAGATGATGCCAGAGCTCCATCTGATTGGATCCTGAATCCTGTCATTCAGTGTCTCCTTCTTAATTCAGTTCTTGCGCCTCCATCTTAGTACTTAGATTCTGCCCATGGTTGCATACTTGGTTCATCTGCTCATGTTCCAATTACATGAGCTTCAACCTGGAGGTCCATGGCAACTGCCAAACAATTCACAACTTCATCACATAAACGTTTAACTAGATCGGTCTGGTGTGGTTACATATTCAGTCAACTGAGAGGGTAGTCCCTGTGGAGTTAAAGGGGCCCAAAGTTCCACAAGGTGAGGCTGACACTGAAACCAGAGATGGGCTGGATGTTCCCTGCTTGTGAAAGGGATAGGAAAAAGTTTTCCAGACACTCCTGCCAGGGGCTGATGCTGAGTTGAAGCTGTGCACACCTAGGGAGGCAGAGAGAAGCAGGCACAGCTTCACAACCAGGACCTGGGTCAAGCCACCCACTGGCTCGGTGAACACTTTTGAGATATTGGCAATATTGCTATGGGCTGGGATTCTCAAGCCAACGATTATTTAGTTCTGATAGGGTGTTTCAAAGGGCCAAACTGCTAGACAGAACAATCATTCTGGTTATTACTGTTGCATAGCAAACCACCCAACAATTCTGTAGGGTAAAACAAGTCATTTTACTTTATTAATGGATTCTGTAGCTTAGGAATGCAGACAGGGCACAGCAAAGATGTCTACAGCCTCTGTTGGAGGTGACTCAATGGCTGCAGTCACCACCTGGGGGCATCTTTGTTCACATATCTGGAGGTTCATGCTGGCTGTAGTTTGGGATGTTAGCTGAGCTGTTGGTTGCCCTCTACATGTGTTCTCTCTGTGAGGGCTATTTTGGCCTTCCTGATAGCATGGTTGCTGTGTTCCAAAAGTGAGAGTGAGCATCCCAAGAGAGCAATGTGGAAGTGCATGGCATTTCTTTTTTTTTTTTTTTTTTTTGAGGCGGAGTCTCACTTTGTCGCCCAGGCTAGAGTGTAGTGGCACAATCTCGGCTCATTGCACGTCTGGGTTTCAAGTGATTCTCCTGCTTCAGCCTCCCAAGTAGCTTGCATTACAGGCATCTGCCACCATGCCCGGCTAAATTTTGTATTTTTAGTAGAGATGGGGTTTCACCATGTTGGTCAGGCTGGTCTTGAACTTCTGACCTCAAGTGATCCATCGGCCTCGGCCTCCCAAAGTGTTGGGATTACAGGCATGTGCCACCGCCCAGCCAGTGCATGGCATTTCTATGGTCTTGTCTCAGAAGTCACAGTGTCACCTCATCATCATCTATTGATTGAAGCAGTCACAAAAGTTGGTTTAGGATCAACGAGAGTGGACACAGACCCCATCACTTGTGAGGACCTTTCATCAGATTCTAATACAAGCATGTAACATGGGACGTATTTTTTGCCTAATAACTTACTGAGAAGTTTTGAGATACCAGAAATATTATTGTGGGCTAGAATCTCCAAGCCAACACTCCAACATTTAGTTCTGATTGAGATACCCCAGGAGGCAAGTAGAGATACCTACTAAAGTATTAGATAGAGGATAGGGGATGGGAGGGAAAACTTCTGCCTCGCTCAAAATGAGTCTGCAAACTAATATTCCAAAACCCGAAATGTAAAATAATGCTAAAAAAAGTAACCAGAAAAATCAACAATTGAGAGATGAAATCACTTCACAAAGAATTTAAATAATTGAGCAACAAGAAAATGATTTTTTATTAAATACTTCTGCGATAATATCCTGAAATAATGAAAGAAATAGTATCTATTAAAAATAATAAGAGATTATCAAATTAGAAAGCAGAATTAATCAGAACAGTGATTATAAAAGGTAACTATAGGAGTCTTGAACAAAAACCACAATGGATGAGATAGCTCTAAACTTGATATGGTAAAAAATATAATTAGAAAAGTTAAATATAGGACAAAATAATTTGCTCATAATATACAACAGAGAAACAAAAGGATGAAGACACTTAAAAATGGTTATGGGGAGAGTTTCAGTTGTGGTAATAGTATTGTAGCTTATTTCAGACTAACTCTGTCACACACGACAATTATAAACTCTGTAAAAAATATTAAAACAAACACTTGAAGACACTGAATAACAACAAAAAGCAGGCAAAATCTGGAAGAGATATGTCCCTTGAGAAGCAGAGGCCATGTTGGATGACATATAGCCATTTTCAGTTGAGAGCAGACTGCAGTCCATACAGTGAAGAGTCATTAGATCTCAAGCAGAAAGCTGGAGTCTTAATAACTTCAGGTGTCAGAGAATAGAGTTCCAGGGCAGCTGGAAATTAGAGAAGGAAATCCTGGAAAGGAGGGAGTCATGGTATGAGGTGCCAAAAATCTGCATACAAACTCCCCTTAAATTATTGGCTTACCCCTAAAATGCACGTTCACAATAAGGATTCTAAAAAGACAAGCAGAAATCAAATTGAAATGGTAAAATAACTAAGCAGAGATATCAGTTGCTCACCCCAAGAGAGTGAGACCTATCAAGTTGGGAAGGCTTGCTAAACACCTTGAACTTTATACTGACACTCCTTCTTACTAAAGGCAAAACCATGCCTCCACAGGTTCAAAGTGATCAGTCAGTGATTTAACTCCATGTTGGAATTCTTCAGAGGAGAGTAACAGAATTCAGTCACCACAACATATCATCACAATGTCTAACATGCAATCAAAAATCACTAAGCATGTGAAGACATAGGAAATGTGACTAATAGTCAAAAAAAAAAAAAAAAAAAGTCAGTAGAACAGACTCTCCCTCCAACCCCCAGCCCCAATGATTCACGCATTTCGATTATACAAATTTTGATATTTTTCTACAATAAAATTCTGCTCAGCAAAAGGAAAAAAATGGACTACTAATACATGCAACAACATGGTTGAATCTCAAAAACACTTTAAGTGAAATAGACCAAACACAAAGATATATGCTGCATGATTCCATTTATGCAAAGTTTGAGAATAGGAAAAACTACCCCATGATTTAAAAAAAACAGAACAGTTGTCTGTAAGAAATGAGAATTGACTAAAAGGAGGCATAAGAAAATGTTCTTGAAGATGGAAATGTTCTTAATTTTGATTGGGATTGTGGTTTCACAGGTGCATACACTAATCAAATAGTACACTTAAAATCTATGCATTTCAGTGTGTACAAATTTTACCTCAATTTAAAAGGCAAAAGAATAGTGGGGAAACATAGAGGATAGATTGAAAAATTTGAAAACACGTTTAATCAGACTTCTAGAAGAACTGAAGAACTGATGGCAAGACAACATTCAAAGAGGAAATGGCTAACAATTGATGAGAGATATTGACTCCTCAGACTGAAAGTGTACACCAAGTGCCAAGCACAATAAACAAAGATAAATCCCCACTTAGACATAGCAGTGAAACTGCAAAACATTAAAGATAACATCATAAAAGCTATGAGAGACAGGGAGAAAGAAAAGATTTTCTACAAAGACATGCTCATTAAACTGACCTCAATCTTTTAATCAGCAGCATGGATGCCAGAATACAAGTGAATAATATCTTCAAAGTGTTGAAGGAAAATGTAATAAAAGCCATATACCTAGGTAAGTACCACATACCTTTCAGAGTCAGGGCAAAATAAAGACTTGTTAAATATAAAAAACTAATAGTTTTGTTTTTTTAACCACTCACATGCTCCCTGAATAAACTACTAAAGGACATTTTCCAACAACAAAAAAAGCCAAATTAGAAGCAAGGTGTGGGGCTAATCAGAGAAGTCAGAAATAGCAGAACATATTGGCAGCTGCCACTAGCTAGTAACTACAGTCAATCAAAGACACTTTTAATATTTTAAAAGGTAATTGATGTAAAAGTAATATAATGAGTGTTCATTGTAGAAAATTGGAAACATACAGAAAATTATAAAGTATAAAAACCACCCAAAGTCCAGCACTCAGAGATCACATTGCTGTTTCCACTAGTCATGTACCCAAAACTGAGAACCTGTACCAGTGCCTGTTCTTTTCAAGAAGACATTTAATGACATACATTATCATATTAGATGATTATTCCACAATGGATATAAACAATCTGCCTTTTGATTTGTCCCTGTATTTACTATTTTCCATAATGTTGCTATAAAAAAAACTTTGTGCATACATTTTTGTATGAGTCACTGGCTATTTTATTAGGATAGATCCCTAGCAAAGGCAGTTCTGTAAATTCTGTCTACTGTAGCAAGACCTGGCCTTGTTGGAGCAGATGGAGCATTCAGTTCCTCTCAAATGAAAGGCGTCTGGGCAGCATAAACAACCTTGTATTGAGAAGCCAAGATGGGATTTTTTATCTATCCTTGGCGCTGACCAGGCCAATCAATTGCTTCTCTGAGCTCCAGGATTCTCTTTTTTTTTTTTTTTTTTTTAATTATACTTTAAGTTCTAGGGTACATGTGCATAACGTGCAGGTTTGTTACATATGTATACTTGTGCCATGTTGGTGTGCTGCACCCATCAACTCGTCAGCACCCATCAATTCATCATTTATATCAGGTATAACTCCCAATGCAATCCCTCCCCCTTCCCCCCTCTCCATGATAGGCCCCAGTGTGTGACGTTCCCCTTCCCGAGTCCAAGTGATCTCATTGTTCAGTTCCCACCTATGAGTGAGAACATGTGGTGTTTGGTTTTCTGTTCTTGCGATAGTTTGCTGAGAATGATGGTTTCCAGCTGCATCCATGTCCCTACAAAGGATGCAGATTCATCCTTTTTTATGGCTGCATAGTATTCCATGGTGTATATGTGCCACATTTTCTTAATCCAGTCTGTCACAGATGGACATTTGGGTTGATTCCAAGTCTTTGCTATTGTGAATAGTGCCGCAATAAACATACGTGTGCATGTGTCTTTATAGCAGCATGATTTATAATCCTTTGGGTATATACCCAGTAGTGGGATGGCTGGGTCATATGGTACATCTAGTTCTAGATCCTTGAGGAATTGCCATACTGTTTTCCATAATGGTTGAACTAGTTTACAATCCCACCAACAGTGTAAAAGTGTTCCTATTTCTCCACATCCTCTCCAACACCTGTTGTTTCCTGACTTTTTAATGATTGCCATTCTAACTGGTGTGAGATGGTATCTCATTGTGGTTTTGATTTGCATTTCTCTGATGGCGAGTGATGATGAGCATTTTTCCATGTGTCTGTTGGCTGTATGAATGTCTTCTTTTGAGAAATGTCTGTTCATATCCTTTGCCCACTTTTTGATGGGGTTGTTTGTTTTTTTCTTGTAAATTTGTTTGAGTTCTTTGTAGATTCTGGATATTAGCCCTTTGTCAAGTGGGCTTCATCCCTGGGATGCAAGGCTGGTTCAACATTCGCAAATCAATCAACGTAATCCAGCATATCAACAGAACCAAAGACAAGAACCACATGATTATCTCAATAGATGCAGAAAAGGCTTTTGACATAATTCAACAGCCCTTCATGCTAAAAACGCTCAATAAATTCGGTATTGATGGAACATACCTCAAAATAATAAGAGCTATTTATGACAAACCCACAGCTAATATCATACTGAATGGGCAAAAACTGGAAAAATTCCCTTTGAAAACTGGCACAAGACAGGGATGCCCTCTCTCACCACTCCTATTCAACATAGTGTTGGAAGTTCTGGCTAGGGCAATCAGGCAAGACAAAGAAATCAAGGGTATTCAGTTAGGAAAAGAAGAAGTCAAATTGTCCCTGTTTGCAGATGACATGATTGTATATTTAGAAAACCCCATTGTCTCAGCCCAAAATCTCCTTAAGCTGATAAGCAACTTCAGCAAAGTCTCAGGATACAAAATTAATGTGCAAAAATCACAAGCATTCTTATACACCAGTAACAGACAAACAGAGAGCCAAATCAGGAATGAACTTCCATTCACAATTGCTTCAAAGAGAATAAAATACCTAAGAATCCAACTTACAAGAGATGTAAAGGACCTCTTCAAGGAGAACTACAAACCACTGCTCAGTGAAATAAAAGAGGACACAAACAAATGGAAGAATATATCGTGCTCATGGATAGGAAGAATCAATATCGTGAAAATGGCCATATTGCCCAAGGTTATTTATAGATTCAATGCCATCCCCATCAAGCTACCAATGACTTCCTTCACAGAACTGGAAAAAACTGCTTTAAAGTTCATATGGAACCAAAAAAGAGCCCGCATTGCCAAGACAATCCTAAGTCAAAAGGACAAAGCTGGAGGCGTCATGCTACCTGACTTCAAACTATACTACAAGGCTACAGTAACCAAAACAGCATGGTACTGGTACCAAAACAGAGATATAGACCAATGGAACAGAACAGAGTCCTCAGAAATAATACCACACATCTACAGCCATCTGATCTTTGACAAACCTGAGAGAAACAAGAAATGGGGAAAGGATTCCCTATTTAATAAATGGTGCTGGGAAAATTGGCTAGCCATAAGTAGAAAGCTGAAACTGGATCCTTTCCTTACTCCTTATACGAAGATTAATTCAAGATGGATTAGAGACTTAAATGTTAGACCTAATACCATAAAAACCCTAGAAGAAAACCTGGGTAGTACCATTCAGGACATAGGCATGGGCAAGGACTTCATGTCTAAAACATCAAAAGCAACGGCAGCAAAAGCCAAAATTGACAAAAGGGATCTAATTAAACTAAAGAGCTTCTGCACAGCAAAAGAAACTACCACCATAGTGAACAGGCAACCTACAGAACAGGATCCTCTTATGCAACAACGAAGTTAGGTAGAGTATTTGGCAGGTCCCTTCCTGCTGTAACCTTCTACACCAGCAGATATCCTTCTGCTCAAACCACCAATAATAAGGCCTGATCATGTCCAAAAAGAGCCCCCCTTTCCCCAGAAAAGGGTCTGGCTCTACAACAGTGGAAACATTCTCCCTAGTCCCAGCTCCCAGGGCAAGTGACACTATGAAGCAAGAGCTGCTTGCAGAGAGAGGTGAAGCTGAAACCGCACCCCTGGGTGGGATCAGATTTCCCCAGTAAAGACCGACCTCGACACCCAGAATGTGCTCCTGGCCCAGGGTGCTGTGCTGGAGGCCAAGTCGGCTTCTCTCACATGCTCACTGGGGCTAGAGTTGGCCTATCTCCTCGGCCTCTGGCCCTTCAGGTTGGACAGACGCACAAGCAATGTTCTGGTGCGTCTTGTGCAGCGCTTCCCACAAGCAGAAGATAAGACGACAAATCCCTGAGGTCTGAAAATAATGCATAAAAAGACCTACAGCAAAAGAGAAAAATCTGTTTTTCACTTTAAAATGCATGTGCTTTTTCTATCTTATTCCATAAAGTTTCTGTATTTATTTTAGTGTAGAAAACATTTCCCCCACTCTTCAAGTAATATTGATATCCCCAAGAAGATGCGCCACATTCATCGTGTGGCTTAAATTAACCCCAGCACACACAACACCCCCCACTAGTGGAAAGTGCAAGTAGCTGGGTTAGAGAAGCAGGAGTTTCCTCTGCCTCCCACCCTCTGTGCTTGCTCTCAATAGCCTGGCTGTCCTCAACCTCAGCACTGTTTCCAGTCTTCAGCCTGGGGGCTACTCCATTTGTCTCTCCTGTTTTTTTCAGTGGTCACATTTTGAAGATGCTAAATGTATTATTCTGAAAACCAGCTGTCCCTGAATGAGCTATGCTTCAAAGTAACTCCATAGTTGGTGATAGGATGTTTCATGGTAAAGGAGTATTCCACATAAGTGAAAAAAAAAAAAATAGATTATCATCATCTTGCAACCCTCCAATGAATTAAAAGATCTGGGTCATGATCATCAATGGCGGCTCACACCAAAACGGAGACAACCAGACACCTTGGGACTTCTGACACAGCACCGCCTATAAAGTACCCCAGGCAAACAACAAAAAACAAGCCTGAATCTGAAGAAGGTTTGCAATCCAACTACCAGTTCACAGGAAATACAGAGGAATATGTTAAATGACATCAATGCAATCAGTGAGATCCACAGCGATTTCCTCAATAAAATAAAAATCCAATTTCCTCAATAGTAAATTGTAAAAGTGAGGGAAAGAGAAAGAGGGAAATCTATGAACTAAAAAGAGATATCAAGCACATGCAATCTATGAGTCTTACATGTTCTGATACAAACAAACCCACTATTTAAAAATCACTGGCTGGGTGCGGTGGCTCATGCCTACAGTCCCAACACTTTGGGAGGTCGAGGCAGGTGGATCACCTGAAGTCAGGAGTTCGAGACCAACCTGGCCAACATGGCAAAACCTCATTTCTACTAAAAATACAAAAATTAGCTGGGTGTGGTGGTGGACATCCCTAGTCCCAGCTACTCAGGAGGCTGAAGCAGGAGAATCGCTTGAACTTGAGAGGCGGAGGTTGCAGTGAGCTGAGATTATGCCACTGCACTCCAGCCTGGGTGACAGACTGTGTCTCCAAGAAAAGAAAAAAAAAGTCACTGATGCCTTCAGTGGGTACAGAGTTTCAGTTTGGGATGATGAAAAAAAGCTCTGGAGATAGATGGTGGTGATGGTTGCACAACAATGTAAATGTAGTCAATGATATTGATCTGTACACTTAAAATGAATAAAATGCTATATTTCATGTTTTGTATAATTTACTACAGTAAAAATTGTTTTTCGTTTTTTAAATGGATTTATTTTTCTAACTACATACTAGTATGTAAAAAAATGTTTATGAAACTACTAGGAAAATTTGAACACTGACTAGATATTTGACGATAGTAATGAATTACTAAGGCTATATTTTATATGTCTTTATCTTTTAGAGATACATAAAAAGGTATTTATAGATTAAATGATACGATGGCTGCGATCTGCCACAGATTAATCCAATGCTGGTGGAGGGGGTGGTATAAGTTATATAAGAGTGGCCAGGAATTGCTGACTGCTGTAGCTAATGATGGATACAAGGGTTTATTGTGTATTTGAAATGTTCCCTACTACAAAGTGTTTAAAAGAAGACTCTGGCCTTGTATAGTTTACATTTGGCTGTGAGAAAATATAAAATATTTAGAATATCAGCTAGTAATAAGGGTTAAGATGAAAAAGTAAGTCAGGAGTATATGAGGAGGTGCAGGTTGGAAATATAAGTTTGGAAACTTTCAGCATGAATAAATGTTTAAAGTCCTGAGCTTTGAATGAGCCATGGGTTACATTCATCTAGGGAATTAGTATAAATAGAAAATAGACTGAGTTCTGAACTCTGGGGTTCTCAGACCTCTGGCTGAGAGGTTGGAGAAATGAGGACAATTCAAAAAATAATTCTGAAAAGTCAGTGAGGGAGGAGGAAAGCCCGTAGGAGCAGCAAGTCCCTAAATCCAGAGACAAACCCATTTCCAAAAGGGAGTGATCACAAGTGTCCAACGATGCTCACAGCCTAGTGAATTCAGTACTGAAGATAGGCCATTAGATTTAGTATCTAAATATCTGACCTCATGCTACTCCCGGCTTCTGATCTCCAGCTGGAGTCTTGCATGACTGAATCCAATCTAGAGTCAGAGGGCAGGGAAGCCCACAGAGGCAGTCCAGAATGGAGAGGGGCTACAGGAGAGCACCCAGGAGACAGCTGTCACAGGAATCTCGCCTCCTTCAATCCTCGTTCTTTTGGAGCATAGACTTCAGAATTGTAGGGACTGTGTTTCATTAGAGCCAGAGTCAAGCTATCATCACCATCTTCATCTTCTTCATCTTCATCATCATTCTTGTTTACCCAAAAGGAATCTTAATTATTCAAGGTGCCTTGTTCCATCGTGGCAGAGCCAGGATAACATCCCAAGGCTTTGGACTCCTGGTTCAGTACATTGTACCATCTTCCCCGACATCTCCCCAGTCACCCTGCTCCTGTGACCACATGGATGGATTACATTTATTCATCAGTTAACCCATTCTCGTGGCTGGAAGTTTAAAATAAGGACCCCTGTTTTTTTTTTTTTTTTGAGACGAAGTCTCGCTCTGTCACCCAGGCTGGAGTGCAGTGGCGTGATCGCAGCTCACTGCAAGCTCCACCTCCCAGATTCACGCCATTCTCCCCACTCAGCCTCCTGAGTAGCTGGGACTACAGGCGCCCGCCACCACGCCTGGCTAATTTTGTTTTTGTATTTTTAGTAGAGACGGGGTTTCACCGTGTTAGCCAGGATGGTCTCGATCTCCTGACTTTGTGATCTGCCTGCCTTGGCCTCCCAAAGTGCTGGGATTACAGGCGTGAACCACCGCGCCCGGCCTGTTCTTTCTTATTTGTACCACATGTAGCATCATTCTAAAGTCCCTGGAAACTGGGAACACAAGGGCCACACTAGGTCCTGATGAAATCCCAAGGTGAGTGGGAACTGTCATTACCAACAAAGAGCTGCCTCATCTAAGTGGTCTCTCCTTTCAGCAGGACATGGTGTGCTGTTGCCATGCCTGTGCCTGCCACCAGCAAAGGCTGCCTTCCAGATTGGCTCCTTTCTAGACATGTGCAAGGAAATGTCCTGGGCAGGCAAAGGCTCCACTGATTTTGAGATGAAGGGGCTGTTTTCCGGGGGTTGATCCCAGGAAACATAAAAGTGGAGACCACCTGGGGCTTCAGTCCACCCTGTGATGTTATTCTTGAAGACTAAGATAATTTAGGAAGAGTAATAAAAAATATGAGCTAATATGTGTTTTGTGTTTGTTATGTCAGGCACTGTTCTAAGCACTTTGTGTATGTTTTCTGGCTGAATTATTGGAACAGCTTTTGGAGGGACATGCAGCTGTTACCCTGACAATCCAGTTACTCCACTGCCCCACTCATCTGGATGACTGTGTCACTCCTCCTCTCTCCCAAAGCTGCATGTGTACCACCTTCCTCATTATTGCTTTCATCTGATGACTCCACTGAGAAAGTACTACATCTGGTCTTATTTCCAAATTAGGCCACATTCACAGATACTGGGGGTTAGAACATCATATATTTTGGGCAGGGACACAATTCAACCTACAACACTGTCCTAAAAGTTTGTGCCCATTGAACTGCAGGCAACACCCGGGAGGTGCTCACAGATTAAGCAGAGTGGAGCACCACAGGGGGAGTTAAAAAAAAGGCTGTGCTGGGAAGGAGGCCTGAGCCTTAAGCCCAGGAGGAAACACATGACTACAAGTGAGAAGCTGGGCTTCAGGAGGAAGATGGAAGCGGGTTGAAGCCCAGCTCCCCCATTTGCTGCAGTGAGCCTTAAACTTTTCAAGGAATCACAGATGCTCCCCCCTCAGAAAAGTGCTCACACACACACATACACACAAACACACACACACAACTGAGCTTATGATTTCAGGGGTTCATGGTTCTCAAACACCTGAAACTCAGAAGAAACCCGACTTCCATGCTTTGTGACATTAGGCAAGTTACTTAGTCTCTCCGACCTTCAGTTTCTGCACTGATGACATGGGGATGTGGTCATTACCTGCAGGCAGTTGGGAAGATGTGTGAGAATTCAGTGTGGTGATATCTGCACTGCACGTGACGCAGTTCTGATCTCCAGGGGCCCCAGGGAATGGCAGTCATTGCTCGTGGCTCTCTTGCCACCCTTCTTTCCCTCCCCACCGCCTGCTGCTCCTGCTTCCTGGGCATGGACTCTCATTTCCCTCTCTCTCTCCCTCTCCCATTTGGACTGCAGATCTTCAGCCTATTGAGCTTGAAGAAGGTGGAAGCTGGGGCAGAGAAAAGTGCAGGGTGATGAGGTGATGAGGTGATGCCCTACTGCTCTCATCCATTACCATTAGAAACATCTCTCTGCAAGACATCCCAGCTGACATGGACTGGGAACCATATTTTTAAAAAATAAACATCAGGAGGGGGCGGAGCAAGATGGCCGAATAGGAACAGCTTCAGTTTCCATCTCCCAGCGCGAGCGACACAGAAGACCGGCGATTTCTGCATTTTCAACTGAGGTACTGGGGTCATCTCACACGGGAGTGCCGGACAATCCGTGCTGGTCAGCTGCTGCAGCCCGACCAGCGGGAGCTGAAGCAGGGCGAGGCATCGCCTCACCTGGGAAGCGCGAGGGGGAAGGGAGTCCCTTTTCCTAGCCAGGGGAACTGAGACACACAACACCTGGAAAATCGGGTAACTCCCACCCCAATACTGCGCTGTAACACCGGCACACCGGAGATTGTATCCCACACCTGGCCGGGAGGGTCCCACGCCCACGGAGCCTCTCTCCTTGCTAACACAGCAGTCTGCGGCAATCTAACCGCAAGGCAGCAGCGAGGCTGGGGGAGGGGCGCCCGCCATCGCTGAGGCTTAAGTAGGTAACTAAAGCCGCTGGGAAGCTGGAACTGGGTGGAGCTCACAGCAGCTCAAGGAAACCTGCCTGTCTCTGTAGACTGCGCCTCTGGGGACAGGGCTCAGCTAAAGGAGTAGAAGCCTGTGAAACGCGAACGACTCTGTCTGACAGCTTTGAAGAGAGCAGTGGATCTCCCAACACGGAGGTTGAGATCTGAGAAGGGGCAGTCTGCCTGCTCAAGTGGGTCACTGGCCCCTGAGTAGCCTAACTGGGAGACATCCCCCACTAGGGGCAGTCTGACACCCCACACCTCACAGGGTGGAGTACACCCCTGAGAGGAAGCTTCCAAAGCAAGAATCAGACAGGTGCACTCGCTGTTCAGCAATATTCTATCTTCTGCAACCTCTGCTGCTGATACCCAGGCAAACAGGGTCTGGAGTGGACCTCAAGCAATCTCCAACAGACCTATAGCTGAGGGTCCTGATAGTCAGAAGGAAACCTATCAAACAGGAAGGACACCTACATCAAAACCCCATCAGTACGTCACCATCATCAAAGACCAGTGACAGATAAAACCACAAAGATGGGGAAAAAGCAGGGCAGAAAAGCTGGAAATTCAAAAAATAAGAGCGCATCTCTTCCTGCAAAGGAGCACAGCCCATCGCCAGCAACGGATCAAAGCTGGTCAGAGAATGATTTTGATGAGATGAGAGAAGAAGGCTTCAGTCCATCAAACCTCTCAGAGCTAAAGGAGGAATTACGTACCCAGCGCAAAGAAACTAAAAATCTTGAAAAAAAAGTGGAAGAATTGACAGCTAGACTAATTAATGCAGAGAAGGTCATAAACGAAATGACAGAGATGAAAACCATGACACGAGAAATACGTGACAAATGCACAAGCTTCAGTAACCGACTCGATCAACTGGAAGAAAGAGTATCAGCGATTGAGGATCAAATGAATGAAATGAAGCGAGAAGAGAAACCAAAAGAAAAAAGAAGAAAAAGAAATGAACAAAGCCTGCAAGAAGTATGGGATTATGTCAAAAGACCAAATCTACGTCTGATTGGGGTGCCTGAAAGTGAGGGGGAAAATGGAACCAAATTGGAAAACACTCTACAGGATATCATTCAGGAGAACTTCCCCAACCTAGCAGGCCAGGCCAACATTCAAATTCAGGAAATACAGAGAACGCCACAAAGATACTCCTCCAGAAGAGCAACTCCAAGACACATAATTGCCAGATTCACCAAAGTTGAAATGAAGGAAAAAATCTTAAGGGCAGCCAGAGAGAAAGGTGGGGTTACCCACAAAGGGAAGCCCATCAGACTGACAGCAGATCTCTCGGCAGAAACTCTACAAGCCAGAAGAGAGTGGGGGCCAATATTCAACGTTCTTAAAGAAAAGAATTTTAAACCCAGAATTTCATATCCAGCCAAACTAAGTTTCATAAGTGAAGGAGAAATAAAATTCTTTACAGATAAGCAAATGCTTAGAGATTTTGTCACCACCAGGCCTGCCTTACAAGAGACCCTGAAGGAAGCCCTAAACATGGAAAGGAACAACCGGTACCAGCCACTGCAAAAACATGCCAAAATGTAAAGACCATCGAGCCTAGGAAGAAACTGCATCAACTAATGAGCAAAATAACCAGTTAATATCATAATGGCAGGATCAAGATCACACATAACAATATTAACCTTAAATGTAAATGGACTAAATGCTCCAATTAAAAGACACAGACTGGCAAACTGGATAAAGAGTCAAGACCCATCAGTCTGCTGTCTTCAGGAGACCCATCTCACATGCAGAGACATACATAGGCTCAAAATAAAAGGATGGAGGAAGATCTACCAAGCAAATGGAGAACAAAAAAAAGCAGGGGTGGCAATCCTAGTCTCTGATAAAACAGACTTTAAACCATCAAAGATCAAAAGAGACAAAGAAGGCCATTACATAATGGTAAAGGGATCAATCCAACAGGAAGAGCTAACTATCCTAAATATATATGCACCTAATACAGGAGCACCCAGATTCATAAAGCAAGTCCTTAGAGACTTACAAAGAGACTTAGACTCCCATACAATAATAATGGGAGACTTCAACACTCCACTGTCAACATTAGACAGATCAACGAGACAGAAAGTTAACAAGGATATCCAGGAATTGAACTCATCTATGCACCAAGCGGACCTAATAGACATCTATAGAACTCTCCACCCCAAGTCAACAGAATATACATTCTTCTCAGCACCACATCACACTTATTCCAAAATTGACCACATAATTGGAAGTAAAGCACTCCTCAGCAAATGTAAAAGAACAGAAATTATAACAAACTGTCTCTCTGACCACAGTGCAATCAAACTAGAACTCAGGACTAAGAAATTCAATCAAAACCGCTCAACTACATGGAAACTGAACAACCTGCTCCTGAATGACTACTGGGTACATAACGAAATGAAAGCAGAAATAAAGATGTTCTTTGAATCCAATGAGAACAAAGATACAACATACCAGAATCTCTGGGACACATTTAAAGCAGTATGTAGAGGGAAATTTATAGCACTAAGTGCCCACAAGAGAAAGCAGGAAAGATCTAAAATTGACACTCTAACATCACAATTAAAAGAACTAGAGAGGCAAGAGCAAACACATTCAAAAGCTAGCAGAAAGCAAGAAATAACTAAGATCAGAGCAGAACTGAAGGAGATAGAGACACAAAAAACCCTCCAAAAAATCAATGAATCCAGGAGTTGGTTTTTTGAAAAGATCAACAAAATTGACAGACCGCTAGCAAGATTAATAAAGAAGAAAAGAGAGAGGAATCAAATAGACGCAATAAAAAATGATAAAGGGGATATCACCACCGACCCCACAGAAATACAAACTACCATCAGAGAATACTATAAACACCTCTACGCAAATCAACTAGAAAATCTAGAAGAAATGGATAATTTCCTGGACGCGTACACTCTTCCAAGACTAAACCAGGAAGAAGTTGAATCCCTGAATAGACCAATAGCAGCCTCTGAAATTGAGGCAACAATTAATAGCCTGCCCACCAAAAAAAGCCCAGGACCAGATGGATTCACAGCTGAATTCTACCAGAGGTACAAGGAGGAGCTGGTACCATTCCTTCTGAAACTATTCCAATCAATAGAAAAAGAGGGAATCCTCCCTAACTCATTTTATGAGGCCAACATCATCCTGATACCAAAGCCTGGCAGAGACACAACAAAAAAAGAGAATTTTAGACCAATCTCCCTGATGAACATCGATGCAAAAATCCTCAATAAAATACTGGCAAACCGGATTCAGCAGCACATCAAAAAGCTTATCCACCATGATCAAGTGGGCTTCATCCCTGGGATGCAAGGCTGGTTCAACATTCGCAAATCAATCAACGTAATCCAGCATATCAACAGAACCAAAGACAAGAACCACATGATTATCTCAATAGATGCAGAAAAGGCTTTTGACAAAATTCAACAGCCCTTCATGCTAAAAACGCTCAACAAATTCGGTATTGATGGAACGTACCTCAAAATAATAAGAACTATTTATGACAAACCCACAGCTAATATCATACTGAATGGGCAAAAACTGGAAAAGTTCCCTTTGAAAACTGGCACAAGACAGGGATGCCCTCTCTCACCACTCCTATTCAACATAGTGTTGGAAGTTCTGGCTAGGGCAATCAGGCAAGAGAAAGAAATCAAGGGTATTCAGTTAGGAAAAGAGGAAGTCAAATTGTCCCTGTTTGCAGATGACATGATTGTGTATTTAGAAAACCCCATCGTCTCAGCCCAAAATCTTCTTAAGCTGATAAGCAACTTCAGCAAAGTCTCAGGATACAAAATTAATGTGCAAAAATCACAAGCATTCTTATACACCAGTAACAGACAAGCAGAGAGCCAAATCAGGAATGAACTTCCATTCACAATTGCTTCAAAGAGAATAAAATACCTAGGAATCCAACTTACAAGGGATGTAAAGGACCTCTTCAAGGAGAACTACAAACCACTGCTCAGTGAAATCAAAGAGGACACAAACAAATGGAAGAACATACCATGCTCATGGATAGGCAGAATCAATATTGTGAAAATGGCCATACTGCCCAAGGTAATTTATAGATTCAATGCCATCCCCATCAAGCTACCAATGAGTTTCTTCACCGAATTGGAAAAAACTGCTTTAAAGTTCATATGGAACCAAAAAAGAGCCCGTATTTCCAAGACAATCCTAAGTCAAAAGGACAAAGCCGGAGGCGTCACGCTACCTGACTTCAAACTATACTACAAGGCTACAGTAACCAAAACAGCATGGTACTGGTACCAAAACAGAGATATAGACCAATGGAACAGAACGGAGCCTTCAGAAATAATGCCACACATCTACAACCATCTGATATTTGACAAACCTGAGAAAAACAAGAAATGGGGAAAGGATTCCCTATTTAATAAATGGTGCTGGGAAAATTGGCTAGCCATAAGTAGAAAGCTGAAACTGGATCCTTTCCTTACTCCTTATACGAAGATTAATTCAAGATGGATTAGAGACTTAAATGTTAGACCTAATACCATAAAAACCCTAGAAGAAAATCTAGGTAGTACCATTCAGGACATAGGCATGGGCAAGGACTTCATGTCTAAAACACCAAAAGCAACGGCAGCAAAAGCCAAAATTGACAAATGGGATCTCATTAAACTAAAGAGCTTCTGCACAGCAAAAGAAACTACCATCAGAGTGAACAGGCAACCTACAGAATGGGAGAAAATTTTTGCAATCTACTCATCTGACAAAGGGCTAATTTCCAGAATCTACAAAGAACTCAAACAAATATACAAGAAAAAAACAAACAACCCCATCCAAAAGTGGGGAAAGGATATGAACAGACATTTCTCAAAAGAAGACATTCATACAGCCAACAGACACATGAAAAAATGCTCAGCATCACTGGCCATCAGAGAAATGCAAATCAAAACCACAATGAGATACCATCTCACACCAGTTAGAATGGCAATCATTAAAAAATCAGGAAACAATAGGTGTTGGAGAGGATGTGGAGAAATAGGAACACTTTTACACTGTTGGTGGGATTGTAAACTAGTTCAACCATTATGGAAAACAGTATGGCGATTCCTCAAGGACCTAGAACTAGATGTACCATATGACCCAGCCATCCCACTACTGGGTATATACCCAAAGGATTATAAATTATGCTACTACAAAGACACATGCACACGTATGTTTATTGCGGCACTATTCACAATAGCAAAGACTTGGAATCAACCCAAATGTCCATCAGTGACAGACTGGATTAAGAAAATGTGGCACATATACACCATGGAATACTATGCAGCCATAAAAAAGGATGAGTTTGCGTCCTTTGTAGGGACATGGATGCAGCTGGAAACCATCATTCTTAGCAAACTATCACAAGAAGAGAAAACCAAACACCGCATGTTCTCACTCATAGGTGGGAACTGAACAATGAGATCACTTGGACTCG
Organism: Piliocolobus tephrosceles; assembly: GCF_002776525.5. Classification (NCBI taxonomy): domain Eukaryota; kingdom Metazoa; phylum Chordata; class Mammalia; order Primates; family Cercopithecidae; genus Piliocolobus; species Piliocolobus tephrosceles. Next base: position 22,243,911 of record NC_045451.1, on the reverse strand, counting down.
GGAAGGGGAACATCACACACTGGGGCCTATCATGGGGAGGGGGGAGGGGGGAGGGATTGCATTGGGGAGTTATACCTGATATAAATGATGAATTGATGGGTGCTGACGAGTTGATGGGTGCAGCACACCAACATGGCACATGTATACATATGTAACCTGCACGTTATGCACATGTACCCTAGAACTTAAAGTATGATAAAAAAAAAAATAAAAAATAAAAAATAAAAAATAAACATCAGACCTTAAACAACATATCATGGGCACTGTGTCAGAATGTCTCTGGCCAAATTAAACCCCAGCTTAACTGGTTTAAACAATATGGAATATTTGATTTTCCTTCACATAGCTAGAGGTTCTGGTGAATGGAAGCTACAGGATCAGTTAGTTCCATGGCTCATGACATCCTCAACGGCCCAGCTCCTTCTGGCTTTCTGCTGTATCATCCTCGGTGTTAGCTGTGTCCTCAGCTGTCTCCCTTCATGGTCACAAAATGGCTGCCATCGTTCCAGATCTCCCAACAAACACAATGTTCAGGGGAAGAAGAGGGACTGCTCTTCCTTGGGTCTTATTTTAAAACTGAGGTAATCTTTCTCAGAAATCTTCCCAGACAACTCCCTTCACATCTTGTTGGCCAGAAGGGGCTTACGCTCCCCTGAGAGTATGTGGAAACAATATGGAATTAGGATAGTGGGATTAGACTCATCATAAATTAATCTTTTTTTTTCTTTTTTCTTTTTTTTTGAGATGGAGTCTCGTTTCTGTTGCCCAGGTTAGAGTGCCATGGTATGGTCTCAGCTCACTGCAACCTCCACCTTCTGGGTTCAAGCGATTCTCCTGCTACAGCTTCCCAAGTACCTGGGATTACAGGCATGCACCACCACGCCCAGGTAATTTTTGTACTTTTAGTAGAGACAGGGTTTCGCCATGATGGCCAGGCTGGTCTTGAACTCCTGACCTCAAGTGATCCACCAGCCTTGGCCTCCCAAAATGCTGGGATTGCAGGTGTGAGCCACTGCAGCTGGTCCCAGAAATTGATCTTAAGAAGAAGATGGGTGTTGGAGCATCCACCGACAGTGCCTGTTACAGGTACCAATCAGGAGGCTCAGCGTGTTCTGAGGTAATAGAAGATGCAGAGCTTGTGGATGAGTCGAGTTTCAATGCAATGATCCAATTGTGAAGCACAGTGTGCAAAAGATTGCTTAATCCTAAATTGTAAATTAAGGGGAAAATGTATCATTAATGAGAGCAGACAAGAGAATACCCTAATTCTAAATCTTTATTGGAGAGTGGAGAATGAGGTCAGGAAACTGGGAATGCTTGTTTAGGGGAGATATCAATAATAAAGTGAACACATCTTCAGCATTTAGTATATGCCCAACACAATGCTAAGTGTGTCACATGCATTAACTCACTGAACCCCTTCATTTGTCCCGTCATAATTACTGCAAGTTCCCATTTGGTGGTGAGAAAACTAACCCACAGAGAGGTTAAGTAACTTTTCCTAGATCATTAACTTGGTCCACGGGTCCTTGAACTAACTTGATTCTGGCTGACTTCAGCCCTATTCTGTTACTTAATCTCTGGCCATTCCTCCTTCCTAACCTCATAAAACAAAACTTTCTAAGAAGACAAATATGAGTTCCCCAGATAGTGAAGCTGGAGAAAGGAAGTTAGGAAGTTCAGGCAGAAGGGGCAACAAATCAGGAGATAAAAAGGATCAAATACACCCCCTAGAAAGGTATTAGCAGGTTTAGGCAGGAGGCGGTTAGGACCTCTGTTAGTTGGTCCAAAAATAAAGGAAGAAGCAAATTGAAAAAAAAATTTATATATATATGTATGTGCGTGTGTGTGTGTATATACATATGTGTATATATATGTGTGTGTGTATATATATATAATTTTCAAAAGAGGAAGTATTAGTATTAACATTAATATAATTAATGATGGATGAGTGTTGCCAGAACAGAGTTTCATGTTATCAGCCTTAAGAAAAACTGAGTTTCTACAAAGGATTCTTGGGATTTGGAAATGAATCTAGAAAGCCATTCAGTGTCCAGGCCATACTTGTAGTTCCTCCATATCTGCCAGTCAATGTTTTCCATTCTCTGCCTCCATGTTCCAGAGGGAACTAGAAGCCTTCCTCCTTGGTCACCACACGGGCTATTGAGCAATGGGTGGGCAGACCATAGTCATGGGCGCACAGCCCAGCACTGCTTCTCACCAAGGGCCATGGGCAGGGCAGAATCAGCTAAATAGATCCTAACACAAAGAAGGGAGAGTCAAAGCTGACCCAAAGAACTGGGAAGATGAGGTTACTGGAGGCAGCAAAGTGGATGGAGAACATTTAAAAGAACAGTTTGTAGGAGGAAGGAAGGTGTTCAGCTTTGAATAGCTGGTTTTGAGAAGATGATGGTACATCCAAGAGATGGCATTAGAGGGGCAGAACTAGAATGCACGGCAGGACTGTATACACAGAGATGAGATTCAGTCACATTGATGTGACCATTCATTCCGTTATTGAGCATGTATCTGGCAGTGTCCTAGGTTCCAGAGCTGCAGCCATGATTAAAACAAAGCCTCCGCCCTTGCACAGCATGCAATCGAATATCCAAGCCCTTGAAAAGAAATGATCCTCTGCACAACTCTCCATACTATTTTCTGTATCCTGTGTGACCATGTGAAGAAAAGGGTGAGGCTGAGTTGGGAAAACACAACGAAGATGGTGAACAAACAAAAACTGAAACAGGGAAAGTGCCATCGGAGAACAGAGAACTGAGAAAGTGTCATTTTATGGAAGCCAAAAGAGGAGTGAGTTTAAAGAAGAAATTAGTATCAAATGGCCTCAGGCTAGCAGCAAAGAAAAAAGTCATTGAATTTGACATGAGGGTTGCCATTGGTAAGCTTCTAGCAATGGTTTTTGATCCTCACTGTGCATCAGAATCACCTGAGGAGCTTTGAAACACACAGATGCCTGGGAGCTAATTTCAAGATCCAGACTCAATTGGTCTGAAGTGGGACCTGGGCATCAGTATTATGTTTCAGTGACTCTGATGACGCTGAGAGGCAGGTAGAGTCAAGAAAACACTGCTTTAAAGAAAGGGATTCCAGCAAATGTTCATTGGCTCCATTCAGCCTTTCCACAACATGTACATATTTCAAAACATCAAATTGTACACCATAAATATATACAGGTGTGATTTGTCACTTTAAATAATTAATTAAGGGAACTCTGACAAGGAAAATAAGGAAGTGATTCTTGTAGAGTGACAGCAGTAGAAGCTAAATTGCAGAGATTTAAAAAAAGGATGTATTTTTTTCACAGAGAGACTAGCAGTCTTAACATCAGACATGGATGTTTAGCCTCAGTCTCCTGCCTTACTGTGTGATTTAACCTCTTTGTGTCTTATCTGTGAAATCAGGATAGAAATACTTGCTGTGCCCAACTCACAGTTTCCTTGGGAGGTCAAGATGGGATAATAGATGTGACAGTACTTTGAAAAAAGATTGAAGTGCTATAAAAAATGTAAGATTTATATGGTTGTCAGATTTTTTTTCCCCAAAGATGGTCCTGAAGATAGTGATTATCAACTGTAAAGACCTAAGTGGAACGAGCATCCCTTTCCACACTGAGCTCACAAAGTCAGCACCCTTTGATAAGTGCTCACAGCTACTATCTAAAGGTCTAATGCTGTTTGCAACTCTCGCTTTTTCACAGCTAGCTTTGCACTGGATCTATAATAGATGCAGTGTCCATAGTCTTGCAAATTCTGCCTAAAATTGCTGAACAACACAGCCTTCTGGCATAACACTAAAGTTGAAGAATGCTGCTGTAAAAGTTAAAAAGGAAGTTTACCGTGATAAGGTCCCCATTAGATTGTCAACCCTGTGGTTATAGAGAAAAGGGAAAGCAGAACAGATTGAGAGACATCTGTGAGAGCAAGCAATGCTGCAGGATCTGAAGAGCCTGATTTCTCAGGCAGATGGGGAAGGGTTGGCAAAGATCTGAGCCAAACTCAGCAGTTTTTTTCAGTGACCACCTTGGGGTCTACTTGAGTACGTGGATACGCCCACCTACATAATATATGCCATGCTGGGTCTCCAAGAAATGAAGCAACACTTCTCTCAATCTTCTGCAAACTCTGACTGCCCTTGGGGTAACACCTGTACCCAGGTGAGCAGTGGAACTTCTTTGTGGTGACTAAGGTCCAGAAGAGAGGCTTTCTTTAATAATAGATGATCTTAGATATGAAGAGTAGGATTACAAAGTGCTTTCTACTCACTTTCAGGCTGACATTTTCCTTAGGGGAAAATACCAAAAAAAAAATATAATACAATTCTTAGCCAAGGTAATAGCATACTTAATAGTTGAGCTTCTTTTTTCCAATAAGCAGCTTGAATTCAGAGCAAAAAGAAAATGAAGGACTAACTGCTAACTAGGAGTGAAGCCAGGTGTCAGATAACTGGAGAAAGCATCAGAGGAAGGTCATCAGTTACCTTCATCAGGGAAGATCAGTTACCTTCATCTCTCCTCTGAGCCTGTCCTGGCTCCTTCCACTCTGGTTGCAATTAGGACAAAGGTGCTAATTACATTCTCCACCTGCAACTCCTCTGCTGTTCTTCACCCAACTTCTTCCACCAGCAGAAAGGCTCACTTCAAAGTTGCCCTTTTCCAAACTGAAGTACAGACACCCAAGCCAGCCACCCCCTCATCTTCCACCATCTGCAACAGGACTCAGAGCTTTTTTCACGTAAAACTGTAAAACCACAGTGCAAAATGGGATTTTGAAATGAAGATATAAGGTTGCTTCACAAGGGTACATGGATCTTCTTATCCAGTGAGAAGTCACTTTCCCTGTGCTCAAACATCCTTGTAAAAATCTTACCAGGAGGAGAAAGGGGTACAGAAGCCAATGGAAATACCAAATCCATGGCTCCTTTCCTAATGACAAATAACTACTTTGAAGAAGGATCCTTCATGCCCCAGGGTACAGGAGCCTAAACCTCTGACTTGGGAAGAAATGAGGAATAATATTGTAGTCATTCAGTCCTATATTAAAATCTCATCGTTTAAAAAGCTGCTGTGATCTTGGCCAAGTTATTTAACCTCCCTGAGTATCTTTCTCCTATATTAATGGAAAATAATAAAAATATTATCATACAGCATTATTGTGAACATGATTTGAGATAGAACATGCAAGGCCATAATATCAAACATGGTGTAACTCAATCTTTTTTTTTCTTCTTCTTCTGCTGAGACTGAGTTTTTCAATATTAGAAAGTCCAGTGACCTCCTTACTATGTGAATTCCCTGTGAACACAAGACAAGAAATCTCAGCCTGGGGTATGTGCTTATAATTGGAGCAGGGGGCCCAGAGCCCGGGGAAGGAGGTGCTTAGCAGTTTATTCCTCAACAATTCCTATCATTTCCTCTGTGGAAGAGTACTCATCAATAAATCAGCAAGTGACAGGACATTTTTCAAAATTGCATGGAAATGTTACCATTTTATACTGTTATAATGATATACAAACAAAAGAGTATTCTTCCCCTGCTCTCAAAGATACGTTGTTGACAATTATAGTTTCAGAAGCACATGGCACAAAAACTGCCCCAAAACTCAAGATGAAGGCTAAAATTAGATTTTCTTCAAACACTTCCCCTGACAGTACCTAGTAATGCTATTGTGGCTGTTGTAACCATGGGTGATTGCCTATACACACAGTTGGTGCAATGAAGAGACACAATAGCTTAAAACTAAATTGCAAGATTATTTTTCAAGTAGCTTCTCCAAGTATAATACCTTAGCTTCTAGAAAAAGTAATCGCTGCTAACATTTGAAAAGTCAGAATTCTATGCAAGGGTCTGGGAGATTAACACAATTGAGCATAATAGCTCCTTTCAAACCATTTCCTAGGGACTAGGCTGCAAAAAGCCTTAAGCTTTAAGATGGCTTTCCAAACATATTTTATTTATTCAATGAAGAAAAAGACTATTTGAAGTTTCCATATTCCTTTCACATACAGACACTTCACTGAGCTTTAAGAGATGCATTCTTCTGTAGGCGCAAAATGAGTAATTCCCCAGCTTCTAGAAAATGCAATCAGTGCAAACATCTGAAATGTTAAAATGTTGTGCAAAATGTCTTTTGTAGAGATATAGGGAAAAAAAAAAAACCTGAAGTAAATATCATTTTAAACTGGTCTCAGCATTTATGTTTAAAAATGAATACATACTCATATGCTTAGTATCTGATGCACAGATCATCTCCGGACAGCAACAGCAGCTGCTTCTTGGGAGGGTAACTGAGGCCCTGAGAGATAACAGTGGGAGGGTGTTTGTTCACAGTGCATCCTTCCTTGGCTTTATATTTTGTACTGTGTGCATGTATTAATATTAATCTAACTTAATCTAACTACTTAATTTAATTAAGCCTGGCCTCTTCAATAAGCGAGTCAGCTCATCCATCCCAGTGGGGCAGATCTTTCTCCACCATCAGTACTGGATGCTGACCTTCTCCCTGGCCTGGACCTCAGGGATGCCATACAGCAAACTTCCCTGACTTCTTTTCACTCTGAGCACTAGGTGGGTGCTGTGCTGGCACTAAAAGGATACAATGAAAATAAGAGGCTATCTCAGGGCAGTCTGCACAGGATGGCTAGCCCTCCCTTCCCAGGCTCCTGCTCTACTCAGCTTTCTCCAGAGACCAGAAGATGCCTCTGTATATCTTATGTACCACTCTGGTCCTTTCCTTGTTGCCTCCATCCCTCCACCCTTGCCAACGTGTACTTCCTTCCTCAGGAACTCTGAGATACAATGAAAAAGGGAGAAGGTGAAAGCCCCTCTTCCTCTGGGCTCTGGAGTACTAGAGAAATACATTGGGGCCACATCCTCTTCCGGAACACACTAGCAATATGACCTTGATAAAGTCAAGCTCACGGAGCCTGATTCTGAACTCTTGAAATGGTGGTGGTCTTTATATCCTCAGGGGAATGAAATAGAGATTGAGTGAGATCAGTTATGTAAAATGCCCAGCGTTATACTCAACACATAGCATGTGAGCAGTAAGTGTTGGATGATATCATCGTCATCATCGTCAGTAGAAGCAATGGTAGTTCTCACCGCCAAACATGATTGTTTCAGCCTCGCAGGCCTGTACACATCTCCAGCTCTCTGTCCTGGGACTCACTTATATGCAGTGTGGATTAGTGGAAAGGGTGGGCTTTCCAGCCAGAGGCGCTTTACCTTGAGCAAGTCCTTAACTTATTTTAATGTCAATTTCTTTAACTATAAAGTGCCCACTCATAGGAGTGGGGCAAAGATTATATATAATATCTACAATGCCCTAGCACCTAAGTACCCTACATACCTTGGCTGTTTTGACTTTACTCCAAGGGGCTGATCTATTTACTGGCTCCTGTCATGCCTTGCCCTCTTCTGCCTCCACATCTTTGTTCAGTTCTCGTGCCCTGCCTGCCCCATCCTCTCTTTCCATCTTCATCTCTGGAAACTTTCATGCCTCTGTTTCATCTGAGAGATTTTATGACACTTTATCTGACCACAGTGACTTTTCCCACCGTTGAATTCATAGACTGCTTACCTTCTATAGGGAAAGAGGAGGTGCAAATCCAGAAGACCCCAAGGCCCTTCCTCTGAGTCCTCTGTTAGACTTATTAGAAACCAAGGTGCTGGGCAACAGCCGTCAGAAAGTACTCCGGTCACATGCAGCCAAAGAGCAGCTCCTCAGTGCACTCCCTCTGAGTTCCCCACACAATTATCTCCATGCTGTCTGGGAGGGGTCACTTGCCCTCCCAAAAGTCAACTCCCTAATGCCTTATTCAGGGGTGTCTCATAACATAAAATGGCCAATTGGTTCATTGATAAATTAAGGCACACTGGGGCTTCTAGCACATGGACAGGCTGGAGGGCCACGAGGTGCATCGGCTGACATCCACAGGAGCAGCTGGTGTCTCAGCTCCCCACGGGCCTGGTTCCAGCTGCTTCAACATCCATTCAGTGCAAATCACATTGAGTCATTCCTCTCTGTGAACTTTAGATGGTTCTGAGCAGTGCTGCGAGAGGATCCTGACCAAGTCCTTATCATGTCTCACAGGCCCATCCCGATCTGACTCTAACTAGCTTTCTAGGCTTTCTCTTGCGGCAGTCACCTCCTACCTCTTGCTCTTCCCCAAGCCCACCATTATCTTTCCTGCTTCTAGTCTTCCCTTTACTTGGAATGGCTTTTCTAAACTTCTGTACCTAATGAATGCTACTCATGCTTTAAAATCCAGCTCAAACGTTGCCCCCTATGAAGAACTTTGCTAACCTCCCAGACAAAGCGTGTTGCCCAGTTTTCTCAGCAGTCCTCTGGCGTGAAGTTTTTCGTGTAGTACCTCTGTTATGTTTACATCCTTCTCCCCAACAAGACCATAAGCATCGTGGGGTCAAGGATGATTTTATAACCCCTGAGTCTGCCAAGCGTGGTGTCTGATAACCGACATTTCATGAATGATTAAAGAAAACAGAAATAAATGAATGAATAAACAATGCTGTTTTTGTTCTGTTTTGTTTGAGACAGCCTCATTCTATCACCCAGGCTGGAGTACAGTGGCGTGATCTCAGCTCACTGCAACCTCTGCCTCCTGGATTCAAATGATTCTCCTTCTTCAGCCTCCTGAGTAGCTGGGATTACAGGGGCCTGCCACCACACTCGGCTAATTTTTGTGTTTTTAGTAGAGACAGGGTTTCATCATGTTGGCCAGGCTGGTCTCAAACTCCTGACTTCAAGTGATCTGCCCACCTCTGCCTCCCAAAGGAACAATGTTGTTTCTAACAAAAGACACCAGCTTTCCTGGCCTTCCTACCTAAATGGTTCCTGGAAATTGATCTTGGCCAGTATGGGTTGGTGAGGGGCTAGCCAGGGAGCAGAGTCATGTTTGCAAAAGGTGGGCACTCCTGAGAGTGGAAGAAGGGAAGTAAGTTCCTATGTCTAGAATAACACTCTCCTAGAAAACATTAAATCTGGGGGATTTTTCATTTCTGTGCTTCTTATTTTCACTTTCCTATCCTCTTGCACAGGGCTGATTTCCAGTGAAATTTGATAAGTGATAATTTGTAAAAATGTCCTGATATTTTTAAATTATTAGATAGCTATAATCTCAGGCCTGAAAAATCCCTTATCCAGTAGCTACAGCTGCTTTTTGAAGCACCACCACCAAAATTATTCCCCTGGTAATTACTAAGCAATCTGTTTTCACCCATAAGCCTGGCACATGTAATAAGGATGCCTGCCTGCCTGTTTATTTTCTGGCTAAGTTGGTCCCTTTACATCATGTGACCTTCAGTGGCCCATATGCAATATGAAAATCATCCTCCTAGGACTTTCTTTAGAAGGTTCACAGAGGTGTGCTAAGCATAAGTAATACATCAGTTTTTAAATCCAGGCAGAGCGAACCCATATCAGATGTCTCAGGAAAGCCTGTAATGCTGTTTTCTTTTTTTTTTTCTTTTTTTTAGTTATACTTTATGTTCTAGGGTACATGTGCACAACATGTAGATTTGTTACATATGTATACATGTGCCATGTTGGTGTGCTGCACCCATTAACTCATCATTTACATTAGATATATCTCCTAATGCTATCTCTCCCCCATCTCCCCACCCCACAACAGGCCTCAGTATGTGATGTTCCCCTTCCTGTGTCCAAGTGATCTCATTGTTCAATTCCTACCTATGAGTGAGAACACGCAGTGTTTGGTTTTCTGTTCTAGGGATAGTTTGCTAAGAATGATGGTTTCCAGCTGCATCCATGTCCCTACAAAGGACACGAACTCATCTTTTTTTATGGCTGCATAGTATTCCATGGTGTATACGTGCCACATTTTCTTGATTCAGTCTGTCATTGATGGACATTTGGGTTGGTTCCAAGTCTTTGCTATTGTGAATAGAGCCACAATAAACATACATGTGCATGTGTCTTTATAGCAGCATGATTTATAATCGTTTGGGTATATACCCAGTAATGGGATGGCTGGGTCAAATGGTATTTCTAGTTCTAGATCCTTGAGGAATCGCCACACTGTCTTCCACAATGGTTGAACTAGTTTACAGTCCCACCAACAGTGTAAAAGTGTTCCTATTTATCCACATCCCCTCCAGCACCTGTTGCTTCCTGACTTTTTAATGATTGCCACTCTAACTGGTGTGAGATGGTATCTCATTGTGGTTTTGATCTGCATTTCTCTGATGTCTAGTGATGCTGAGCATTTTTTCACGTGTCTGTTGGCTGCACAAATTAAATGTCTTCTTTTGAGACGTGTCTGTTCATATCCTTTGCCCACTTTTTGATGGGGTTGTTTGTTTTATTCTTGTAAATTTGTTTGAGTTCTTTGTAGGTTCTGGATATTAGCCCTTTGTCAGCTGAGTAGATTGCAAAAATTTTCTCCCATTCTGTAGGTTGCCTGTTCACTCTGATGGCAGTTTCTTTTGCTGTGCAGAAGTTCTTTAGTTTAATTAGATCCCATTTGTCTATTTTGGCTTTTGTTGCCATTGCTTTTGGTGTTTTAGACATGAAGTCCTTGCCCATACCTATGTCCTGAATGGTATTGCCTAGGTTTTCTTCTAGGGTTTTTATGGTATTAGGTCTAACATTTAAGTCTATAATCCATCTTGAATTATTTTTTGTATAAGGAGTAAGTAAGGGATCCAGTTTCAGCTTTCTACTTATGGCTAGTCAGTTTTCCCAGCACCATTTATTAAATAGGGAATCCTTTCCCCATTTCTTGTTTCTCTCAGGTTTGTCAAAGATCAGATGGTTGTAGATGTGTGGTATTATTTCTGAGGGCTCTGTTCTGTTCCATTGGTCTATATCTCTGTTTTGGTACCAGTACCATGCTGTTTTGTTTACTATAGCCTTGTAGTACAGTTTGAAGTCAGGTAGCGCGATGCCTCCAGCTTTGTTCTTTTGACTTAGGATTGTCTTGGCAATGTGGGCTCTTTTATGGTTCCATATGAACTTTAAAGCAGTTTTTTCCAATTCTGTGAAGAAAGTCGTTGGTAGCTTAATGGGGATGGCATTGAATCTATAAATTACCTTAGGCAGTATGGCCATTTTCATGATTGTTATGCTGTTTTAAAAAGGGAACTGAAGAGTTTCTTGATCTTTGCTATTCTCTGCAAGAAAATATCTCACCCAAGTACGTCCTTTCCTATGCACTCTGTAGCAGGATATTTACAGCATCACAGAAAAAGACACTAAAAACTTACCCAAGCTGTTAGCTCATATTTATTAACTGCTTAATATAGGCCAGGGTGCAAAGGCCTTTATATGCTTTGTTTAATCTTCCCTCAAACCCTGGGAGACTTTTATCCCAGTTCTGCAGATGAGGAGACTGAAATACAGAGAAGCTGTAACTTACCCAAGGTCACCTGGCTATAGATGCCAGAGTAAGCATTTATTTTAATTGATACATAATAATCATACATATATAGGTACATAGTGATATTTTGATACATACAATGTATAGTGATCCCATCAGAGTAATTCGCATATTTGTCATCTCAAACTTGTATCATTTCTTTCTTTTGGGGCATTCAATATCTTCTCTTCTAGGTATATGAAAATATATAATACATTATTGTAACTATAGTCATCCTATAGTGCTATAGAACACTAGAACTTATTCCTTCTATCCAGCTGTAATTTTGTATCCTTTAACAAATCTTTTATCCTCTATTCCCCCTACACTTCCCAGCCTCTAGTATTCTCTGTTCTACTTTTTACTTCTTTGAGATCAGCTTTTTTAGCTTCTGTGTATGAGTGAGAACATGCGGTGTTTAACTTTCTGTTCCTGGCTTATTTCACTTAACATAATGTCCTCCAGGCTCATTCATGTTGCCGAGAATGACAGAATTTCATTCTTACTTATGGCTGAATGGGATTCCATTTTGTATATATACCACATTTTCTGTATCCATTCATCTGCTGTTGAATACTTGGGTTGATCCATATCTTGGCTATTGTGAACAGTGTGCAATAAATATGGTGGTAGATAACTCTTTGAAATACTGATTTCTGTTCCTTTGCATAAATGCCCAGTAATGGGGCTACTGGATCTTATGATAGTTCAATTTGTAGTTTTTTCAGGTGCGTCTGTACTGTTCTCCATAGTGGCTATACCAGTATGCATTCCCACCAACAGTGTATAAGAGTTCCCTCTTCTCTGCATCCTTGCCAGCATATGTTATTTTTTGTGTTTTTGATAATACCCAGAGTATGCTTTTGAAGTCAGGTCTTTCTGACTCCAGAGTCTGAAGGTGTAACACTACCCCGGGTTGCCTCTCCATAGCATGTTCCCTGATTTCTTGTTCAAGAAGACTTTTTCTAACAGGTGTCATTCTAGATGGCTCTCTTAAGATCTTACTCCCTTTTGGCATTTTACACCTTACTTATACAATCATTTAAAAAAATAGCAATTCAAAAAAATATAATTCAAGTGTTCCTCATATCCAGGCATGCAAGCCTTTTCTAAATTTTTTTAAATAATAAAAAAGCCCCACGGAGGGAAGGAGGTTATTTGTGTCCTTCTGACACACACTTTTAGATTTTGGTCAAAAAGTCTAGTGGGTACAAAGTGACCCCCTTTGTCATTGGAAACAAATAGGAGCATTCTGTGTGCTACTGTCCACAACCACACAGATATGTTTCCCAAGGGAGCCCATCAGGTCTTCAAACATCTAGCAAGCATGACGTGTGTGAGAGACAGTATTGGAGAAGGAAGACAAGCCTTGCTCTAAAGAAGCTTACAATCCAGGAGCTCACCCCTCAAGGAATTTACAGACCCCAGACAGATAATAACATCAGGTCCATGAAACCCCACAGGGCAAGAAGTTCAGGAGAGAAAGAAGTCATAACCACCTTGGAAAAATCTCAACTTGTTTTATCAGAAATCAAAGGCCAATTTCTCACCTCTAGCTCTCTTCATTAGCGCTTATTGACCAGTATTAGGGAGTACCAAGCCAAGAGTAAAGGTAGGGTGGCAGAGGCCATAACCTAATTGCAAAGTACAGAGTAAAAGAAACATGCGAGTTTCCTCTGAGCACCCAACTGCATGACTGAAAATGGATTAATTTGTATTTCTAATGGATATTAAAACAAGAAACATGTGAATATACTAAAATAAATTTAAGGTCAAGCAATGCAAAGTGTTAGTGTGTCTTCCTTCCACTCTCAGCGGCAGCCTCTTATTTGGTTCTTGGGCTCCTTCATAAAAAGATTCTGTGTTTTTTAATGGCGTCAGCTTCTGGAAGGCTCAGGCCACCTAATCCATCAGGTGGCCAGGACTGAGGGATGGGCCTGAAGAGTGGGCAATGGAGAGTTAAACCAGGGCTGACTTCACCAGGCCCGGTCAAGTCAGGGGCAAGCACATTGTGCTTCCACTGGAAGACGAAAAGGGGAGAGGAAGGCAGGCCCTCCCCACTCACAGGTCACCTGGCAACTTTGCTAGGCACTACCCACCCTTTAGTGATAAGTCAAGTATGTGGTGGGCATAAAAGGCGGACAGGGGAGTCATTCTGGCAAATTCCAAGAAGGTTTTAAGGGCTCCCGAGGCAGGCAGGCCCAGATGCTGTTTGGAACTTCCTTTGGGGTGGAGGGTCAGGGGGCGGAGGGCCAGGGCCCCCGCATGAGGGTACATGCTTTTAAACAGCTGCCTTCCAAAAACCATTCTCCCTGCTTCTCTGAGAAGCACCCAGCTGTTGTTTATACTCTAGGACAGCAAATCCGGTTATTTGTCTCCCTATTCCGTGATATTATAAAGTAATGAATGGTCCATTAAACTGAGTTTGGGATCTCGTCTCCCCACAGCCACCTCGCCGGCACCCTCAGCCGGGGAGGCCGTAGGCGCGGGCTGCAGCCTGCCAGCCTCATTCCCCTTCCCTCCACCACCTCCCCCTACTCCTCCCTCTCCTGCACCCCCCCTCCCGGTTATTTGGGAGATTAGAGTTCATTAATTAAATCCTGTGCTTAGATCGAACTGTAACATTATTCCAATCACATTTATCTTGCAGGCGGCGGCGGAGATGGCAGCCTCGCTGGAAACGCGCGGGGGAGCCTGAGCCGGCGGCCGGGGACGCACGGCGCTGCGCGCTCCTTCGCCACGCCGCCGCGCAGCCCCTCCATCTTCCTGCTCGGCGTCCGGCCCCGCGCGCCCCTGCCTAGGGGGTCCCGCTGCTCTCCGGGACTCCTGCCGGCCCCAACCCCCGGCCCCTGTCGCCACCCCGCCCCCGCCCGGGTCCCCCTCCTCCGCCACGCGCGCGCGCTCACACACACACACACACACACACACACACGCCAGCGAGCTGCTGGCCGCTCAATGGACCGATTTCCCCGGTTTCCCTGAACCCAGCCCAGCCCGGGATGAGAAATTGCAAAATGGCCCGGGTCGCCAGTGTGCTGGGGCTGGTCATGCTCAGCGTCGCCCTGCTGATTTTATCGCTCATCAGCTACGTGTCCCTGAAAAAGGAGAACATCTTCACCACTCCCAAGTACGCCAGCCCGGGGGCGCCCCGAATGTACATGTTCCACGCGGGATTCCGGTGAGTGCGGGCCTCTGTGTTAGCGCCCTCGGGAATTTGGTTGCTGGGGTGTTTGGGGAAGGGGAGACGTGGGGGAGGGGTGTTTTGGCTTCTCCAACACTCTTTGGGCCAGATAACTGCGCGGTCTTTCCACTCCTCTCTCTAATTCTCCCTTCCCCCTCTGTTTTTTTTTTTTTTTTTTTTAACCCAAAGCCCCTAGAAGCTGTTGTCCAAATCGATGTGATTGCATTTCTCGTATTCTTCCTCAGCATCCCTTCCCTCATTTCAGAAATGGGGGTTGGGGGAGGCTTTCAGGAGGGTGAGGGTGGAGGGAAAGACGGTGTGTGTGTTCGGGAGGGGGTGGCGAGCGGAGATGGACTGGCGTGAGGGGAGCGCCCTCCCCGCGCCCTGTCCTCAGACTCCGCGGGCCGGGCCCGGGGCGGTGCGGGCGGGTTAATGGCGCAGGCGCCGGACTCCCCTCGCTCCCTCCTCCTCTCCTCCTCCAGCCCTATCAAAGGACACGCGAGTTTATTCTCAGGAAGCCCCTGGGGCGTTCTCCCTCGACCCTTTCCCTCGCTGCCACCGCCCCCCCCCCCTTTCCGGGATTCCTGCATCCCCCGCCCCCTGCGGGAAGCGAGCCTCGTAAGGGCCGCCCACCCTCGCCAGGTCGGAGTCACAGCCCGGCGCTGGGCCGGACTGAGAAGGCTCCAGGCGCAGCTTGACGCAGCTCTGCGAGAGCCCCCGCCCCTACCTGTGACCCCGGGAGCTCTCCCAGCGGGGCATCCTGACGGGCAGGTGGCAACTACAAAGTGCCACCTGTGGTCGAAGCTGGGACCGAGGCGAGGAACCCAGAGGAGCCCCGCCTGGACCGAGAAGCGGAGTTGGCCGGCGGCTCCCGGGAACCCCCAGCCAAGTTATAGGAAGTGAAATCGGACGTGGGCTCGGGAAGGAAGAGGTTAAGGCAGGAACCACCCCCAGCCTTTCCCTGGGTCTCAGGTTTCCTCTGCCCCTTCTCCAAAAATCAATTCTCTGGGGCTGCAAGGGCGTAGCGGGTCAGGCTGGCGGGGCGGCCGCTGTCCGCGGTGCTGATTCCGTGGTCCTCGCAGCGCCGCGGGCTCCAGCCCTGCGCCCGGCGTGCGCCCTGCTCTCCGCATGACGGCCATTTTATGGTCTCTCCGGCACCCGGAGGGATGGACAATGCAGATGGGGTTCCCTAGTTTTCTTTCTTTCTCTCGGGTGTGTGTGGGAGCAGAGGGCGGACCAAATGAGAGGGGCTCCGGGACGGAACGGAGCCCGCGCGCGTGCCAGCCGCCGCCGCCCCGGCCGCTGGACTTTAATGGCTACCTTGGCTTCCCCGAGCTGAGGCCAGCACGTTTGTCTGTGCTCATGCTCCTCTCCAGGTCACAATTTGCGCTGAAGTTTCTAGACCCGTCATTTGTGCCCATTACGAATTCACTCACCCAGGAACTCCAAGAGAAACCTTCTAAGTGGACATTTAATCGGACAGCGTTTTTACATCAAAGGTAGGATAGGAGGAAAAGATCCAAAAGGTTCTTTTAAGAATTCTAGAGCTCGAAACAAAACAAAACAAAAACAAGCAAACAAAAACATCTAAAACAACAAACATCTATACCCCCCACCCTCACCACCAGGTGTATCTGCATTGTTTTCTTGGCATGACTGCCCAAAACAATGATCAGGAAGCTTCTCCTGAGTATGTAGTGTCCTGTCACAAAAAGGACACATCAGGACCAATGTGAATAGAAAAAAAAAAAGGGTATTTCACTTGGGCTTGACTGAGCACCATGATTTACAGATAACAAGTCTGGCAAGTACTACCAAAGCCATCTATTTTTAAAAAACAGACAAAAGGTTAGTTGCAAAAAGGCCACCCAATGCATTTTCATTGCGTCACTGAAAACAACTTGAAAAATAGAATAAAATGGTATTGTTTCATTGAAACACACGGAAAATGCCATAATCTGTCTCCATCAAATTACTTGTGAAAATGCTGGCCCAAATGTATGTAGGTATTTAACTATGGTTTTGTTTTGGTTTTGCCTTTTCATTGTCTTTACAGCTTTACTTATTGTAAAGCTAAGTTAATTCACACTAATTGTAGCAGTTTCATTTTATACAGGTAAGATGGTTTTGGGGTTTTGTTTTTTTAGGTGGAAGGAAGAAGGATGAGATTTGTTAAAATGTATTTATTCTACTCAGTGATTCTGGTCTACTCTTAGCAAACCACAGTAACTCATTACTCCTTCCTTCACGGTGGGATTATTATACTGCTAAATGGGATGTGAGCCATCTAGTGTATTCATCAGAAGTGTGAATACTTATTTTACGAACCACTCTATTTAGGGAGTTGTGTTTTGGTCTTAGCATTTCTAGTATTGCTTGTTCTCTCTCTTTTACAAGTTTAATCTACGGGCAGAATTAAAACAAATTCAGTGGATATTCATGGTCTCATGAAAATACTGTTTAGATGAAAAGTCAACATACAGTCATATGATTAAGATTAACATTTTAAAAATACTTATGGTTAATTATAAATTAGTTCATGAAAATTGATCAATTCTAAAACTCTGGAAGTGTTTTTTTTTTTTTTTAAATAATTGGGAGGGCTTTAATTCAATATTAATTTTATAGTCAACCCAGAACATTTTCATGGGTAGAACACATTCTAGCTTTCCCCAGAACATGTTTCTAACTCAATAAAAAATATTCTTCCTACACTAGGCTATGTAACCCAAATGACCAGTCAGAAGAATATTTTTTTCTCAAAACTTCCCTCATTTTAATTAATTAGACAATCTTTAATAAAATTTTTACCAGTAGCATTTAAAATCTGCCTTACTTTTTTAACAGCTTGTAAGAATGGTACTGGTAACTTGGGAAGTTTCAAAGATTTCAGTTGCTGTTGCCTCTGTTTTGAAGAATAAAGTCATTTTTAAAATAAAATTCCAAGCAATGTGATGATATGCAAAGCATTTCATTTCATTCCCGCTACATTTTAGGCAAAAGTTACAAGAAACTCAATGGGATTACTTAACATTGGAGAATCTAGCAGCAAAGTAGCATGTTACTGGTCTCTCTTGAATATTTTAAATAGCTAAAACTTTAAGAAGAGATACTTAATTTTACTTAAAGCTTAATATGAAAGCAACCTGAAATTAGTTCTAAGTATCAATCTTGCCTTATTTATGTAGTGAATTGTTAGAATATGGACGTATTTTCAGGATTTATAATAGCCTTGTTTTCTAAGGATTAGGTTTCTTCAATTAAATTGTGTTTCTATATAATCAAGTAGAAAAAACTCCCTGTTTCATTATTCAGAGGACCTTAATGAGATTATCATCTCATTATCAGTATTAAATATTCAGCTACACCCACTGCTATTACCATCTTCTTTTTCAGTAATAGATAGTGCTGTCCTGACTCATATCTATTTGGCTCTTATTTGGACACCAATGATATTTGATACTCTTTGAGCACTGCAGTCCAGTAGCAAACGAGTAGACCCTACTTACAAACTCTGTGTTACTAATGTTTGTGCATTAATGTGAGCTATTTCGGGCCTGTGTAAATTGTCTCCCTGTATTTTCTGACATAATTTGCTCTATACCTCCCTGCTGATCAAATAAGATACACTCAATCATCTAGAGCAGAAAACCAAGGTATGGCAGCTAAAACTGTAAGTTACATTTACAAGCCTCAAAGAATACACTCAGAAACTGACTGAAAGATTAGAATATGCGAAGATTGTGAAGCAGTCCTCCCTTCAAGGACCACAATTATGTATGTATAATCTTTTTTGGATTCAATGAGCCTAAGATTCCCTCTGAATGAAATGTCAGCATAAGACATAAGATGAAAAATCAATTCTTCTGAATGGAATGCTTTTCATGAATTTTTTTTTTATTTTAGGCAAGAAATTCTTCAGCATGTCGATGTAATAAAAAATTTTTCTTTGACCAAGAATAGTGTTCGGATTGGACAACTGATGCACTATGATTATTCCAGCCATAAATATGTTTTCTCTATTAGCAATAACTTCCGGTCACTGCTTCCAGATGTGTCACCCATTATGAACAAGCATTATAATATTTGTGCTGTGGTTGGAAATAGTGGGATCCTGACAGGGAGCCAGTGTGGACAAGAAATAGATAAATCAGATTTTGTTTTCCGTTGCAATTTTGCCCCTACGGAGGCTTTCCAAAGAGATGTTGGAAGAAAAACCAACCTTACCACCTTCAACCCCAGCATCCTGGAAAAATATTACAACAATCTCTTGACTATTCAGGACCGTAACAACTTTTTCCTCAGTTTAAAAAAGCTTGATGGGGCCATTCTTTGGATCCCTGCATTTTTCTTCCACACTTCAGCAACTGTGACCAGGACATTAGTTGACTTTTTTGTTGAACACAGAGGTCAGTTAAAAGTCCAACTGGCTTGGCCGGGAAATATAATGCAACATGTCAACAGGTGTGTATATTTTATTGCATTTTACTCATACTCCACCAGATGGCAAATCAGTGTTGTAAATCTCTTGGGGGTGGGAGCCATCCAATTCATTAGTTGTTGTGGTGAGTTTAGTAGTAGTTAGAAGAAACTCATACCTTTTGTAATGAGTGAATGAATTAATCATTCTAGCTAAGAAGTTCCATCTACCCACAGCTGGTAACCAAGTGTCAGATGGAAAGATTGGTGCTTCATCAGTTTCCTGTCTCTTCTCTGTCCTCTCCCTTGGTAGTAGGGCTATGGAGCAGTCATGGAAATCACCACAAATCAAGAATTTTCTCTAAATAGATAACTATATTCCAGGAATGCCAATGGCTAAATTAGAGACAAATCAAGTGGTTTTTTTTTTTTTTTTTTCAGAAACAATGAAGTTGATTTAAATTTGTGTTTTGTAGATGTCCAAGGTTAGCAAAACACCTAGAAAAATCATAAATTGCACAATCTGCCTTTATAATCTGATATTTTAGGACAAAAACATGAAAAAAGTATTCTATAAGCATATTGTTACCTCTTGGAATTTGATAGACAGATCAGCCAGAAATGCAATATTTTCATCTAGTCTGGTGATTTTCAATTCTGGTTGTATATATAATCACTTAAGAGCTTTAAAAATACTATTGTTTAGGCTCTGCCTCAAGAGATCCTAATATAATTTATCTGGTGGGCAGGAAGGTGGAGACCAGGTACTTGGTATTTTTTAACAACTCCCCTGATGATTCCAATATGCAGTCAGAATTGAGAACCACTAGTCCAGGGCATTTTATAAAACAAGATTAATTGTAGAGTTTTTTTCTTTTAACTCATCTGGAGAAAATTATCTCAACTTCAGTTTCCCCTATGTAAGTAGCCTCAGTGTCCTAACATAGCCCTAGATATTACTATAAGTTGGGGTGGGTTCTGGGAGACCTGGTAAACAGAGAATTCTCAAGATCTTTGTTCCACAATAGATTTTCCCCATCCTGTAGCCTCCTAAGATGTAAGATCTGTTTAGTTGACCTCTCATAGGAGGAAGAATTACAGCCTAATAAACTGGTTTGTATCTCAGTGGTAGAGTGATGCCATAATTTATGGTCCAAACTGGAACTTTTTCTTTGAGAGAAAGAGGGTGCTATTAATAATTGCAACACAGATAACTGAAAAACTAGGACTGTCCTAGTTCCCCAGGATATATGGTCACCTTTTTAAGTGGTAATGTAGCCCAACTCCTAAGTTTAAAGATGAATCAATTAAGGTACAAGGAGCAGAAGTTATTTACCCAAAGTCACTGCCTTAAATGAGCAAGACCAGAGTTAGAAGTCAGGTCTCCTGCCAACCTGTCCCATGGTCTTTTGATCTCCTCATTTTGCTCCCCTTTTGTTTAGTTTAAGTTTGACTATACCGAAAGGGTTGTCAGAGTCATTCTAGCTCCTTAGACAGGAATATTAAAACCAAGATTGAACTTTTAAATTTCATCTGAAAGGGGAAAGGTTCACCTTTGAAACCTTCAAGTAGTGAATAAGAAACTACATGTGCTTAGAAACTTCCGGAAACTATCCTGTGTGGCTGCCTGCCACAAAAGTGGAGTTAATCATAATGTTTCACAGCCACTCAGGCCTCAAAAAAATACATGGGTTCAATGAAAACTGGAAGGAAATACAGTCCACAGAAACCTGACTAATGAACAGTTTCATTCTGCCTGCATCTCCAATGATACACACACCACAGAGACGCCTCAAATATTTGGTGGTGTCAGCAGGAAGGTTTCTGAGTATTAATATTATTTAAATGTGGAACGACTAATACCTATAATTTATTATTTACATTTAATGTATCTTACACACTTTCTGAATTTAAAAAATTTAGCGTGCCAGATTGTGGCATGCTGAAGATGTGCTTGGGAATCCCTAGTTAGAAGACAAAGAAGCAAGGAATACAATTTTTTACAAGAGAGAAGAAAAATAAGCCTCCACAGTCTTTCTAAACCCCGAATGAAGGGTTTATTTCTAGGTTTGAGAAAGGAAGGGACACAGGAGTTTCCCTTAGATTAAACGACCTCCTTTACCCTATCCAAGAGCCCTTTATGTAAAAAAAGCACAGTCATTCTTTTTGGTGGCCTTCTGTTGTGTCACCGCTGAGTCAGAGCCACACCACTCTTTAGAAAAACCCAGGGGCAGCTTCAAAGGCCAGCTTCAAAGGTGTGCAAACAGTATGATCCCAGGAAATCCCACACTCACAAGGGCCCAACACTTAGCTTAATACTTTGCTCTTGCACTCGAAATTTTCAATACTTTTTGAACCAAGAGTCCAAATTTTTATTTCTTGCTGGATCTCACAAATTATGTAGCCAGTTGTTCCCAGAGGTTGTTTTTGGTCGCCTAAAAGATAATTTCAAAGCAAGCACTATTTAAGTTACATTAACAAATCCACTACCCAGCCCAGTCAGATTGACCTTGCTGATTGAAACCTTCATCGCTGACCTTTGAATCCACATGTACTTATTGTTCCACAGGTACTGGAAAAACAAACATTTGTCACCTAAACGGCTGAGCACAGGTATTCTTATGTACACCCTTGCATCAGCAATATGTGAAGAGATCCACTTGTATGGATTTTGGCCTTTTGGATTTGACCCCAACACAAGAGAAGATCTTCCATACCATTACTATGACAAAAAAGGAACCAAATTTACCACCAAGTGGCAGGAGTCCCACCAGCTGCCTGCTGAGTTTCAGCTGCTGTACCGAATGCATGGGGAAGGGCTCACCAAGCTGACTCTGTCACACTGTGCCTAAGAACTCCGAACGGAAAGTGCCAAATGGCTGTTTAAAAAGTGCCCCAAATCAAATTGAATAGTCTTCAGAATAGAACCCTAGAGAATGTCTTATAAGGCTTGTCTGCCATTTAAAAGGAAAGATGTCTTTTCTCTTTTGCACTGCTCTTTTAAGAGTTTTAGCAGATTTAGCAGGAGAGATGCACTGAAGCCACATGGTTTAGACTTGATTGATAAAGGGAATGCTGCATTTGGAACTATGCTGCTAACTAAATGGTTTGAAGTATTTTCATGTTTGGATTTTAATAATAAACTGCCTCTCATTTTCATGAGGACTAGAGCTATAGTTTCTGCAGCTCTGCTCAGATAGTCCTCATAATCAGAGGCCTCTGGCCACCTGGGGCAGGATCTGTTTTGCTGGTGGGATCAGACTCTGAAAAATGGAAATGTAAAAAACTGGTTTGCATATCTCATCTTCTATCTATTTCCTTATCTCTGTCTCTGTCACCATCTCACTCCCTTTCTCTGCAACTACTCCCTGCCCTACCACCTTGCAGTTTAATAGTTTGCTAGGAATCCTATTGAATTCGCTTTGCTTGTATGTGTTGCATTTGTACTTGATGTGTTTAAGGTTCTGGGTAACTTTGATGCTTCATGTCAAAGTGAGCAAATCACAATGGACCCCCTTGTGATTCCTTTTTTTAAAACAATGTCTCTGATGCAGTCCTCACCAGTCCATTCAGTCATTCTACAGCAGGATGGTCCCTCTGTGGTGAGTGGGATATAAGGCAGTGTATCTTTCATGATCACACAGAAAGCCTATGTTGTGGGTAGCACTGTGTCTCTTGACGTAGGCATTGTTATGGCAAATAATAGCACTGTGGCCACATCTGTAAGGCCATTCCAGCCTAAGTTTAGTGCCTCCCATAATCCCAACCCATGCACTGGGCTAGGTGTGCTCTCAGAATATAGAGGCAATGAATTAGCTTAAGACCCTGGGACACATAAAGGAAAAGGAAGAAGAATATTTAGAAGTTGTTATGGAATTCTGTGTATCCCAAAGTGCAGTAACCATGTTACCCATTCCAGCTGGGTTAAAGTGGAGGAGGAGCTTGGCCAGGCCAGGCTCCCAGGTGACTAGTGCTGAGGTGTGATCATTTTCCGTATCATTCTGTGCACCACCACCAATCCAGAACCATTTGTTCTCTTTGAGAACCCTGTAGCACTGGATATTCCCTCTTTCCACTGAAGTCAGATCTATACAACTACAAATTAAGCACTTCAAAAGAAAAAGCCATTGTGCAGTGGCAAGAGTTGGAATCCAAGACTATATAGACCTATGATGAAGGAAGTAGCTGGCCATTCTCATTTTCTTTATTTCAGCCTTATGAATAGAAATCAAATCATTCCCATCCCTGGCTTTTTACTGAGCATCACTTTGTTCTTCCAGTTCAGCCCAAAGTCTGGCCAAGTTGATGTTAAATTTTAATAAGAGTTTTTATCTTCTTTCCAAATGCCAGTCAAGCATATCTGTTATGCATTTGAGTGGGGTAGCTCATTCTTTTCCTGAAATCTCATCCATATTGCTTGCAATGCGACAAATAACTCTAAAAAATGTGCTGTAGCTCAGTGATCAGCTCATTGCCCCTCTTTAGGAAGGTATGATCATGCCTAAAATTAAACCAAATATGGTAAGGAAAGACACTATCCTTATGCTCATGTTCTGCCTGGTCCTAAACCTGCCTTATTATTCTTTTCAGAAAGCAATCTAATTAAAGCAACTTGCGTAGATCCAGCTACTAACTAATGAAAGAAACACCAAGTTCAAATGTGTTACCAACTGTGACACACATTACAATATAATTATTAGAGGAGACATTAAAAACATTTTTTAATTCAGTGGTATAATTTGATGGGAATCACAACCACACTGTTCCCTGTCCCTTTGAAGACGACTGTACTAATGTCCTCACACTGTGCTCTGTTGGGATCACTGAGAGATTGACAACTGACAGAAGTGTTTAGTTGGCTGTTCCTGAGCACTTAGTTCATTTCGTTATAGCTAAGTGATATTAATGTCAATATTACATGGGCCAGATTCTGACTCTGGAGTATTAATCCCAATGTGCCCATTAGTTTTCACTAAATATAAATGCATAGACACTATAAACCAAGAAGGTTAAAAGAGGAAAAGACCAGAATCTCTAAAAAACAGTTTGTTGTTCTGTAGTGGACAATTTAAATTTTATCTCATCATAATGCCCAGGATTTTTGTTTAAGTTCAGGGAGATTTTTAAAATCTCATTGCACTCTTGGCTCCACCTTAACCTTAGAGTGGGAGGACTTTCCCGTCTCCCACCACCGTGTTATCTATCATTTTAATGAAAACTCAAAATAGTGAGGAAATGGACTTCTCTTCAGAACCTGAGGGGTTTAGAGATCAGGCTCATCTCTGCTTATAAGGAGGACTTCCTGGAGATGATCCCAATAGATCACCCTTCTCTTTTGAAGAACAGCAGCTTCTAGCTGATCATGCAAAATCTCTGTTTTTAAAGACTGTTTCAAAGATTAAATCTATACAACCACTTTTATGACCAAAAAAGTTGGTGTGTCCCAAGTGTCCTAATTAGAAAGGCAGCTGGCTTTCTTGCAGCTCCCAGGCTTGTGTAGTCAAGTGCAGTGAACTGGGCAGTAATCAGCTCAGGACCATTGGCTCTTTCCTCCTCATTCAGCTACAGATACATGCCCTGGCTTTTGCATTGACCTTGCTTTGTTGGTTCTAGACTAATTATATCCTTTTGTCAGAGCCTTTCCCTTTTTTAGGATACTCACAACAGAGTCCACCTTCAGCTATTGGAATACATTTTACGATAAAGCCCCCAAGGCTTTCTACCCATAACACCAACACAAAAAACCAATTAAGTTGCAGAGGGGGGAAGTAATCACAAACTTTTGGCAATCTGCTTAATGCTAGACCCTCTGTTTTCATCGGTTATTCTGAGTGTCATGTGCAGACATAGATCCAAGGGAGACAGGGTTAAATGGTGGTGTAGAGAATTCCTCCCACACCCCAAAAAATCTTTCCAATATTTGATTATTAAAATGTCTATCATTTCTCCACCTTGTGTCTGTGTCTTAAGTGTCTGTGACTATTGTAAAAGTGCTGTATGTTTAGTAGTGTTATGTGCCTGGCAGTGCTGACTATGACTGCTGTGCCATCTTGTCTGTGACCTTGATATCAGGTACCTGGCCATGGGGCTACCAGCAAGGATGTGCAAAGGAAGAACCGCTGCCCCTGCCCTCAGCCTCCTTATGCCCGAGCCACTATTTATCCATGAATGTGAATGCCAAGAGAAACCTAATTTGGTTGGGAAGGCAAGGAATGGGAGAACATTTCTTCTGATTTGAGTCAAGGCACTAATTATTAGACACTCAGACAGCAAAGCGGTATTGACCTGAGGTCAAAGGAAGCAGGGACAACACTGTAGAATGCTAGGGCACTGGAAATTAAGAGGCCTTCAGCTTCGCCAGTCTTGATTCTTGACTTTACAAATGAGAAAATTGAGAAACAGAGAGCCTAGGTGATTTGCCCCAGATGACACAGTCAATTAGTGGAGAAATTATGATTCCTCCTCTAGTACTTCTTGGCCTTACCAGCATCAAATGAAGCTGGGCTCACAGGGAAAGTGAGTTTTGGTCTGGGATCTGCAGGGCACATAAAATAAGTTAGAATGGCTATAAAAGAGGAAAAAAGGTTCTCCCCTCCCTCCCAAAAATTACTTCCCAACACAGAACAATAAAGGAAATGCTTATGTGGGTATGCAACTGTCCACCAGTTATTACCTACCTTCTCCCTGAGATGAAAGAAAACACCCTTGGTAAATCATGATTTTATAAATAACAATTCAGTTACTGGTGGTTCATGCTTGACAGCTGGACTCTTACCCAATAAGCTATTCATCTTAATAAAACCTTGTTTAGTAATGTATATGCATAATTTAGAAGTTGAAGGCTGAAAATTGTTGTGTACTTCTCCATATATATAACTTTCATCGGGGTCCCTTGAGTTAAGAAATGCCTTCTATTTTATAGGTAATCTCAACAACAGACTTTGAAAAATTGTGTTTGGTTCAATATGCTAAGAAGATATACAAATAATAATAATTTTGTGAGTCTTCATGTGCAAAATGACAAACTGAGCAATTTTCTGTATAATTCTGGATTCTTAAAACCTTTTTTCCCATAATTGTTTGAATGCACTAGGCACAAGTTTCTGCTTAAGCCTCTACTTCCCCCGGAATGTGTAGAACTGTCATTTTGCTTACAAAGGGGCTATGTGTTTGTGGCTGGCAGCCCAGATGGAGCACCCTGGGTGCTGAGGATTGAGGGCACCTTGGCCAGCTGATTGACCTGTCTGGACTCTGTGGCCCAATTAATCAAGGCCACAGATCAGTTGGTACTAAGCATCAAAATGACTCATTATGCCTCTCTCACACTCCGATCGCTTTGCCACATAGATAAAACATTTGAAATAGTAATCATTTTAGAATGTCATTATTGTATTATATATTGTTGTTATGCAGTATTTCTGAAAAATTGTTTTTATTGTGATGACTTACAATTGAAGACGTGTATGAATAGATGTTCCTCAGTGAAGCCTATTCTCTTGTTGTTGATGACAGTGGCATCAGAGTGAAGAGCTATTGCTGAGTAGCTGACTTCAGTTTAAGGTTACCCTGGGGTTCTGGGATTAGGACCCAGATTATGCAGCTGATTCCCCAGCAAACACAGCTGTATGAAATAAGCAACTCTTCAAAATACAATTCTTGCCACTCACTCTGGACCTTTGATTCATAATGTCCTGGGATAAGTCCAACTTACAAAGATTCCCAGGTGATTCATGTGGCCAGCATTTGGAAACCAATAATATATACATTGGGAGTCATATATACCATTTTGAACAAAGTAGCTAAAGCTTATCTGTCCTTGTGTGATTGGTTTCACATATTCCTTGAGGTTATCATGGTAAATGGCAATATAGACATAGTCTTAGTGACTCAACAGTTCAGCTGTTTCAGCTGAATTGACCAGTTGCTAATTTATAAGCAAATAGTAACTGATCAGTTTAGTCAGAATGGATGCAAGCCCAAAGACAAGGTGGAAAGCATAGCTTTAATATACAGTTTATCTCCAGGCCAGCTCTTCATATTTCCCTCTTTATATTTCAAACTAAGAGACAGATCTCAGGTCACTCATCTTTAGAACTGGTGAGAATGAGAAACAGGGAACTTCAATGATTCATTCAGATTCAATTTGGAAATCATTCCCAGAGCCTAAAATATTTCTCTAAGGGGTCTGACTTATCAACCTCAGGTAGTATCCAGAACATGAAGGTATTCAGGCTAAAATGAAACCAATCAAAAAAGAAACTTCAAGAGGCTCCAGTTCTAAGACCAACCCAGTATAACAAGGTTGATCAGTTATTACTTGCAGCCTTGTACCACCTCTGTTGGATAATGTGCCACCATCCTAATGAAGCTTTGCCCAGACTTCTTTCTATAGCTGTGCACATAGAAAGGCTTTAGACAACAGTGATACCAAAGAGTTCCTTTGATTTTCCTTCTGTGTGATTCTCAGACAGTTTTAGCTCTTTGGTGTGCTGCCAAATGTTTAACAACTGGCTCTGGAAAACAGTGGAACCCAGATTTTTAGCACCTACCAATTTCCATGGTGTAAATACTCTCATCCCAGCCAATTTCAAGCTACTAACTTAATGTCAACCAGCTGAAAACACAACAATATGTTTTCAAGAGCCAGTATAAGTTGGCTCCAATACAGCTTGAGCTGGCTCCAGCACAGCACTGCCTGAACAATTTTTAAGTCAGTGAGTACCAAATAGGAGAGGCTAGCAGAGGCTTTGGAGGGACTTTCAAATGTCCCCTCCACCAAGAGGAGCATTTCCATGTTGGTTCGTTTTACTGATTTTAGTAAAACAGCATATTATTGGGTCCTAAGGTGTTCAAATATTCCACGTGACTCTTAGGAACCTCTCAACAGACTCCCCGGTACCTTAGGAGATTACCAACTGTGGCTTTTCTAATTTCTAAGGGTGACCCTCCAGGAAAACATTCTTTAATTTAACTACCAGTTAAAATCATGTTTGGCTGATCTTTTTTAAAAAATCTATACCTATAATTCATCACTTGTTTCCCCAACTTTTGTCATTTTCCCTATCCACTTGCCCCTCATCCTTCTGACACAATAAAAAAAAAAATTACAGGTACCCACAAAACAGTCCCTGCAAAGGAGCAGGGGAAGAACAAGGCACCCAGTAAGCTTACTTAGCCCTACATATCTGGAAAGGCTCTGAGGTTCCAAGCTCTCTACCCCACCAGGGGACACCCAGTAAACATCATGCAGAGAGTTTAAGTTGCACTCAGCTGGAGTTGATTTGCCCTCAGAAAAGTTTCCAATGGTCAAGAAATACCACTGGGTATTGCTCAGGAATATCTCTGAGCAACTTCATTGCTGACTGGGCAAACTTTGTAGGATAAGGTGTCATGTGATGCTTTGCAGTTAGCTAAGCTAATGTAAGGCTGGACCATGAAAAACAAAAATCAACTAACACACATTTGGCCATTGCAGTCCCCTGGCATTGAGCAACAGAGCAACTGTGCTTTCTCACCACTAGTTGTGAGTTTACTTCCAACTGAGTGTTTAGAAATCAGAGACTGGGCGCGGTGGCTCACACCTGTAATCCCAGCACTTTGGGAGGCCAAGATGGGTGGATCACAAGGTCAGGAGATCGAGACCATCCTGGCTAACACGGTAAAACGCTGTCTCTACTAAAAATACAAAAAATTAGCCAGGCGTGGTGGCGGGCGCCTGTAGTCTCAGCTCCTAAGGAGGCTGAGGCAAGAGAATGGCGTGAACCCGGGAGGCAGAGCTTGCAGTGAGCCGTGATAACACCACTGCACTCCAGCCTGGGTGACAGAGCAAGACTCCACCTCAAAAAAAAAAGAAAAAAGAAAAAAAAATCAGATACTCTGGTAATTCACAGAACAAGCTTTGTTTGTAAATTGGAAGTTTTTCTGGTAGAAGTCATTCTTATGTGGGCTTCATTAAATCTTTTGGAAGGTAATGTTGGGAAAAAATATGCCTGATTCCTAGGACACAGTGAGTGGTCATAAATTGCTATCTGCATGTAGTAAATCAAAATTAGATAATGAAGGACCAACTCCATTTTCCTTACTGTAATAAAATACCCTACAGGTTCTGAAAGGCATTTCTAAACTAAATGCTTGAAACGCAAGGTGGACATTTTCTATACTATGTGTAAAACGCCAGGTTATACTTCTGTTTTCTTTCTTCCTAATGGTCATTGAAATGAGCTTGTTTCTCTACATTGAGCAAGCTACATTTTATTTTAAATGAGTCAGGCACATGTTCAAATGTTTGTCTGTATTCCCACGAAATTGCACGCAGCCTGAGCACAAGTATGCCTTCACCCTCTGGCTCTTTTCCTGACACCAAAGAGAGAAGTCCACAGCTACAAGCACAAGGGACTTGTGTTTTATTATGAACAAATTCACAAGAAAACCATTACTTGAGGAACTAGCCACTCCCATAACATTTTTAGTCTTAGGGAAGAAAATCGTTAGGGAAGAAAAATTGGCAGACAGTGGGAGAGAGGTTTTCTCAACGTGCGTAAGTGGAATAAAGTCATTGAAGTACTTGCAAAAAGAAGAGGGAGATTTCCCTCTGAAATATGGAATCTAGACCATTTTTTAAGACTGAGAATAACTGTACCCCTGTTAGAAATGCTCTTTAGCCATATTTCAAGATCCAGATCTGAACCCATATTGTGCAGAAAAGCACAAGAGCCCTTACAGCCAAGGGCCTTGGGAGGAGTTGATTGACAGGCTGAGATCCAGTCACCAAGCATCATTAGTTAGCAATGAAGTTCTCCCAGGACACAAAACAAATGTATTGAAACATCACAACACACTATCATTTACTCACATGGGACAACCACCTAAGTCCATAGCAAAACTTTACAGATCTAGATGTTATCTCAAGTCAGGATTCCAGATCAACATCCTCCATGTGGAGATGAGACAACTGAGGTTCAGAAAGTTAGAGTGACTTATTTGACCAGCTAGCTAACTGGAATTAAGAGTCTAGGTCTCCCAACCACGGATTCTGCTACTCCACACTGTGCTGCTTCCATTGGTTAGATGGACATTGACAATTCATTGTGAAAGCATCAATTAGAAGTCAAGACAAAAGAATGTTTGTGATATCTTCTCTCACTTAACATACTTTGGTTTCACCATTTCATTTTAGCATTTTAAAGTATAGTGTGTCAGTACAGAATGAGGAACAAAGCTCTTTAAGAATAATGATGAAACCAAAAGGTAAAAAAGTAGAATAGCAAATGTAAGTTATTAAATAAATGAGCAAGAAGTATGTGTCAGGGAAAATAAATGCTTCTTTTATTGTTAATACCATGATTCCTTGCCCACTCACCCCCTCACTCACACACTTGATGCATTTGTCTTGGAAAATGCCATTTTGAGATCCTGGTATTGAAGACTTCCCTCTTTCCCAACTCTATCAGAAGTTCTCTTTCTCTTTGGAAGAAGTCAAGGGCCTTACGAATCAGACTGACCTCTCTTGTGACAGGCAGCCTCGCCTGTCCTTGGAAACAAGCTGCCAGACTGTGAGGGCCACAGAGACCCAAGAGAAGCCAGCACTGCTAGACTGAGGAACTTGTAAATATCTTCTGCCTTCTTGGTGAACAAGGACAGAGGCAATTGTGTGTATATTGTGACTGTAGTTTGTGAAGAAAATGCAACGGTTTGCTTTGACAGCTCCTCAGATGTACTTGTTAAGCGTGAATGTGCCTGCCTCATTGCCTTGTGTTCCAAACACAGTACTGAATGCGTTGTTTTTAAATAAACTGTTTTGTTGTGCTTTAGGAAACACTGGTGGTTGTTTGTCACATTCAGAAGACCCCCCCCCACCACCACCACACACACACACACATACATGTGCTAACACGTACTCACATTTCATCCAGTGAAGAGATTGAATGCTTCCTCCTGTTTTATATTTTTAGCGTTTTGAGGTCCTTTCCTTGGAAATTTGCAGGACCCCAGAAAGGTTGAGCTTGGCTGTCTACAGCCATGAACAAGCAGGAAATACTCAAAGTCCCCACACATAACTTTTCCATTGGTCCTTTAAATGCTAATCATGTGACAGGCCTTAACATTATTGATAATAATACATTACTCTTGAATGTTACTATTACATACATCATTTTATTTAATTAATAATCAGGTGAGGGAGAGATGCTGAGGGAGTTGTCCCTGCTGTGCAGTTAGTGACAAGTCAAAATGAGAACTCAGCCTGACTCCCAGTCCAGTGCTCCTTCCTCTGTACCTTTCACCCCATCCTAGGCTCTCTCTAGATCACCTCCTCATAGAAACTTCCCCAACTGCTACTGTCAGCCTCTATCCCTTTCCCTGTGCTGGTTTTCTTCATGCCACTTTTTAAATGATACTATTAACTTGTTTACTCAATGTTGATCTATATCATCCAATATATTATAAGCTCTACCTTCAACAAAGCAGGAAACATTGCCTGTCTATTCCCACTACACCCCCAGTGCCTAGAACAGTGCTATAAGCTAAGTAGACTCTCAATTGATATTTATAGGATGGATAGATGGAAGAATGAATGGACAGATGGGGGAAGGAGAGATGGACAGATGGATAAATGGATGGACAGGTGCACCATGGAGTCTGTGTAACACTTCAACTCTTTCTCATCCTCCTCCCCATCTTTGTACCCACACCACAGACACCAAAAGTCTTAACTTTTCTCTGACTGTGTTGCCTCAGACAGCATTGTGAACAAAACTCAGTAAGCATTTATGGACTCAAGGAATGAATGAACAGTCCTACGAATTATTTTTCTCAACATCTGTGCTCCAATGTCAAAAATGTCTCAGCATATCAATGCACAAAAACACATCCTGTTCTTGTTCCTAGTTGATTTCAATTTCCAGCAACAGGAGAAACTCAAGTAGAGTAAAAAAAATACGGCCTGATTGAAAGCATTCCACCTTCAGTAGACAACGGTTGCATCTGAGAGGTCCTGTGGGTCTTTAATTCAAACATAAAATCCTTACTGTTCCCTGCACATAACACTGGGCAAGATATGAACAGGATACAAAATTAGCAAAATCACAATGATTATCCTAAGGAATTTAAAAAATCTTCTTGGAGAAATGGTGCAACATACTACAGGAGTGTATCTTATAAAGAGAAAGAAAGAAAGAAAGAAAAAGATGACCCCATTAAATCTGAATGAAGACAACAAAAATTTTAGAGGTCAAATGTAATGCTCAGGGCTTATATCTTCTGAAAACTATTTGCCTGGCTGATGATCCCTGGCAAACACACACACACACACACACACGCATGCACACACATGCACACACATACACAAATGGTAAGTTCTGAAACAAAACAAAACACTTCACAAACTTCAGCAAAACATGAAATTGACACCAAGTATATTGCAGGCTCTCTGCCTGGAGCTGATTAGTACAAATTACATTTTTAAAGTAGAAATGATTTTTTCTAAGAAAATACATTACCATAGCTTGATCAAGACAAGAAAGAATTTTTTTAGAAGAGATACAGAGAGAACCCCCTCATAGAAGATCCAACCTAGCCCAAGGCCCCCAGGCCAGTAAAGATGCTGGCCTTCTGATTCCATCTAAGCAAGAGTGTGAGTTCCCCCTCGGACTAGGTTCCCATGCAGGTTGAGGGTCCAGGGGTGGCTGGTATCAGCTTCAGCTCCAGAATCATTCCCCGTTTTGAGTGTGCAATTCTTGGTAAGTGAGGTTGGTTCAAGGAATATGCTGCTCTGAACATTAACTCATACTGCTCAGAATGGCAGAGCTGATCAGGAACTTAGAGATTCAGTCAATTCAATGCTCTCATTTCCAGATGAAGAAACTGAGGCTTGGGAAAAGGAAGTGACTTATTCAGATATGCTCTCCTAGTGAGCAATAGTTTAAGTACCTTACCAGTTTTTATAAAACGAAAAAGTTCTTTTTTATACCAACTACAAATTCTCAACTCTAAATAAAAGTATTCAAAATGACAGTCTGCTCATTTCATTTAACTTAACTTATTTTTATTATTACTAAACTATTCATCAAAAAAATTAGAAAATAAAGATAAGCAAAAGAATATTTTTAAAAGACCTAAACCTTTCATCTGTTTTTTCTGAGTGTGTGTTTGTTCTGTACAATACATACTATTGTGTTTTCTAGTTTTTTCTCACTTAAAATTATATCAATGACATCATTCCATGTCATTAAATATTCTATGATAAACTCAAAACATGAAAGCACTATAACTTATTTAACCTCTTCCTAATTATTGTTTTAAATGTAGGTTCCCTGCAACTTTACATTGCTATAAACAGTGCTCTGATGAACATATCTGGAACTAAATGTTTGGTTATTTCCTTAATAAATCCCTTGAAGTGGATTTTCAAGAGGTATGAACAAATTTTGTAACAGGAGTCTTTTTCAGGAATATTTGAGAAAAAGCTCGATGACCAAATTTCTAAATCTTTATTTTCCTAGAAAACTTACCAACATGTTAGAAGAAAAACATGCGTCACCATTAAGGAAGACTTCCTCAACAGAAGGATTATGCATTTTTGTGTACTAAATAAGCAAAATAAATAAGCTATTGTTGTGTGCTCCTTCAATTCAGTTACCACATCTCTTGTTTAGAATCTGGGAGAACTTCACACACTCAAGACAGAAAGCCTATCCAGTTGCATTATCATTATTAATCAAATAAGAAGCACCCAGGACCATCTGGAAGAGACGGACCTTCAATACAATGATACACAGCTCTTTTCCTTATTCTGAGAGTATGTTTACTGCTTACTCAGTCCTACCAACATTCCTATGTTGGAATATGGAACCAACATAATGCTTCCAATTCACATTAAGCCTAAGAAGTCAAAACGAGGAGGTTGAACTAAACAACCTACCTGGAGGCTACACAAATCCTATAGATCACTTGTTTTTGTTGAACCTCTTTTAATCAATATTTCCACTTCTATAGGAGAGAGATGAATTTGTTTTAAGCAAATTCACACTATGAACATACAGATTTTTCAAAGCAGATATTATTAAGGGTAGCCAAAGCAGTCACCACAGGATTCCCTATCTACCACTGTGGCTCTTTTAAGTAAATCTGTATTTCTGCCCAACTAAAAAATTGTAAATACGGCCAGGTGCGGTGGCTCACACCTGTAATCCTAGCACTTTGGGAGGCAGAGACGGGTGGATCACGAGGTCAGGAGATGGAGACCATCCTGGCTAACACGATGAAAACCCCATCTCTACTAAAAATACAGAAAATTAGCCGGGCGCGGTGGCCGGCGCCTGTAGTCCCAGCTACTTGGGAGGCTGAGGCAGGAGAATGGCGGGAACCCAGGAGGCGGAGCTTGCAGTGAGCTGAGATCGTGCCACCGCACTCCAGCCTGGGCGACAGAGCAAGACTCCATCTCAGGGGAAAAAAAAAAAATCGTAAATATATTTATCTTCGTGGGCCTTATGGCTTCTGTTGTAACTCCTCAGTTCCACTGTTGCAGCACAAAAGCAGCCATAGATGACATATAAATGGATGAGCATGGCTGTGTTCCAATAAAACTTTATTTACAAAAACAGGCAGCCGCCATATCTAGCCCATGGGACCACAGTTTGCCAACCCCTGCTTTAAGAAACAAGCTCCTTACTGTATGGAAAATATTTCATTTGACCTTCAGCGTATTAGTCTCCCAGGGTGGCCACAATTAATCACTGCAGGCTTGGTGTCCTTTTTTTTTTTTTCAGGGTCTTGCTGTGTCACCCGGACTGGAGTGCAGTGACGTGATCACAGCTCACTGCAGCCTCAACTTCCCAGGTTCAAGAGATCTACCCACCTCAGTCTCCCGAATAGCTGGGACCACAGGCTTGCATCACCAGGGCTGGCTAATTTTTTATATTTTGTGGAGATAGGGTCTCACCATGTTGCCCAGACTGGTCTCAAACTCCTGGGCTCAAGCAATCCTCCCATCTTGGCCTCCCGAAGTGTAGAATTACAGGCGTGAACCACTGCATCAGGCCTGACTTGGTGTCTTAAAACAATAGAAATTTATTCCCTTGAGGTTCTGGAGGCCAGAA
Organism: Piliocolobus tephrosceles; assembly: GCF_002776525.5. Lineage (NCBI taxonomy): Eukaryota > Metazoa > Chordata > Mammalia > Primates > Cercopithecidae > Piliocolobus > Piliocolobus tephrosceles. The sequence continues at coordinate 22,208,805 of NC_045451.1, read as the reverse complement.
GTTTGAAATCAGCATGTCAGCAAAGTTGATTCCCTTTGGAAGCACTGAGAAAGAATGCATTTCATGCTTTTCTCTTGCTTCTGGCAGCTGCCAAACCCTTGTCATTCCTCGGTTTTTAGAAGCATAACTCCAGTCTCTGCCTCCATCTTCACATGGGTTTTCTGTGTGTCTGTGTCTGCTCCCCTTCTCTTCTAAGAATTTAGTGCCCACGCAAATCCAAGATGATCTTATTTCAAGATTCTTACTTTAATTACATCTGCAGAGACCCTTCCCTCTGGAAAACATTCAGAATGTCCCCTATCTTTTTGGGGTCACAATTCAACTCACTACATCCATTTACAACAGGACCCCTCCACCAAATAATTCAAGGATTCACAGAGTAGAGCTCAGGGAGCACAATTCAGTGACACACGGACTCGAATGTACTCTAGATGTGACTGGTCCCCTTCAGAGGTAACAAATCTACCTTGCAAAAGTCCAACAGCATTATTGGGTGATGGAAGTTATGTCCTCAAATTATATTTTATAAAACTTTCCACTGTATTAGACAGTAAATACGTGTGCTTCCAACAACAGATTCAGAAACAAAGCAAACACCACCTCCAAGATCAACAAATTCCAAAGATGTTCCTAATATACAAGAATTTATGTCCCACACCAAAGACATGCTCAGCGCCAAGGATACTGATCTCATATGAGTTTTCCAGCTGGGCTCCATGCACCAAGTTGAAAAAAGAAAACATGGATAGAGAAAATATGAAAGTTGATCAACCTATGACATGAAGTGATAAGTTCAGAAAAATGTCTAAAATGTTTCAGTGGACACAGTTGTTCAACATCTTAAAGATCAATTTAAAACTCATTCTCATCTTTGAAGCAGATATCACAGATATATAGATATAAATTTAAACAACTTTAGTCACAAACACTAATATGTCTGATTTAACTTCCAGAAACCTTTGTGACCAAATCAGCAAACAAAACCTATTGGGAACTAAGGTGGAAATTTAATCGGAAATAATTTTCTCAGAAATGGAACACATTGAAACTATCTTTAACAATGTGTAGAAAATAGAAACAGTAGCTGATTAAATGACTTAAAGGAGAGAAAAGTCAGAATTCAATAGGAAATCAGAAACTAAAATGTCCACAATACTTGTTTCCTACTATTGGAAGTACTGTGTTCTTCAAAATGAAACATGAACAAGAAAATTTTCTGCCTTCAAGTATGTTAATACCAGAATGGCTGCTTGGATCCTTCATCCTTAGGAGACAAAAGTATATGTAATGTGAAGAACTCTAAGAGGACATGGCCTAACTGATCTTTCCTGGAGATAGCCTAGAGTATCCAGATTGGAGGCATACCACATCACATACCCCCAACCTGGGTATCTAGACCAGGGAAGTATCGTCTTGTGCCAGGGACCACTACATGGCTTATTTGTTCTCATTCTTTGATCCAGCCCTAGGAGAAGATATTTCCATGTGATGGATCCAGCAAACACTAGGGGAGGGAGAAGGGAGAATGGAAGAGGTAAGTTCAGTGAATCTTTGGTACAAAAGGAGAAGGGTCGGGTTGATCTGGATGTTATCTAAAGAAGAGAATCATGAACTACAAACAAAGGACAAAGGATTATTCTCTTAGTTCTTTGTAATTCCCTGTGTTCCTTATTGATGAATATCTAGACTGTTTCCATGTTGCAGGTAGAGTTTCCTCTCTGACAGCCCCTTTAAATAGTCTGTTATGGGCCGGGCATGGTGGCTCACACCTATAATCCCAGCACTTTGGGAGACCAAGGCAGGCAGATCACGAGGTCAGGAGTTTGAGATGAGCCTGACCAACATAGTGAAACCCTGCCTCCACTAAAAACACAAAAATTAGCCAGGTGCAGTGGCAGGCACCTGTAATCCTAGCTACTTGGGAGGCTGAGGCAGAATTGCTTGAACCCGGGAGGTGGAGGTTGCAGTGAGCTAAGATCACACCATTGCACTCTACCCTGGGTGACAGAGGAAGACTCCATCTCAAAAAAAAAAAAAAAAAAAAAAAAGTGGTTTGTTATGGTCTGAATGTTGGTGCTCCCTACCCTATTTCATATGTTGAAATCCTAAGCCCCAAGGTGAGAGTATTAGGAGGTGGGACCTTTGGGAGGTGATTAGATCATGAAGGTAAAGACCTCATGGATGGGACTAGTGCCTTTATAAAAGGGACCCCAGACAGTACCTTGCCCCTTCCACCATGGGAGAGCACAGAGAGAAGGTGTTGTCTGTGTACCAAGAAGTGGACCCTCACCAGATACCAACTCTGCCAGCACCTTGATCTTGAACTTCCCAGCCTCCAGAACAGTGAGAAATACATTTCTATTGTTTATAAGCCAACCAGTCTACTGTATTTGTTATGACCACTCAAATGGACTAAGACATGGTCCCAGGATGCTGCTTCAGCGAAATCCTCCTCTATTTATTTCTTTCTGCCTACACTAACCTTCCTCACACATAGACTCTATAGTTCCCTCTCACTCAGCTCCCGGCTTGGTGCCCCCTTCTCCGTTGCCCCTATATGGATGTAACTCCAACTCCAGATTTCACCTTGTTTTGTAACAAAGATCACTCTTGAGATGCACAAGCCACAATCTCAGTCTTATTACGGTGCCTCCCAAACCTAAGCCAGGCCCTGGGAATGACTGACCAAGCCCACAGCACCCCAATAACCAAGCCCATTTTGGAAGAGCAATCAGACAATTATCAGAATAATCCCAGGAGCTGGGAACTAGAAATCTAGCCTCCTCTGCTGCCAGTTTAGGGACATAAAGAAGCCCAAGGGATAAAATAGGAAGTAGCATGGTGATGAAGAAAGAAAAATGAAAAGAGAAATTAACTGAGTCCCTCTAGGTAGGGAGAAAGTATCTGTAGAAAGAGAGTCAAGAAGCTGGAGTGGGCAGATTCCTGATAACATCATAGACAAAAATGCATCTTCAAAAACATATTCATGATTTTGCATTTCTAGCAGTGTTTAAGTCAGCCACATGAATTTCTGCTGTTAGACTACTGAGATTTGGGGCTTAATTTATTCTCAAAGCATAACCTAGCTTATCCAGATTAATACAATACCTTAGACTTTAAGCTTTCAAAAACAAATATGACCAAAGGATGGTTTGCACATAGAAACTGCCCCAATTTAACCTATTGGTATCCAGCTACAGACCTGACCTCCCCTCAGTAGGCTTTCATTTCCCACTCCTATTCCCTCCTCCTGATGTGGAATTATTCTCCGACTCTGCCCTAAAGTCCCCACCATGGATGGCATTCCTTGTATTTGTTGCTTCTTTGGACTTTAGCTCATCTTGCTTTGGATTTCTGCTGTGTACCTTGTAACCCAACTAATGTAAGTTCTCTGAGGGCCAGGACCACCTCCCTAACCTCTTCATGTCCTTTACTCTGATGCATTCATAGCAGGCACACAGTGTTTGCTAACCACACAATTGCTGAGATGTACCTGTTGCTCTTCTTACAATCATGTCTGTGAAGACCCTGTAGCAGCTCATCCTGTCTCCTTGGCAGTATCAGTTCTATCAACAGAAAGTGTCTCATACAGTTTCAGAAACAGGAGGATGGTATAGCTCGGTTTGTGGTCTTTGTACTAAACAGCAGATTGTAGGATAATTTACTCCTCAGTGATTGGCCTGTCTCAGGCCCAGCCAGAAAGTTCTGTTGTGGTCATTATTGCTTTTCTTCAAAAGTAAATTGCTCTGAGAAGTCAGCACACAGTATGATACTAATAGAATAGTAGAGATAGTTTTCATGAGTCTATATATCCAGAAATCCCTTCACCTTCCAATGTTCAATCATGACACTTCCCTCTTATCCCTTTAATTAGCATGTTAATTAACAATGGCTGGCTGGGTGTAGTGGCCCACACCTGTCATCTCAGCACTTTGGGAGGCTGAGGTGGGTGGACTGCTAAGCCCTGGAGTTTGAGAACAGCCTGGGCAAAATGGCAAGACCCAGCCTAGGCAATATGACGAGACCTCATTTCTACAAAAAAATACAAAAATTATATGGGCATGGTGGCCCACACCTGTAATCTCAGGAGGCCAAGGTGGAAGGATTCCTTGAGCCTGGGAGGTCAAGGCTGCAGGGAGCTATGATCACACCACTGCACTTCAGCATGGATGACAGAGTGAGACCCTGTCGCAAAAAACAAACAAACAACAAAACAATGGCTATCTCTGCACGTTGAGATTTTTGTGCCTTTCTGTATTTTGTAAATTTTCTCCAGTGAACATTTATTTTTATGATCTGATTTTATGATTTATGAACATTCATTTTTTGCCTTCTCCCTGTATCCCCCATGCCTCCTCTCCCCCCACCCCCACCATAAAACCTGATGATTTCATTCAGAACACAGTTAAAGACATGCTAAAATTCCCTCAGGGGATATCAAGTCCTCACCTATGGCTCAGTCCCATCAGTAAGTGACCACCCTGACTGCGTAAGTACTGTGATGGGTATCTTCATCCATCGACAAAAATGTTCAGCCAAACAACAGAAGCTAAGCAAGAGAAGTCAATAGGCCCCTACACTTGTATGGCTACACACAGGAGTCTCAGTCTCCACAGAAAGTTGTCCCAAATCACCAACTTGGGCTGGATGCCAGTGGTGTCCCATTAAGATTCAGTGTCTTCCTGGTGGGGAGACCCAAAGTGGGCACAGCAGCTCCATGAACCGGGACTCAAATCAGGGAGCAGGAAGGAAATGAACCAGTCAACACAACCCCAGCCTGCTTCTTTCCACTACTTAGAAACAGGACAGCAAGAGATGATACTTTCCAGGTGAATGGGCACTAAAAGTGTGGGTTTCTCAGATTGCGAACCAGAGAATATTTAGAATATTAACATTGGAATTTAGAATGGAATTTAGACATTTCAGAGGCTCAGAGAAGCAAAACGATGTCTCCTAAGTCACACAGCTTGTAAATGACAGAGGCAAGACTGGACTCTAAGTCCCTTGAGACCTCAAGTAAATTATGCTTCAATAGGAAAGAAAGAAAGTCCAGCCTATAGATGTGGAAAACATAGCACTGTTAGCAGTGTCTGTGGTCATGAAGTCACGGAGATGCAAGATTGGACTCTAAGTCCCTTGTCATGCAAAGACATGACATCACACTAGAAAGAGCACAGGAATATCAGAACCAAGTGTGCCTCACCTTCCTGGGACCAGAATTGCCCCCTCCTGGTTCCTTAGCCCAGGATAGATCCGCTGGGTCATGTTTGGGTACAAAGAGATCCTTTGTAGCAGCCCAGAAATTGGAAGACTGCTTCCTCTTTTATCTAACAGGCTGGATTTATTTATAAATAAACTTATTTATAAGAGTCTCTGTCCTCCTAACTCTGAGCAGCATGTCTGTTTCCCCTTCTAAATTCCACTTCTCTCCCAAGATCCTAAGGAGGGTCACTAACTTTTGGAACATTATCCAGTTGCCTCCCAAATATTTTCTACTCCCTATAGCACTTATATACACATGTATATTACTTATTAGATGCCTTCTAGGACTGAATTCTAGTCATATGTCTCCTTTAGTAAATTGAATCCCATCAACTTGATGTTCTAATATTTCAGAATGGCTAGAACCTAGTCACTTAGGACCTTTTCCTCAGTCCCTTCAAATCTTTGGCAGCCAGAAGTGACACTAATAGCTTTTATTCTCTATGGCTCTTATAAATACAGATTAATCCGTTGCCTTTCAAGATTTTTTTTAAAAGGTGACTGTTGTAAAGAAGATTCATTATTTTCATATTATCAGAGCAGGGGAAAGCAGGATCCATTTTTCATCCTATTGAGAGATTAACTTCATTTTAACAATAGTTTTGAACCTAGAAATGTCAATGTCTTCTTCTTAGGAAGTCTGTATTATTTCACAGGCATGGAAGGCAGCAGCCCATAGACTGGAAGGACTGGAGGCCTTTCTAAAACCCCTCTCACTGGTGAGCAATATCGGCCATGCTGATCCTGATGTGGCATCAGATCAAACAGAACCCCTGAGATCACTCATAAGATCCAACTCCTGGATGCAGACTGTCACCTCATATAGCCTGAGACATTTTAGAAATGTTTAGTTATAGGGCAGCAATTCATCCCTCTTTTCCCAGGACAGGAGCAGTTCCCAATTCTTGTACTGGCATAATTATCAATGGAGCTTTATTTGATTCATTCTAATGTCATGATTTGGGCAATATATAATAAAACGGTCATCCTATTTACTGACCATCTACTCTGGCCACTTCTTTTCATACAAGGGGAAACTAAACTCCAGGGAAATGAATGACAGATATCAGCTCCCAAAGGGAGGTGATGGCACCAACTGACCACCCCTAAGCACCAGCCAGCCAGGCTGTACTGGCATCTCCATGACGTGATGACTACAGACACTCTGCTAACATTGCTTGTTTTTCTATATCTATAGGCTGGATTTTCTTTTTTTCCTATTGAAGTATAATTTACATATTTAAAATACACAGATTTTAAATGTTCAGTTTCATGAATTTTAACTCCCAAAACAACATACAAAACATTTCTGTCAATCCTGAAAATTTCCACTGGGCCCCTTTCAGTCAATTCTCCCATCCTAAAGGAAGACATATTCTGATCTCTGGCCCCACAGATTATTTCACCTGTTCTTTGACTTCATATAAAAGGAATCATACAGCTTATAGGTCTGGAAGGGATGGTGGAGGGAATGTAATCATTATAAAATATACCCAGTTAGAGCCTTTTCTATAATAAAGGCCCACTCTCCAGAGGAAAATATTTTGCCAGGGCCTTATACCAGCTGGGGGAAGAGAATTTCTCCCACTCTAGCCTGCTGTAGCCTTCCTGTCTCACCTAAGAGAGAAAAAAAATGCAATCCACAGAGCTCAGAACTTCAAGAAAATAGATTCGGAGTGGTGCAGTCAGGGAAAGGAAACGAAACTGGAGGGAAAAAGAATATGACTGAAGAAACACTTGTGAAGTTCGCCTCTCTGAGACACAGGCCCACTAAAAGACTGAGATTTAGATTAGAGAATGTTCTTTCCTACATATACCTTACTACTACACCAGAAAAAATAGTAGTATTAAAACAGGGGCGTACAGCTGAAAGAGCCGCAAAAACATAGGCACTGTCTGAGAAGGAAGACTTCGGAAAGCCCAAAGTCAAGAGGACACAAAAACAAGGATAATACAAGAAGCTGAAGCCTCTGGCACGTGTAACTACAGCACATATTAAACACAATCCAAGTCTTAGTCAAATTAACATAAATTCTCACACTAAAGGCCTATTTAAGTCAGTTTCTATTACCCAAAGCAGCATGCTTGGCTTTCAAGAAAAAACTACAAAGCAAAACAAAATGAAGAAAAAACAGAATCCAAAGAGACAATCATTAGGTCAAGAGTCAGAAATAATACAGATGTTTGAGTAACAGGGAATTTTAAATAACTATGATTATTATGACAAGGACTCTAATGGAAATAAAAAACAACCTGAAAGAACAAATGGGTAATGGTAGAAATGGAAATGCTAAGAAAGAATCAAAAGGAAATACTAGAAAGTAGAATGGTGGTTACCAGGGGCTGGGAAATGGGGTTTAGGAGATGCTGGTAAAAGGATACAAAATTGTGGTTAAATAGGAAAAATAAATTCAAGAAATCTATTTCACAACATAGTGATTATAGTTAATACCATGTATTGTATTCTTGAAAATCACTAAGAGGTTTTAAGTTTTCTCATCATAAAAAATGGTAAGTATGAGGTAATGCATATGTTAATTTAGCCATTTCACAAGGTATATATGTTTCAAAACAACATGTTGCACATAATAAACATATGCAACTTTTATTTGTCCACTAAAAATAATTAATTATTTTTAAAAGGAAATGCTAGAAATCAAAAATGCTGTAATAGAAATGCAGAATGCTTTCGATGGGTTCATCAGCAGACTGAACACAGCCAAGGAAAGAATCAGTGAGCTTGAAGATAGGTCAACAGAAACTTCCCAAACAGAAATACAAAGAAAAGAAAGAGTGAAAACAATAGTAACAATAACAGAACATTCAAGAACTCTAGGACAATATCAAATCGTACACCACAGGCATAATTGCAATACCAGGAGAATAAAAATGTAATGAAACAGGAGAAATATTTGAAGTAACAATTGTTGAGAACTTTCCAAAATTAATGACACCAAATCACATATCTAGGAAACTCAGAGAACACGATATTGTTCAGTTCTGCTACTTTATCACTGATTTTTCCGTCCATTGTTGAGGGGGTATAAAATGACCGATTATGACTGTATCTTTGTCTGTTTCTCCCCTTAAAAGGTCAATTTTATGCCATAATATTTAAGTTATCTCATTAGGCATAAGTACATTTAGGAATATTACATTTTTTCATGAATTGGTCCTTTTATCATTATAATATATCCCTCTTTACCTCTGGTAATACTCTTGACTTGAAGTCACTTTTTAATATATTAATAAGTAATATATTAAAAAGCTACACAAACTTTCTTATGCTTAGAATATGGGTGGTATAGGTTTTCCAACCTTCTACTTTTGATCTGTTTGTATCTTCATAAAGTGTGTTTCATGCAAAAATTCATCGATTGGGTGTGTGTGTGTTTATTTAATCTAACAACAAAGGTCTTTTATGTAGGATATTCAGATAATTTACATTTAATGTAAAGTTTATTGGAAACAATATATTTGGACAGATGCTTCATCAAAGAAGACATGCAGATGGCAAATAAGCACATGAAAAGATGCTCAACATCATTAGCCACTAGGGAAATGCAAATTAAAACACAATGAAATGCCATTACATACTCATTTAAGTAGCTAACATCAAAAAGGTTCACTACCAAATATTGGTGAAAACACAGAGAAATTGGTTCTCTCAAACACTGCTGGTGCAAATGTAACATGATACAATCACTTCAAAAAACAGTTAGGTAGTTTCTTAAAAAGTTAAATATATATCTACTCTGTGATCTTGCCATCCCATTCCTTTGTATTTACCCAAGAAAATAAAGCATAGGTCTATACAAAAGTTTGTGCACAAATGTTCACAGTATCTTCATTTGTAGCAGCCAGAAACTGTAAATAACCAAAATGCCCGTCAGCAGATGAATGGATAAAAACACAGTGGTACAGCTCTACAACTGAACACTACTTAGCAATAAAAAGAGAAGAGCTAGTGATATGACCACCAACCTAGATGAGTCTCAATGTAATTATGGCAAGTGAAACAAGCCAAACCTAAAAGAGTGTATACTGCATGACTGTATTCACATAAAATTTTTGAAAATACAAACTAATCTATAGTGACAGAGAGCAGACCATTGGCTGCCTGGGAATGGAAGGGTAGGTGAGGAGGGTTGAAAGGGAGGATTACAAGTGGACAGAAAGAAACTTTTGGAAATGATAGATACATTCACTACTTTGTGGTGAAGGTTTCATGGGTGAATATTGATGTCAAACTTATCAAATTTTATACTATAATATTTGCAATTTATTGTTATGTCAATTATAGCTCAATGAAACTCTTATATATATATATATATATATATATATATATATTTTTTTTTTTTTTTTTTTGAGATGGAGTCTCGCTCTGTCCCCCTGGCTGGAGTGCAGTGGCGTGATCTCGGCTCACTGCAAGCTCTGCCTCCCGGGTACCTGCCATTCTCCTGCCTCAGCCTCCCAAGTAGCTGGGACTACAGGCACCCGCCACCGCGCCTGGCTAATTTTTTTTTTTTTTTAGTAGAGACGGGGTTTCACCATGGTCTCAATCTCCTGACCTTGTGATCCGCCCGCCTCGGCCTCCCAAAGTGCTGGGATTACAGGCGTGAGCCACCGCGCCCGGCCTCTAATACATTTTTTGAGTCATTTGGAGTCCAGTTGGTTTCTTATCCCTGCCTTTGGTGTGTTTTCCTCCTGCCACTGCCCTATTCTTCTTTCCTAGGAATAGCTCATCACTTTCTGGGTTATATTTCCTTGAGGTTTCTTTCCATCCTTGGCTCTCTGATTTTTTATAGTAAAGTTTATGTAACATACGATTTATAATTTTAACAATGTTTAGGTGTACAGTTCAGTTGAACTAAGCACATTTACATTGTTTTGGAACCATCACCACCATTCATCTCCAGAACTTTGTCATCTTCCTGAGCAGAACTCTGTCTCTGTTAAACAATTCCCATTTCCCTCTTTCCCCAACCCTGGGCAACCATCATTCTACTTTCTGTCTCCATTAATTTGACTACTCTAGGTAATTCATATAAATTGACTCATATATTTGTCCTTTTTTAGCTGGCTTATTTCACTTAGCATAATGTCCTCAAAGTTCATCCACGTCGTAGCATGAGTCAGAATTCCCTTCTTTTTTATGGCTGAACAATGTTCCACTGTATGCAAACCACATGCTGTTTATCTATTCATCCATTGATGAACACTTGGGTGGCTCTACTTTTTGTCTATTGTGTCTGATGGGTTTTTTAAGTCACAGTTTTGTAGCTTATCTGGACTATTCTTCTTTTTAAGGTGGAAAGAGTGGTGTTTTGCAACCTTCTATTCCCTGACAAGAATTAGAAGTCCTCTATATATTGAGTCACAATCTCATTTTTTAATCTGGCACAAAATCCTAGAATTGAAAAGATATCCATGGCCTATCAAATAAAGAACAATAACAAATCATAAAAAAAAGCCGTAAGTAATAAAGCCTCCAATTTCTAAAAGAGTTTATGTTTTTCAATGTCTGTGATGAGATACCTGCAGCACAAATAGGTATGCGGTCACAGCTGGGTACAAACTAGAATTTATATGCTTCAATTCTTAGTCTAGTTGCTCTCCTGCAACATTGTGTTGTCTCCACAGCATTAGTGGGAGATGTAACATCAAATTGAGACATGATTTCACCAATTAGTCCATTTTTAAATAAATTAATATGTAAACTTAACAAAATTCCAATAGAAATTTCAACTAGATAATGGTAATAGAAGGCAGAGATCAAGGCAAAGGCCAACTTAACTTGACAAAGTGACTATTAAGCTCAGCCCAAAGAATAACCATGAAAAAAAAATCCAAAAATTATTGAAAAACAATTAGTAATGAATGACTAGCCTTGGCAGATATTAAAACATATTAAAAAGTTACTATAATTAAAAGTGTATTGTTAGTGAATGAGTAGACAGAAAAATCAATATGTTCTGTTCTTGAACAGAAATTCTGAAAGCAGATCCAAGAATTCAGTATCTGATTATAATGACATTTTAAATCAGTGATTAAACAAATGGTATTGAGAAAAATTGGCTAAGCACCTGGGAATGAATAATAAGAATGTTACGGTCATTCAGGTTTCCATATCTAAAGAGAGGTAGTTGTTGCCATTCTCATTGTACTGTTGCTTTTAACACAATCTCTCATATTTCCATTAATATAATCTGTCCCATTGTATTTATTTTTTTGTTTCATTCACCAGGAAATTTTTACCAGATCACTCAAACATTTAGATAACAAATCACCTTGTAAATAGTCACCCAAAGTAAGCAACGTTTTTTACTGGCAAATTTTTACAAATTGGGATTTCTTTCATAGTACAAGCTGCAATGGAAAGGCGAGGGAATATTCTTTAGATATTTTCAAGACTGACATATTATTTACAAATATTCAACAAACACAAATTAAACTCATTCTATGGGTCCATCAGTGTGCTAAGTCCTGAGGATACAAAAATGATAAGGCTCAGTCCCTTCAAATTGCTGTTTAACCCATCAATTATGTCAATAGACTGTCTGCGATATCATCACCAATTTGCTCATTGTTAGATCACATTGTTTAGTTATAATAATAAGAGCTCATTGGGTAAAAATATGAAATACTAGGCAAAAATCTAAAATTCCAGAAGAAGTATTCAATATAGCTTTTGCTTATTAGATCTGTGCAGAGATTAAGCAAGATCGTTAGCATCTGATACCTGTGTCTGAGGATGTTCACTCTAGCAGATCTGCCGAACAAGATGGATCCTCCAGTCTTTCCCCCCTCGCCCCACAAAGCAGATACAGCTGGATGCTTTTCATTGCTCTACCCTCTCCCTGAACAAATCTGACAAGCTGATCACATTAGGCCATGACATACAAAATATGGCATAATTGTAGACTGTAATCATCATGATGATAGCTGACTTGATAAGAGAGGTCAAATCCCATTTTTATATCCTGAATTTCTAAAATATTGTTTCGTCAAAAAAATCAATTTCTCATTTTTCTAGCGTTAACTTGAAAAGGGTATAATTGATCAAGCCTAAATCCCTTATATCACCCAGGACTGTGTGAAAGGCTCAGACCCAGCAAGCCACTTGAGTTAGGGCCCGGTGAACAGCAGTTGTCTCCAGCATCTAACACCCATGGGCCTGAACGGCTTCAAAGCAAGAACACGTTTTACATCCTTTGGTTAAGACTGTGGGGAAAACACAGGCTCATGGAATATAGATGCTCAGCTGGCTCATTTGGGTTTTGTGGTCCAATTTGTGGATGAGATATTTATAAAATCCGGTGATTACAATGCCATCTCATTAACATTCGTTAAATGAAAACCACAAAGTGCAGGATGAGAACTCCAGTCTGAGTCTGAGGGGAGAGGGAGGAAGAAGATGCATAGGGAGACTGGTTTTGCTACCTCAGCACAGGCTTAAAGAGAGACCTGAGACAGAGGACCTCTCCCACTTCCTTTAAGTTAGACACTCACATGACTGAATGACAAAGGGAGGGAAGAGGTAGGAGGGTCGCTTTGCTATTTGTCAGTTTTGTTCCACCTCTGTGCTAACCAAATCTAAGTCAAGGCCAACTTGATTTTCCTATGAATTCAAATTATCCATTCCTTGTAACATTTAGCCAAGGAGACATCTCCTCCAGGATGTCTGCCTAGATTACATTTACCCCCATGCTCAATGAGGCTGTGTGGACTGGCCTCCACTCACAGTATTTCAGCACATAGCTGCTGTTCCTGCCTTGTGACTGATTTCTGCCTCTGTCCCTGTGGGGAGGAGCGTGGCTTCACAGAGAGAACCAAAACTATGCTGTCAGAAAAGCCTGGATTCCAGTCTCAGCTCTGGCACAAATAGTCCCAGAAGCTCTGATAATATCCACTTTGCAAGAATGACACAGGGGCAAGGATTAGTGGAGGAGGGATTATGCAAATTCCACAATATCTATCCAGCAAGTGGGCACTCAAAGGTAGTTATAATTATTATTATTTTATTAATATTGCTGACTTTTCTCTTTTAGTCAATCTCAAAGTCACAGGCGGTTTAGATAATGCATTCTATGTAGACTCAGCAATAGGATAATTCATTCAGTGGACAGTCAGTAAACACTAAATAAATGTATGAATGATGCTACATCCACCAGGAGAACATTTAAAAGTTGGGCTCCACCTTCAGTGATTTATCAAATTTAGTGATTACAGCTATGCTGTGTGAAGAGGCTTTACTTAAGGACTCTGCAAAATTTTCAGACAGGTCTGTCTTCCTTCTTTGTCAATTATATAAAAGTCTAGATCTCCAGTTTTCTTCTCTCCTAACACCCTACTGCACCTAGTCCCCATGACAGGCAAAAATGCACACACACACACACACATGCACACATACATAGAGCCAAGATTGAGTCAATGGTGCTGACTCACTAAATAGGGAGCCAGAAACTTCAAAGGAATATGCAGAGGCAGAGACTACCGGACTTCTGCCACACAGTCAACCAAAAATCCTGACCCATGTCTGTATCTTTTGTGTATTTGGGGATGACAGGCAGAGGGCCATCAGCTAGAAAGAACTGTTTCTGTGACTTTAATCCCATGGGGCCTTTTGTGCTTTTCTTCTGCAGACCAGTGCTGCATGTATAATTAACCCTCTGCAGGCTGAGTAACTGAAACTGTCCGGTAGAAGCAGAAGACTGAGACTGTTCTCCTGAGGGCCAAATAGAGACCAAGAGGAGGAAGTTACCAGTGCTAAGACGATTTTCTAACCCTACTAGCCTGAAAGCAATAGAATAGGCTGCCTTGGGAGGTAACAAAATTTTCAAGATGATAATGACAGGAACTGTTGGAGAGACTCTTGCATTGGGAGGAAACAGAAGTGGCCAGCCTTTGGGGTTCCTCAACCTTCTCAGATTCAGTAAGCAGGCACCACTGAAAGGCCGGGAGGCAGAGGTAGAGTGAGCACCTTTGAAGCAGTAGTTTTGGAGCCATTAAGAAGCTACTGCGCTTCCCTGTTAATTATGTCTAGGTTCATATGAGAGAGTAGATTGTTATACACAGAGTCACATCATTCTATTCATTAAATCCTTTCACCAAGGGAGGAAGAGGTTTGGAGAAAATATTTTGTTTTATTTTTCAGCACAAGAATCTTAAAAGCCTTGACTTGTCACCTAATGGTTCCTTCCCTACAGCTGGAATATCCTTAAACTCCCTGTTCGATCTTCCAAACACACACTCCCTTTGTCCCTAGGTTTCCCTCTCAATTCCACCCTATGAAGCATAAGTAGAATAAGCAGCAGACAGCCTGGTATGATTTTAAAGGAATGCAAATTCCCTTCCATCCAAAGTCTAGCTCCTCTACCTAACTGCAACTGTCCCTGAGGAAAAAATAAATAAATAAAATTGCTATCAAAGACACAGCTTTAGGTCAAAGCAATTATTCAAGAAGGACCCTGGCAAGTGCACAACAAGCACCATAAACCTAGAGGCCCATGATTTTTACCAACTTCCTAGCAAAGAAAGTGTCCTGAAAAGACTGGTAGCAAGACCAGAAGATCTAGATGAGGGCAGGGTTGGGGAGGAAGCCAGTATGCAAGGTGAAAAATGGATCATAGAGTTAAGAGAATGGCAAAGCCATGAGAAGTATCAAAGTAAGGGAGGGGAGCTGAGTAGCCAACAGTTCTGGAGTAGAGTGGAAACACTTCCTGAGTGGCTACTTTGTTCTGAGTACTGCACAGTGTACTGAAAAAGGTCATTTGATGTCAGCCAGGTCTGTGCTTGGTCACTAACTCAGCTTACTCGTGGTCAGGTATTTAAGTCCATCAGCTCTGGTATTCTCCTTTGTTTTGCCAGGGGATTATATGAGATAATTGTGCACAACACAGTCCTTGGCACATACACATCATTTTTCTCACCCTCCCTTTACCCTAGTTCTACAATTTGACAAAATTGACTCTTGTATTTTTGCTACAGGTTCCAGCTGTTCCAGACAACCACCCTCCCCAAAGCACACTCAATTTCAGGAAGGTGCTAAATTCCACTAGCCCTGGGCCTTAAGCAAGCATCCATCTCCAAAATCTCAGCAGAGCGGTTCTGCAGCCATGCTCAATGGTGAATACTATTTTTCTTTGAAAATAACGACAAGGGGCTGAGCAAGATAGCAGAATAGAAGGTTCCACCTAATGCCCCCCTGCAAGGACAACATTTAACAACTTAACATTTAACAATTTAACAACTATCTACACTCACGCAAAAAGCACCTTCATAAGAATAAAAAACCAGATGAGCAGGCACTGTACCTGGTTTAACTTCACGTTGATGAAAGAGGCATGAAAAGGTAGGAAAAACCATCTTAAATAGTCGCTTGCCATCCCCCACCCTTCTCCATGCAGCAGTGGTGTTGTGTGGAGAGTATTTTTGCTTGCTGAGGAGAGGGAGAATACAGCAATTGTGAAGCATTGAAATCACTGGTGCAGAAAAAGAAATCAGACCAAACTCAGTTGATACCCACACACAGACAGGGCATTTAAACTAGCCCTAGCCAGAGGAGAATCACTGATCCCAGTAGTCAGAACTTGAGCTCCTGCTAGCCTCACCGCCACAGGCTAAAGTGCTATGGGTACCTAAATAAAGTTGAAAGGCAGTCTAGGCCACAGGGACTGCAACTCCTGGGAAAGTGCTAGTGCTGAACTGGGCCCAGAGCCAGTGGACTGACAGGGAACATGACTTACTGTGAGATATTAGCTGGGACAGTTAAGGAAGTGCTGGAATCACCCCTCCTCTAACCCCCAAACTGCACAGATCACAGCTCCAAAGAAGATCCTTCTTTTCTTCCACTTGTAAAGAGAAGAGTGGAGGGTGAGAAGGACCTTGCCTTGCATCTTGGATACCAGGTCAGGAACAGCAGGATAGGGCACCAGTCAAGAGTCTTGAGGCTCCCTTTCCAAGTCCTAGTTCCCAGATGATATCGCTAGACACACCGTGGGCCAGAAGGAAATCTGCTGCCTTGAAGGGAAAAAAACAAAAAACACCAGTCCTGGCAGGATTAATCACCAGCTAACTGAAGAGTCCTTGGGCTCTGAATAACCAGCAGCAATATCCAGGCACTACATAGAAGGCCTTGGGTAAGACTCTGAGACTCACTGGCTTCAGGTGACAGTCAGCATATTCCCAGCTGTGATGGCTGCAGGGTGAGACTCTTTCTGCTTGAGAAAAGCAGAAGGAAAAGGAAAAGGAACTCTGTTTTTCACCTAGGTACCAGGTTGGCCACAGGAGGGTAGAGCACCAAGTAGGCTCTTGTGATCCCCAATTCCAGAACTCGGCTTTTGGATGGCATTTCTGGACCTGCCCTGGGCCAGAGGGGAGCCCACTGCCCTAAAGGGTGAGAGGGTGAGATCCAGGACAGGCAGCATTTACAAGCTGACTGAAGAGCCCCTGGGCCTTAAGGGAACATCTGCAGTAGTCTGGCAGTACTCCCCATGGGCCTGTGGTGGTGATAGCCATGGGGTGGGACTCCTCTGCCTTTGGAAAAAGGAGAGAAGAGTGGGAAAGACTGCATTTTGTGGTTTGAGTGCCGGCTTAGTCATAGTACAACAGAACACCAGGTAGACTTCTAAGGTTTTTGACTGTAATCCCTGGCTCTAGGATGGCACCACTGGACCTACCTTGGGCCTGGGAGAACATGCTGCCCTGAAGAGAAGGACACAGGCCTAGCCGACTTGACTATCTGCTGATTGTAGAGTCCCAGGACCTTGAGCAAACATAGGCAGTAGCCAAGGAGTGATTACTGCAGGCCTTGGATGAGATCCAGTGCTATGCTGGCTTCAGGTCTGACCCAGTACAGTCCTAGGGGTGATGGACACAGGGGTGCTTATGTCACTCCATCCCCAGTTCTAGATGACTTAGAACAGAAAAACAGACCTCATTTGTTTGGGAGAAGGTAGGGGAACAGAACAAGAGTCTCTGCCTGGTAATCCAGGGAATTCTTCTGGATCTTGTCCAAGACCATCGAGGCAGTACCTCTGTGAGCCTGCAAAAACCACAGCCTTACTGGGCTCAGGGTATCCCAGCTTAGATCACAACACCCAAGTTCCTTCAAATATCTGGAAAGCCTTCCCAAGAAGGATGGGTACAAACTAGCCCAGACTGCAAAGACTACAATAAATACCTAGCCCTTCAATGCCCAGACATAGGCAGACAACTATAAATATCAAGACCATCTAGGAAAAAAGAAGGCACCAGGGACCAATCCTGGAGAAACAGAAACATATGACCTTTCAGAAAGATAATTCAAAACAGTTGTTTTGCAGAAACTCAAAGAAATTCAAGATAACACAGAGAAGGAATTCAGAATTCTACCAGATCGGTTTAACAAAGAGATTGAAATAATTTTTAAAAATCAATCAGAAATTCTAGAGCTGAAAAATGTAATTGGATTACAAAATAATGCATCAGAGTCTTTTAATAGCAGAAATGATCAAGTAGAAGAATTAGTGAGCTTGAAGGCAAGCTATTTTAAAATACACAGAGGAAACAAAAGAATGAAAAACAGTGAAGCACACCTACAGGATCTAGAAAATAGCCTCAAAAGGGCAAATCTAAGCATTATGGCCTTAATGAGGGGGTAGAAAAAGAGATGGGGTAGAAAGTTTATTAAAAGTAATAATAACAGAGAACTTCCCAAACCTAGAGAAAGGTATCAGTACCTAAGTACAAGAAGGTTGTAGAACACCAAAGAAGGCTACCTCAGGCATTTAATAATCAAACTCCCAAAGGTCAACAGAAAGAAAGGATCCTAAAAGCACAAGAGAAAAGAAACAAATAACATACAATGGAGCTTCAGTATGTCTGGCAGCACACTTTTCAGTGGAAACCTTACCAGCCAGGAGAGAGTGGCATGATGTAGTTCAAGTGATGAAGGGAAAAAATCTTTTACCCTAGGCTAGTATATCCAGTGAAAATATCCTTCAAACATAAAGGTTTTCCCAGACAGATGAAAGCTGAAGGATTTCATCAACACCAGACTTGTCCTACAAGAAATACTGAAGGGAGTATTTTAATTAGGAAGAAAAGGATGTTAATGGGCAATAAGAAATAATCTGAAAGTACAAAGCTCACTGATAATAGTAAGTACACAGAAAAACACAAAATGTTATAACACTTTAACTGTGGTATGTAAACCACTCTTATCTTAAATAGACAATGAATCAATCAAAAAAATAACTATGACAACTTTTAAAGAAAAAGACAGTACAATAAGACATAAATAAAAACAAAATGTTAAAAAGCAGGGGGACAAAGTTAAGGTGTAGTGTCTTTATTAGTTTTCTTTCTGCTTCTTTGTTTATGCAAACAGTGTTAAGTTGTTATCAATTTAAAATAATGGATTATAAGATAGTATTTGGAAGCCTCACAATAACCTCAAACTAAAAAATATGTGATGGATACACAAAAAGTAAAAAGCAGGAAACCTAAATCATATTGGCCAGATGCCTGTAATCGTAGCATTTTGGGAGACCAAGGCAGGCAGACTGCCTGAGCTCAGGAGTTCAAGACCAGCCTGAGCAACACAACAAAACCCCATATCTGCTTAAAAAATAAAAAATTATCCAGGCATGGTGGCATGTGCCTGTAATCCCAGCTACTTGGGAGGCTGAGGCACAAGAATTGCTTGAACCTGCGAGGCAGAGGTTGCAGTGAGCCGAGATCAAGCCACTGCACTCCAGCCTGGGTAACCGAGTGAGACTCTGTCTAGAAAAAAAAAAAAAAATCCTATCACCAGAGAAAATCACCTTCAAATCACCTTCACTAAAAGGAAGATAGAAAGGAAAGAAAGAAGGAAGAGAAGGCCACAAAACAACCAGAAAACAAATAACAAAATGGCAGGAGTAAGTCTTCACTTATTAATAATGACATTGAATGTAATGGACTAAATTCTCTAATCAAAAGACATAGAGTGGCTGAATGAATAATTTTTTTAAAAGACCCATTGATCTGCTACCTGGGAGAAACACACTTTAACTACAAAGACACACATAGACTGAAAATAAAGGGATGGAAAAAGAAACTCCATGCCAATGGAAACAAAAAAAAAAAAGAGCTATACTTATATCAGACTAAATGTATTTCAAGACAAAAACTATTAGAAGAGACAAAGCAAGTCACAATATAATTCAGCAAGAGGATATAACAATTATAAATATGTATGAACCCAACATTGCAGCACCCAGATATATGAAACAAATATTATTAGAGTTAAAGAGAGAGAGAGACCCCAATACAATAATATCTGGAGACATCAATACTCCACTTTCAGCACTGGACAGATCTTCCAGACAGAAAATCAACAAAGAAACACTGAACTTAACCTGTACTGTAGACCAAGTGGATATTTACAGAATATTTTATCCAACAACTGCAGGATACACATTGTTTTCCTCGGCACATGGATCATTCTAAAAGATAGAACATATGTCAAGTCACAAAACAAGGCTTAAAAGTTCAAAAACTGAATTAATAGCTTTATAGCTATAAAAGTATTTACATCAAAAAAGAAGAAAAATGTTAAACAAACAATCTAACAATGCATCTTAAAGAAGTAGAAAAGCAGGAGCAAACCAAACCAAAAATTGGTAGATGAAAAGAGATAATACAGATCAGAGGAGGAATTAATGAAATTGACACGAAGAAAACAACACAAAAGATCAACAAAATGCAAAGTTGGTTTTTTGAGAAGCTAAAATTGAGAAACCTTTATCCAGGCCTAAAAATAAAGAGAGAGAAGATCCAAATAAATAAAATCAGAGATGAAAAAGGAGACATTACAACTGATACTGCAGAAATTTAAAGGATCATTAGTGGCTACTATGAGCAACTCTATGGCAATGGATAAATTCCCAGACACATGCAACCTACCAAGATTGAAGAAAAAATGGATAAATTCCTAGACACATGCAACTTACCAAGATTGAACCGTAAACATATCCAAAACCTGAACAGACAAATAACAAGTAATGAGATTAAAGCCATAATAAAGTGTCTCCCAGTAAAGAAAAGCCTGGGACCCAATGGCTTTACTGTTGAATTCTACCAAACATTTAAAGAAGAATTTATACCAATCTTTTTTTTCTTTTTTTTTTTTTCTGAGACGGAGTCCCGCTCTGTCGCCCAGGCTGGAGCGCAGTGGCCGGATCTCAGCTCACTGCAAGCTCCGCCTCCCAGGTTTACGCCATTCTCCTGCCTCAGTCTCCCGAGTAGCTGGGACTACAGGCGCCCACCACCTCGCCCGGCTAGTTTTTTGTATTTTTTTAGTAGAGATGGGGTTTCACCGTGTTAGCCAGGATGGTCTCGATCTCCTGACCTCATGATCTGCCCGTCTCGGCCTCCCAAAGAGCTGGGATTACAGGCTCGAGCCACCGTGCCCGGCCGAATTTATACCAATCTTACTCAAACTATTCTGAAATATTGAGGAAGAGGGAATAGTTCCAAATTTATTCTGCAAAGCCAGTGTTACTCTGATACTCAAACTATTCTGAAAAATAGAGGAAGAGGGAATACTTCCAAATGTATTCTACAAAGCCAGTATTACTGTGATACCAAATCAGACAAAGACACAAAGGAAGAAGGAAGGAAGGAAGGAAGGAAGGAGGGAGGGAGGGAGGGAGGGAGGGAGGGAGGGGGGGTAAGGGGAAGGGGAGAAAGAAGGAAAGGAAGAAAGGAAGGAGAAATGAAGGAAGGAAGGAAGGGAGGAAGGAAGGAAGGAAGGAAGGAAGGAAGGAAGGAAGGAAGGAAGG
>NC_045451.1:22187410-22187724 GCF_002776525.5 Piliocolobus tephrosceles | reverse complement strand
GAAAGAAAGAAAGAGAAGGAAGGAAGGAAAGAAAGAAAGAAGAAAAGAAAGGAAGGAAGGAAGCAGGGAGGGAGGGAAGGAAAAAAGAAAGAGAAAAGAGAGAAAGGAAAGGAAAGGAAAAGAAAAGAGAAAAGAAAAGAAGAAAGTAAGGAAGGAGATAAAGAAAGGAAAGAAAAGAAAGAAAGGAAAGAGAAAAGAAAGGAAAGAAAAGAAAGAAAGAAAGGAAAGAGAAAAGAAAGGAAAGAAAAGAAAAAGAAGGAAAGAAAGAAAGAAAGAAAGAAAGAAAGAAAGAAAGAAAGAAAGAAAGAAAGAAA
>NC_045451.1:22109339-22187400 GCF_002776525.5 Piliocolobus tephrosceles | reverse complement strand
AAAGAAAGAAAGAAAGAAAGAAAGAAAGAAAGAAAGAAAGAAAGAAAAGAAAGAAAGAAAGAAGGAATTACAGGCCAATATTTCTGATGAATATTGTTGCAAAAATCCTCAACCAAATAAAATTTAACAATATATTTGAATATCAAATTCAACAATACATTTAAAAGGATCATCCATCATAACCACCAGTGGGATTTATCCCTGAGATACAAGGATGGTTTAACATATGCAAATCAATTAGTGTGATACATTATATCAACAGAATGAAGGACAAAAACCACATGATCATTTTAATTGATGCTAAAAAAGCATTTGAGAAAATTCAACATCCTTTCATGATAAAAATCCTCAAAACTGAGTACGGAAGGAAGATACCTCAACATAATAAGAGCCATATACAACAGACCCACAGCTAGTATTATACTGAATGGGAAAAACTGTAAACCTTTTCTCTAAGATCTGGAACATGACAATGATGTCCACTTTCACCACTGTTATTCAACATAGTACTGGAATTCCTTGCTAGAGCAATCAGACAAGAGAAAGAAATAAAAGGCACCCAAATTGGAAAGGAAGAAGCAAAATTATCCTTGATTGAAGACGATATGATCTTCTATTTGGAAAAACCTGCAGAGTCCACCAGAAAACTAAGAGAATTGATAAACAAATTCAATAAAGGTGCAGAATACAAAATCAACACACAAATATCAGTAGCATTTCTATATGCCAACAGTAAACAATCTGAAAAAAAATTTAAGTAATCCCATTTACAATAGCCACAAATAAAATTAAATACCTAGGAATTAACCAAAGAAATAAAAGATGTCTATAATGAAAACTATAAAACATTGATGAAATAAACTGAAAAACGCCAAAAAATGGAAAGACATTCCATGTTCATCGATTGGATCAATATTGTTAAAATGTCCATACTACCCAAAGTAATCTACAGTTTCAATGTAATCCCAATCAAAATACCAATGACATTATTCACAGACATTGGAAAAACAATCCTAAAATTTATATGGAACCACAAAAAAACAGGATAGCCCAAACTCTCCTGAACAAAAAGAACAAGACTGGAGGAATCACATTACCCAGCTTCAATTTATACTTCAGAATGACAGTAACAAAATAGCACGGTACTGGCATAAAAATAGACACATAAACCAACAGAACAAAACAGAACCCAGAAACAAATCCACACACCTTCAATGAACTAATTTACGGCAAAGATGCCAAGAGCATACTCTGGGGCTGAGAAAACTAGATATCCATATGCAGTAGAATAAAACTAGACTCTTGTCTCTTGCCATATACAAAAATCAAATCAAAATGGATTAAAGACTTAAATCTATGACCTCAAACTATGAAACTACTACAAGAAAACATGGAAGAAACTCTCCAGGACATTGGTCTGGGCAAAAATTTCTTGAGTAATACCCCCACAAACACAGGCAACCAAAGTAAAAATGGACAAGTGAGATCACATCAAGTTTAAAAGCTTCTGCACAGCAAAGGAAACAAAGTAAAGGGACAGCCCACAGAGTGGGAGAAAATATTTGCAAACTACCCATCTGATAAGAGATTAATAACAAGAATACATAAGGATGTCAACCACTCTATAGGAACAAAATCTAATAATCCAATTTAAACATGGGCAAAAGACTTGAATAGACACTTCTTAAAAGAAGACATACAAATGACAAACAGGCATTTGAAAAGGCACTCAATGTCATTCACCATCAGAGAAAAGTAAATCAGAACGACAACTTATGTCCAGTTCCAGATGAAAATGGGATGAACTAGAATAACTTCCCCAGTGGTAAGGAGTCTGGACTACTAACGGTTCAAGTATAATTGTCTTTATCCAGTTGAATGGACCTCATTCATTCCATGAACAAATATTTATATAGCACCTACTATGTGCCAGGCACTGGTGTAGGTGCTGGGGATACAACTGTGAATCAAACATAAGCTCTGACCTCTTGGAGTTCATATCTTAGCAAGGAGACAGGCAATAAACAAAGACAAAAAGAAAGAACAAAGGGAGGGAGGCAAAATGCATCACTACCTAAAATTAAAAGCTGGGGTCGTATGTTAGAGTGACTAGGTGACCTGAATGACAAGAAGCCAGCCACGCAAACATCTGGGTGACAGCTATGAGTTCTTGCCTCAGGTTTCACAGAATCATGTACTTTTCTTACTGAAAGGGACCTCAGTGATCAACCTCAATACTCCATTTTTTTAATATAATGAAATTGAGACTCAGGCAAGTAGCATGATGTCTCCAAAGTCACTCTGAAAATTACACAGGGACTTCCCTGTTTATTTGAGAGAAGGCTTAAACAGACAAAATGATAATTATTCAACAAACATGTATTGAGCCAGTACTTTTTTTTTTTTTTTTTTTTGAGCACTGTGATGCCCACTCTAACTTCTTCAGAGGAAAAGGAGAAATACACAAGTCAAGTAAGCAGACACCCCTTCTGTACTAACTGCAGGCCTGCTCATTTGATACAAAGTAGCAAAGACGAAGATTTACATGGGCTGATTCACCCCAGAAGGCTGAATAGAGGAGGTCGGATGAGTAGGATTTTGATAAGCAGAAAAGGCGGGAGGGCGATCCCATCAGGAGAAACATACCAAATCAGTGCGGAAAAGAGGAAGAATGGGGTGGGGAGGACTGAGGGAAACTAGGGAGTAGTTGAGGAGGGGTGGGGCATCAAGACTGGGGATGCTGATACCTCAAACACAGAGAGAGAGTTGGGGGAAGAGGAGTTGTAAGACACATAAACATCACCAGGCTCACCCTTTGCCCATCACTCAGTACCTATCACCTTCCAGCTTGCAGAGGTGCTAACATTTGAGGTACTTAAACTCATCTTGATCCTTTTTTTCTCATCCCCTTCACTTTTTCTTCATAACAGATGCTGCACTGGGTACCCTACACATATCAGTTCAAAATAATACCAGTTATCCACTCATTCATGCAGCACTTCATGTCTCCTATGTGTCAGGCACGAAGCTAAGCACTTTATAAAGAATATGTCTTGTAGGCCTCACAGGTACTAGTCATTACAATCCTAGCTAGCAAACTGAATCTCAGACAGGTTAAATAAGTTGCCTGAGGTCACACAGCTGGAAGACAGTGGAGCTAGGATTTTAATCTCTGTCTTTTGAACACCAAAGCCCAAGCACTCTCTACTTGTTACTATGAAAATATTCAAATACAAAATTATATAGAAAGCAAAATCAAACTTTGCCTCCTTCATCATCTAGCCATCAGCCAGTCCTACCTGCTTGAAGACTAGAGGTATTTTGGCTACTTCTGAAATTCTCTTTTTACCTCTTGTCAAATTTCCCAGATGTAGCTCAACTAGGGACAACTTGTACCAACATTTGTTTCACAAGCTATTACTAAGTCCTCCACACAGGAAATATGGAATGTATTTCTGCAGGTCCTTGAGCCTTTGCAGGTGGCATAGTACTATCAGTATCATATCTTTCTGAGACACACAAAAAATAATTGGTTAAAAGATGGAAGTGAAACAACAGGGATGAGGCATGAACAAGTTCAGAGGACACATGTAAGCTTCATGAACAGGTGGTCCAGGCCCACATGTCCTCCACCCCTGCTGCCCTAGCACCATTCATTCACCGTGAGGGAGTCCTTCAGGACCAGCTGATGTAGGAGAAAAAAGGCTGAGTTACTGCTGCACTTCAACACACTCTTGGGTGACCCAGAAGCCTGCAACGAAGACAAATCTTCCCAGCAGTCAGAGCTTCAGGTGTTGCCCCATCACCCACCTTACATGGGAAAATAAGTGGTCCAAAGCTAGGCTATACAATAACTCATGGACAATAGCCTAGCTGGTTATTCAGAGGTTAGGCAGATCATTTGGAAGACTGAGGACAAGAAGGTCTAGGAAGAGGCATGTGAATAACCTATAGGAAAAGAATATGAACAATGAAAATCTTTATATTATTTGTTGATTCTCATTACATAGCATCTCTGGTGGAAGACACCAAACCACCAAGTTGACAGAATGAATTGGCCAACTGACTTCAGCCTATTTTTTTTCATCAGCCACCCCAGTGCTGGGACGGTGCTTGATCACACTTAGTAGCAGTAATTGCACGAATGAAGCCTATGCATGGCCCCAGCTTACCAAAGCTACTTGCAGCTGCTACTTGCCACTGTCATCACCAAATGTCCAGCCTGCCAGCAACAGAGACCAGTGCTGAGCCTCCAGTGGTGGTACCATCCCTCAAAGAGATCAACCAGGCATTTGGTGTCAAGTCAATTACACTGGACCTCTTCTACCCTGAAAAGGGCAGCAATTTATCTTGGCTGAGATAGACACCTATTGCAGCTATGTGTTTTCCTTTTCTGCCATTAGGCCTGGACAGTACTGTTATCCAATGATTTGCAGCGTGTTTAATGCACCAAGATGGGATTCCACAAAACACTACCTCAAGACCAAGTGACCCATTTTACAGCAGAGGTGGTATGACAAAGGGATACATGACCATGGAATCCACTGGTTCTATCACATACTGCACTACTGAGAAGACACTGGCCTGAAAGACCAGTGGCATGCCCTCTTAATGATACAGCAAAGGGGCCATTTTGGATATTATACTGTGGAAGGATGGTGTACTATCATCCAGGACTCATCATATACCCTAAATGACCTATATGATTCTGTGTCCCCAGCAGGTAGAATAAACAGGTCCAGGAACCAAGAAACGGAATGATTTACCAACAGTGCATCCAGTAACCCTCCTGGGACATTTGTTTTCTATCCACTCAGGGTTAACCTCTGTCAATCTAAATATTCTAACTCCCTAAAGAGGAACACTTGTACCTGGGAATGTAGTTAAGAGTCCCTTTGAACTTTAAGCTACAGCTGCCACTCAGTTACTGTGGGATCCTCATACCAAGAAACTAGCAATAAAGTAAAGAAATCAACCAACCACCTAGCAAGGGTAATGGACCCTGCCCAGCAGGAGGGGCTTTGCTTCTGCTACACAAGAGAAGTAGGGAAGAATATGCTTGGCGGTCAAGTGGTCCACTAAGAGGTGTCTTGATGTTCCCATGCTCACCATGTAATGGTAATGCATAAGAATAGCAACCATAGACTGAGAAGCGCACAGTAACTTGGGGCTCAGGACCCTCTGGGATGAGGGTTTCATTACTTCCAGCAGGTAAGTTACCTAGACCAGCACAGGGAGTAGCCAGAGTTGAGGGGAATGAGTGTGTTTTTAAAAAAAAAGGAGGGGGGGCAGTAATAAACCTTGAGAACAAACTGCAGCAGCAAACGCTGTAGTATTTCTCACTAAACTTTCACTTGTAAGCTCCCGGGAAACCCGACCAATCAAAATCCAATAGAAGATGTTCCCAAACATAGCGCAGTTATTATAAGAAGTAAGTGGGTTTCAGCGACATGAGGGCTGGATTGGATGCACACTAAGGAGATCTCCACTCAGATCCCCTCTTCAGTACAGACACGCTCAACCCTTTGCTGCTAAGAATAGTGAGTGCTGGGGACTCACAGCTGAGTTACCCACCAGCAATTACCTCTGCTGCAGGGAACTGCCTCTTCCACGATGACGGCCCCTCCTAGGGAACAGCCTATGGCCAATGACTGGCTTTTATGAAGGGATATGGAGGTCTGGCCCCATGCTTCAAATAGGATTAGCTCTAAGAGGCTGTCCCAGCTCCAAACCTCTGTGTAGAGACACCTGAGACCTTTTTTGCCACAAGAATACAGGTCAGTTGCTTTATCACCTTACAGATGTATATCCTGAAAACACTTGCAATAACTTTCTGTGTCAAGTCTATTTCAACTCTGTTCCCAAGTCTGTTTCCCAGTACCCAGTCTCAGGCAGCCTCACTCACACCCATTATCACATGGCGCAAGCAGAACAGCACTGGAACAGAGAGCAGGAGAGTTTATTATCTTGGCCCCATCTCCTTTAAGTTCTCTGTTATTCAAACCTACCTACCCTCTCAAAACCTAGGTGGGTAATCCTCCCTCCATGCCTCATTTTGAATCTACGAGGGTACAGAGATTATTAAATAAACACTTTGCAAAACACTCTGCTCCTTCTAACAAAATGGGCCAGTAAAGACAGTAAGGTAAGGACAAATGTCAGAAAGTTCACATGCTGGTGTCATCACAGACTGGTCCATGAGAAAGGGATAAGAAGACTAGTTCATTAAAGTCAAATGACGCTATGAAGGTCATTTAAGCTCCATGACCCTGTTTTCTAATCTATTTTAAAGGCTTGTTCTGACTACCCTCAAAATTTTCATGAGACTCTTCTCGGTAAAGATAACAATACCTACCTCATGGGCTTCTTAGAAAGACTAGTTAAAATCATGTGTTACAATATGTGGCACATGGTAAACACACCACATATGGCTAAAATCCAATGATAAAATGCCTGCAAATGACTTTGAAAACTCAAACATGCTACAAAAATGACAGTAATTATTATAACAATGCAACATATTTAATATGCAATGTTTTACCTTTTTTCAGAAGGTTGGCATTGTGTCTCTAATATGAATACGGTTCTTTTCTTCCGTTTCTTTTAACTACAAAGCAATTAGTGCAGTGTATGCCACTTGGTAAATGCTTAAAACCTTTTGCCTGACTTGCAAGGCAGGAATCAGTGAGTAATGCCATGCCTTGGTAACCCGTCACTGCTAGGAAGTGCTTCTGTAATGTTCTGTGGAAGAGAGATTTTTTATTTTTTGCATTAGACTTGAAAAGGGGAGCAGGAGCTACATTTCCCCAAACCACCTGAGACATCACACAATGATTTCAAATGCACTTCTATTTGTCTGAAAGTATTCTATTCAAGAGTTACTTCTAATCACCTGATATTTCAGGGTGCTGGTATATGTGCACCCATTTTCCTTTGCATTTTATTAAATGAGAAATCAAGGATTGTATCTATCCTATGCTCAAACTTTTTAATGGAATCAAAATCCTCTAAGATTATCTTAAATCCGGGTAATATTTTTAAGTGGGACCTGAATTTAGCCAAATAGCTGCGTGGTTTAGAAACATGTCTGTCTCCTTAAAGTGATTCCATGAATTTGGATCTCTATGTCACTGATTCACTTCAATGTTGGCATATATATTATGAGGAAACACGTTGATAGAAATTCAAGAAACCCTCAAATAAATGCCAGTATGTCTCTAGAAAAGGATGGTTTGGACAGTCCTAAGCTATGTATTCCCTTCTCATGAGTGAGGCTAACTTTTTCCCTTATCCTTCATCTCCCTCTCTTTATCTATTATCAGTGTCCCAGTCTCTGCATCAACCAAACAGCTTTCTTTTCCAGAGTTATCTCAAATCTTACTTTCTACTGCCTTTCTAATACACATTAATTTCCAGAACTCATCTCACTTGCAAAACTTGGAATGTCCCCCATATAAATAATCACTGCAAATGCCAGGAGCTTTGTTCAGTTTGATTTCTCCCCCACAGGACTGAGACCAAAGCATGAGCTGCCACCTGTTATCATGGAAAAAGTTGTAATCATTATAGAATAACTACCTAAGATACTCTGTAGCATTTGGTGTTTGAATGACAGGTCTCTATTTCACAGAGGAAACACACTACAGAATTTTTTTCACTCATTCCTATTATAAAATGTTGTTTCTTCACATTAATGATCTACATCGATATTACCCTGGAAGACCTATAAGATTCACTCATACTTGATTAATTTGAGGCACTGATACCCATAAATCACAGCAGCCATATCTCAAGCTGAGTTTTTCATAGCACCTGAAAACATATCCTTGAAGACTTCCATTCCCTGAGTTACTGCTGTATGCCAGAACAACATGATAGAAACATTAGTGCTAAAGTCTTGATGGTTGAGTCTATGTTCCTTTTCAGGATAGTGCCTGTTTTTTCACAAGATCTTCACCGTATGGTTTGAATCCCTGCATTGTTATAGCCAACATTTGGCCACTCAGAAATCTAGCCACCACCAAAATATGTCAGTTGCAAAATTATCATCAGTCTTGTCTTGTCTGACTCTAGTCTTCAAGATGGCTGAGGGTCTGAGGCAGGGGGATCCCTGAGCCAAGACCAAGAACCGGAATAGAATACGTAATAGTAGTCCTTGCTTTGCCACTTACTAGCTGTGAGTTTCAGTAGCCCATTGACCTTTCCTGGCTTCAGTTTCTTCACAGATAAACCATGAATAATAATGTTTGCCCTGTATTCTACCACAGTGGATTGTAGTGATACATAAATGAGATAAAGTATGCCATAATACTTTGAAACTGTAAAGTGATATAAAAAATTATTATTATTAAATCTCCAGCAATAGGTTCTTATCACAGCCAGCTGGCAGGACGCTATTCAAACCTAGAGATCCATTTCTTCTCTCTCTATCTATCTATTTCTCTATCTACATACTAACTACTTATCTATCTATCTATCTCTGTCTCACCAGATAAGGGAAAAGTTTCCTCAATTAGAGGGTATTTGAGAATTAATGCTATATGACTTGTAAATTACATTCAATAACAATAGTTCACATTTGTAGAGTCTCCTTCCTATTGCAAAGCACTTTAAAACTGTCACGACCTGGAATTTTCACAGTAAAATCTGTCTTGTCTCATTCAGTTTTGTATTCCAATGATCAACAGAGTAATTTAAAAATATTTACATCTTGATCAAATGAATAAATAAATCCAAAAGAGAGAGAGAATTGACTAGGAAGCAGGAGAACTATTTCTAGTCCTGTCGCAGACAAGTGACTTATCCTCTCTGGATGTTATATACCTCATTAGTGAAATGGGGATAAGTACAGCTTGTCTCCTAATGCAGAAAGCTAGAAGGGAGTATAATCCTCTTATTCTACAGACGAAGTGAGGATAAGTGACTTTATGCCCTGGAGTTGGTAAATACTTAACGTAAATATATGTTACACCTCACAACACATTATTGTTTTGTGTAATCAATGTTCACTTATTTACCCACATATTTGTTATTTCCAATGCTCTTCACTCCTTCCTGCATTTGTTTCCAGATGGCATCATTTTCCTTCTGCCTGAAGAACTCCAGAGGTCTGAGGGCAACAAAATCTCTAGAATTGTATTTCTTTTGCCTTCACATTTGAAGGATATTTTTTCACTGGGTATAAAATTATAGATCAGCCGCTTCCCCCAACCCCTTAAAGATGCCATTCCATTGCCTCTAGCATTCATATTATTATTCTGCCAATTATATTTTTGGATTATTTTTATGCATTGTCTTTTTTCATGGACTTTCCAAAAAATTTGTTAGATGAGAGTTTTCTCTGTATTTATCCTTTTCAAAGATCATAGAGCTTTTAAAACTGTTACTTGATGCGTTTCATCTGTTTTGGAGGATTTGGGGAATTATGTCTTCAAATATTGCTTCTATCCCAATTTTTCCCTCATTCTATTCTGGAAATCCAATAATACATGTATTAGGCGTTTTCATTGAGTCGAGTACATTTTGTATACATGTTTTTCTATATTTATATCCTTTTTCCCTTTCATGCTTTAGCCTAAATGTTTTCTATTAACCAGTCTTTCAGCTCCCCAAGAGAGTAACTTGGATGTCTACCACCTGCCAATAGTGAGGCAGTCTTCCTACTCTTCCCTGGGAAATGTCAGAACAAGCTAGCTAAAACAAATGTTTAAATAAGATCCAAAGTCTCATAGCATAATACTCAAGACATCCATGTTTCAGTGAAAACTCACACAAACAACAAAGAAAATATCAACATTAATTTTAAAATAAGAGCAATAGTCACCAACACTAAGATGACAGAGATGTTAGAACTGTATAACAAAGATTTTAAAGAATCTATTGTAACTATTCTTCACTGAGCAATTATAAACACGCTTGAAACAAATGAACAAATCACCTCAAGAAAGAAACACAAGACAATCAAATGGATTTTTTAAAACTCAGTGGATGAGTTAGACAACAGAGTGGAGTGGGTACAGGAAAGAACCAGTAGAACAGAAGATAAAACAATAGAAATTATCCAATCTGAACAGAAAAAAATAGACTGGAAAAAAATAAATAGAGCCCTAGAGACACATTAGACTAAAACAAAAGAGCTAAAATTCATATAATTAGAGTCCCAGGAGATAAAAGGGCAGTGTTGAAAAAGTACTTGAAGAAATACAGCAAAAACTTCCAAATTTCACAAAAGACATACACCAAAGATTCAAGAAACATAGTAAACCCCAACAATATAAACCCAAAGAAATCCACACTAAGACAAATCATAGTCGAACTTCTGTAAACTAAAGATAAAGAAAAAAATCTTAAAAGCACAGAGAGAAATGATATCTTGCCTATAGAGAAAATATCATTCAACTGGCAGTGGATTTCTCATCAAAAATGATGGGAACCAGAAAAAAACATGGCACAATATTTTTCAAGTGCTGAAAGAAAAGAACTGTCAACCCAGAATTCCATATCTGCATAAAATATCCTTCAGAAATGAAAGATAAATCAAGGCAATCTCAGATGAACATAAACTAATTTTTTTGCCAGCAGTACTAACCTAAAGGAATGGCTTTTAAAAATCCTCTAAGTAGAAATACTATTAGAAAAGAAAAAATATTGGATTATCAGAAAGAAATATACAAAAAAGCAAAAATATGAATAAATATACTAAATTTTTCTTCTACTCTTCTCAAAATTATGGTTGACAGTTGAAGCAAAAATTATAACACAGTCTGAAGTAGTATTAAGTAAATGTAAATGAAATATTCAAAACAAATATAAATGGGGAAAGGTAAGGTATGTAAAAGAAAGCAAAGTTTCTACACTTCACTTGAACTGGTAAAATGTCAACAATAGCAGGCTGTGATAAGTTATATATATGTAATATAATACCTAGGGCAACTGCCAGAACTATATAAAGATACAAATTTTAAAATGTAGTAGATAAATCAAAATAGAATTTTAATAAATTTTCAAGCAACACACAAGATATCAGGAACAAATAGAAAAACAGGAAACAGAAAGCAAAAAATTAAGCACAATATCAATAGTTATATTAAGTGTGAATAATCTAAATATATCAATTAAAAGACAAAGATTGGATGAGTGGCTTAAAAACCATGACTACAGGAATTCGAGACCAGCCTGACCAACATGGTGAAACCCCGTCTCTACTAAAAAAGCAAAAATTAGCTGGGCATGGTGGTGTGTGCCTGTAATACCAGCTACTCAGGAGGCTGAGGCAGGAGAATTGCTTGAACCTGGGAGGCCAAAGTTGCAGTGAGCCAAGATTGTGCCACTGCACTCCAGCCTGGGCAACACAGCGAGACTGTCAAAAAACAAAACAAAACCATGACCTAACTATATGCTGCTATCTACAAGAAACACAATTCAAATAGTAATATAATGAAATACATTGCAAAGAAAATGATAGAAAAGGATATATCATGAACATATTAATCAAAGAAAGCAGACATGGCTATATTAATATCAGATATAGTAAATTTCAAAGCAAAGAGAATTACCAACAGGAGGAACATTACATCATGATAAGGTCAATTTAACAGGAAGACATAGCAATCCTAAAAAGTTTTCACCAGACTCAGAGCTGCAAAATATGTTAAGCAAAAACTGATAGGACCAAAAGACAAATAGGTAAGTCCACAATTGTATTTGGAAATGTCAACGCCTCTCTCTCTCTCAATAACTGATAGAACATCTTTTTAAAATCAGCTAGGATACAAAACTCAGTAATATCATCCACCATTAGGAACTAATCAGCACTTATAGAACACACCACTCAAAAACATAAGTATACACATTATTTTCAAGCATTTATGGAACATAAACCAACATACAATATATCATGAGCCATAAAGCAAACCTCAAAAAATTTAAAACAATTGGCCAGGTGCGGTGGCTCACGCCTGTAATCCCAGCAGTTTGGGAGGCTGAGGCAGGCGGATCACCAGAGGTCAGGAGTTCGAGACCAGCCTGGCCAACATGGTGAAACCCCATCTCTACTAAAAATACAAAAATTAGCTGGGCATGGTGGTGTGTGCCTGTAATCCCAGGTACTCAGGAGGCTGAGGCAGGAGAATCGCTTGAACCCGGGAGGTGGAGGTAATCCTGCCGAAATCGCGCCATTGCACTCTAGCTGGGCAACAAGAGCAAAAGTCCATCTCAAAAAAAAAAAAAAAAAAAGAAATTAAAACAATTGCAATGATAGAGTATGTTCTTTGTTCACAAAGGAAGCAAACTAGAAATCAATAACAAAAGTAACAGGAAATCTTCAAACACTTGGAAACTAAATGATACACAATTCATTAAGGAGTCCAAAGAAAATGTAAAGATACACAGAACTAAATGAAAATGAAAACTCAATATATCAAAAGATGTACGATGCAGATAAAGCAGTGCTTACAGGGAAATTTATAGCACTAAATGCTTACATTAGAAAAGAGGAGAAGTTTCAAATCAATAATCTAAACTCCCATCCCAAGAAGTTGGGAAAAGAAGAGCAAAATAAACCCAAAGCAAGCAGAAGGGAGGAAATAAAGAGCAGAAGTCAATGAAATTGAAAACAGAAAAGCAACAGAGAAAATCAATAAAACAAACAGCTAGTTATTTGAAAACAGATCAATAAAACTGACAAACCTTTAACTAACAAAGAAAAAGAGAGAGAAGGCACAAATTACCAATATTAGGAATGAAATAGTGGATATCCCTTCAGACCCCGCAGAAATCAAAAGTATAATAAGAAAATCATATGAATAATTCTACACACATAAATTTTAAAGCTTAGATGAAATTTACCAATGCTGCCGGGCGCAGTGGCTCAAGCCTGTAATCCCAGCACTTTGGGAGGCCGAGACGGGCGGATCACGAGGTCAGGAGATCGAGACCATCCTGGCTAACACGGTGAAACCCCGTCTCTACTAAAAATACAAAAAACTAGCCGGGTGAGGTGGCGGGCGCCTGTAGTCCCAGCTACTCGGGAGGCTGAGGCAGGAGAATGGCATGAACCCGGCAGGCGGAGCTTGCAGTGAGCTGAGATCCGGCCACTGCACTCCAGCCTGGGCGACAGAGCAAGACTCCGTCTCAAAAAAAAAAAAAAAAAAATTTACCAATGCCTCAAAAAGCGCAAATTAGCATCCAGTATGAAATAGATTGAATAGTGCTTTAACTATTAAGAAGATTGAAATTGCAAGTTTAAAATTCTCAAAAAAGAAATCTGCACGTCTAGGTGATTTCATCAGAGAATTCTACTAAATGTTCAAAGAATTAACATCAATTCCTTTTTTAAGTTTTTTTTTATTTTTTAACTGACAAAAATTGCATATATTTATGGGGCACAACATAGTGTTTTGTTGTTGCTGCTGCTGTTGTTGTTGAGGCGGAGTATCGCTCTGTCACCCAGGCTGGAGTGCAGTGGTGCGGTTTCGGCTCACTACAAGCTCTGCCTCCTGGGTTCACGACATTCTCCTGCCTCAGCCTCCCAAGTAGGTGGGACTACAGGTGGCCACCACCACGCCCGGCTAATTTTTTGTGTTTTTAGTAGAGATGGGGCTTCACCATGTTAGCCAGGATGGTCTCAATCTCCTGACCTCGTGATCCGCCTGTGATAAGATAATTTTTGTGAGTCACTGCACCCGGCCAAAATGTTTTGATATATGTATACATTACAGAATGCGTAAACCAAGCTAATTAACATATCTGTTACCTCACATACTTATCTTTTTTTATGGTGAGAATATTTTAAAATCTACTCATTTAGTAATTCTCAAGTATACAATGCAGTTATTAAGTACAGTCACCATGTTGTGCAATAGGTCTCCAGAACTTATTCTTCCTAACTGAAATTTTGTATCCTTTGACCAACACCTCTCCAGCCCACCTTCCACAAGCCCTTGATAAACACCATTCTGTTTTCTGCGTCTATAAGTTAATTTGTGTAGATTTCATATGTAAGTGAAATCATGCAGTATTTATCTTTCTATGTCTAGTTTATTTCACTTAGCATGTCTTCCAGATCATGCAGTATTTATCTTTCTATGTCTGGTTTATTCACTTAGCATAATGTCTTTCAGATTTATCTATGTCACAAATGACAGGATTTCTCTCTTTTTTAAGGCTGAAGAGCATTCCATTATATACATTTATCCCCTTTTTTAGGATGAATATATATATGTATATATATTCACACACACACACATATATATATAGTGTGTATAAGTGTGTGGGGGTATGTGTATATATATACACACATATATGTCTGCTCATTATCCACAACTTTGCTTTCTGTGGTTTCAGTTACCCACAGTTAACCACAGTCCAAAAATATTACATACAATAAGATATTTAGAGAGAAGTAGAGAAAGATCACATTTACATAACATTTATTTAAGTATACTGTTGTAATTGCTCTATTTTATTATTAGTTATTGCTGTTAATCTCTTGCTGTGCCAAATGTATAAACACTATCATAGATATGTATATATAGGAAAAACATAGTATTTATAGGGTTTCATAGTATCAAAAGTTTCAGGCATCCATCCACTGGAGGTCTTAGAATGTATGCCCTACAGATAAGGGGAGACTACTGTGCCACATTTTCTTTAACCATTCATCAGTCAATGGATCCTTAGGTCGATTCTATATCTTGGCTACTGTGAATAATGCTACAATAAACATGAGATTGCAGATATCCCTTTGACATATTAACTTCATTTCCTTTGAATTTATATTCAGAAATGCAATTGCTGGACTATATGGTCATTCTGTTTTTAATTTTGGAAGGAATAGCCATTTTTTTAAATAATGGCTGCACTAATTTACCTTTCCACCAACAGTATAGATGTATTCCCATTTCTTCACCTCCTTGTCAAATTTTATCTCTTGTCTTTTTGATAATAGCCATCCTAGTAAGTGTGAGGTGGTGAATTAAACACCAATTCTGTGAAGTCTCTTCAAGAATGAAAGAACAACTCTCAATTCGTTATATGAAGCTAGTATTATTCTGATATCAAATACAGACAAAGACAATATAAAAAAGGAAAACTACAGACCAATATCCTCATGAATTTAGATGCAAAAGTCCTAGCATCAAAATATTAGCAAATGGAATTCAGCAGTATATAAAAATAATTAGACACCATGACCAAGTGGGGTTTATTCCAGGGATACAAGGCCAGTCAAATACTAGAAAAACAAAACAAATCAATGTAACCAACCATATTAACAGGCTAAAGAAGAAAGATTACATTATTATATCAATCAATGTATAAAAAGTATTTGACAAAATTCAACCTCCATTCATGGTAAAGCTCTTACAAAAACAGGAATATAAGAGAACTTCCTCAACTTGATAAAGAGAATCTGCAAAACCCAACAGCTAACATTATACTAAATGGTGAAAGACAATGTGTTTAACCCTAGTATTGGGAACAAGGGAAGGATAGCCACTCTCACCACTCATATTCAATACAGTACTAGAAGTACTAGCCAGTACGATAAGGCAAAAAAAAAAAAAAAAAAAAAAAAACAATTATATAGATCAGAAAGGAAGAAATACTTTGATCCTTATTTGCATGTGTCTAAATGTTTGTATAGAAAATCACAATGAATCTATTTTTTAAAATTAGAACAACTGAGTTCAGCAAAGTTGCAAGAGACAAGGTAAACACACAAATCCATTGTATTTCTATAAATAGCAATGAATATATGCGTATCAAAATTTTAAATATAATACCATTTATAATTTTTGTCACCCAAAACAAATAAAATTATTGGAGAAAATATAACAAAATATATATATGACTTGTATGCTGAAAACTATGCAACACTGATGAAAGAAGATATAAATAAATGAAGAGATATGTGTACATAGATTGGAAAACTCAACATACTAAAAGATACCGACTCTTCCAAAACTGATGTACAGGTTTAGCATAATTCCAACCAAAATCCCAGCAAGATTTTTGTAGATATAGACATGATTATCCTAAAATTTATATGGAAAGGTAAAAGAATAAAACAGATAAAATATTTTTTAAGGAAAGAATAAAGTGGGAGGAATTAGTCTGCCTGATTTCAAGATACTGTCTAGCTACAGTAATCAAGACTGTGTGACATTGGTGAAAAGACAGACACATAGATCAATGGAACAAAATATGGAACCCAGAAACACACCCACATATTTATACCCAATTGATTTTTCACAAAGGTGCAGACACAATTCAATGGAGGGTAAGATAGCCAATTCAATGGAGGGTAAGATAGACTTTTCAAGGAATGGAGCTGAAACAACTGGTCATCCATAGGCAAAAAATAAAATTAAGAAAAGACCAAAACTTCACACCTTATACAAAATCAACTCAAAATGGATCACAGACTTAAATGTAATATGTAAAACTAAAAAACTATAAAATTAAAGAAAAAAATGTGAGAACATTGGGCTCTAGGACCAGGCAAAGTACTCTTAGCCTTGAAACAGAAAGTATGGTCCATAGAGAGAAAATTAATAAATTGGACTTTATCAAAATTAACGTTTGCTCTGTGAAAGGTCCTGTTAACAGGGTGAGTAAACAAGCTGCACACTAGGAGGAAATATTTGCAAATCACACATCTGACAAAGGACTACTATCTAGAACATAAAAAGAATTCTCAAAATTCAACAGTAAAAAACAAAAACAGTAAAAAAAAAAATCCAGTTAGAAAATGAGCAAAGGTATGAACATTTACTGAAACACATACACAGATGACAAAAAAGCACATGAAAAGCTGTCCAACATCATTAGTCACTAGAGAAATGTAAATTAAAACTAAAATAAGACATTATATACTTACCAGAATGACTAAAATGAAAGTATCAATACCTAAGCTGGCAAAGATATAGAGAAATTGAATCACATATTGCTGGTGGGAAAGTAAAATGGTACAGTCACTCTGGAAAAAAGTGTGTAATTTCTTTAAAACATGAAATATGCAACTACCAAATGACCTAGCAACTGCAATACTGGGCATTTATCCTAGAGAAATGAAGATTTATGTTCACACAAAAACCTGTACATAAATGTTCATAGCAGCTTTATTCATAAGAGCCAAAAACTGGAAACAATATTCAAATGCTGAATAGTTAAACAAACTGTGGTACATTTGTGCCATGGAATATTAGCCATAAAAAGGAGCATATTACTCATATACACAACAAACTAGATGGCTCTCCAGAGAATTAAGCTGAATAAAAAGCCAGTCTCAAGGGGCTACATGCTATATGGTTGCACTTGTGTAATATTCTTGAGACAACAAATTATAGAAATGGAAAATAGATTAGTTAGTGGTTTCCTATGGATAATGAGGGAATGGATATGTGAGGGAAGTGAGCATGGCTATAAAAAGCCAATGCAGGGGATCCTTGTGATGATGGACATGTTCTGTATCCTGATTGTATTGATGTTAATATTCTGACTGTGATATTGTACTTAGTTTTACAAGATGTTTTCATTAAGGAAAACTGGATAAAGTGTAAAACGGATCTCTGTATTATCTCTTACAACTACATGTGACTCTACAGTAATCTCAAAATTAAAAGTTTAGTTTAAAAAATTGGGAAGTATAGAGTTACCAATCACTTTGATAGGAAGACTGTGAGAGCAATTTTGGGAAGCAGAAATCAAGAGTGCTTAAACAAGTTGAGTTTTAGGTCATTATTAGAGACCCAAATATCAAGTGAGCAGTTGGATATATTTGACTGGAGTTCAGAAAATAGTTCTGGACTCTATATGTAAACATGAATATCATTGGCAAATCAATGTTACTTAATGCTATGGAAGATCTCCTTACATAAGGAGGAAAAGAATATAGAATCAAAACAAGAGAGAATCTAAGATCAAGCCTTAAAAAATTCCATCATTTAGAAGTCAAATAAAGGAGATAGAACTAGCAAGTCTGGAAAGACTGACCAGAGATACAAGCAGAAAAGCATGTTGTCACAAAATAACAGTCGAAGGGTGTTTTGGGCCAGGCGTGATGGTTCACACCTGTAATCCCAGAACTTTGGGGGACAGAGGCGGGCGGAATGCTTGAGCCCAGGAGTTTAAGACCAGCCTAGGCAACATAGCAAGACCTCATCTCTACAAATAATAATAGTAATAATAATTAAAATAGCCAGGCATGGTGGCACACCTGTAGTCCCAAATACTCTAGAAGCTGAGGTGGGAGGATTGCTTGAACCCAGGAGGTCGAGGCTGCAGTGAGCACTGAACTCCAGCAAGATCTTGTCCAAAAAAAAAGAAAGTGTTTCAAGAATGCAAAGGTGTCATACACAAACTGTAGTTGAGAAAATACAAGATAATGGGACCAGACTTATAACAATGACATTGCCTAGTCTCTGATTTGCATGATCTAATGCAAAACCATCTGTGCAATATTTACTCTTTTTGGTTTTCTCATTTTTTTTCCGGACGTAGGAGACAGAGGAAAATCATAGGCTCTCTTTTTGGCCCCAGTTTCATCACCTCAACTGACACTACTTCCTAACAAAAACATTCCATTTTTTTTAAGGCGGGGCTTACATTTACTCTCCTTCATGTTCATCTCTTGGACTCAACCTCTGCTGTCCTCTGCTATTCTTCTACCCTCACTATCTCCTACCATTCTGTCCCTGCTCACACTGTGTGCAAACATCCTAAGTACATGCCTCACTGGTTTGTTCTTCTCAGTCTCTTTTGGTATTCTCCTTACATTTCCAAAGAGTTCCAGATCCTTACATTTTCCCTATTTAGATCCACTCTCTAGATTATCTCAACCAGTCCTATGGCTTTCACGTATCACCTATACACAGACAACTCTTAAAATTTCTGTCTCTAGCCCCAACTTCTCATCTTGATTCCTGACTTATATCCAATTGCCTGCCCAATATCTCCTCTTTAATGAATATTAGACACTTATAGTTAACATGGACAAACACTTGATTTTTCCCCATTCCCAACTTGTTCCTCTCTGTCTTCCCCAGCTTTCATGGAGCTCCCTAATAAATGGTGTGATAATTTTAAAACATGGTCCCAAATTCTTTGATGCTCCAATGTCCCCTCCTCCTTAAATATGGAATATGCCTGTGATAAATTCTAAACATAGAATATGGTGGAAGTGGCATTATGTGACTTCTGAGGCTAGGTCATAAAAAACCATACAGCTTTTTCCCGGTTTTCTTAGAATGCTAATTCTACGGATGGATACTCCTTCTTAAAGCCCAGTCATCATGCTGTGAGAAGCCCAAGCCAATGGAGATAGCAAAAATGATTGTTGTTTAAGTTCACTACTTTGGGGCATTTTGTAATGATAGAGAACTGGAACTGATGGAACTGATGGTAGCTTTATTGTTTCAATTTTTCAGGCCAAAACTCTAAAGTCATCCTTGACACCTTTCCTTTTCTCACACTCCATATCCAAACCATTAGTATATCCTGTCAGCTCTCTCTTCAAATATGCCCCAAGTCTGACCAATTATCACCAATCTGACCAATTCTGACCAATATCTCATCTATAAAGTGAATCTCTCCTAGGCAGAGATTCTTGGTGGGAAACAATAGAAACTGACTCAAGCTAATTTTCACAGAAAAATATTAGGTAAAAGGAAGCCAGATTACTCACAGAATAGACTGAAAGGGATAAGAACTAAGTTCAGAAAATCATCTGAAATCAATGGGGGACAGGTGTAAGAAGCACAGCCAGAGAACCAGCTGGGTTGATGAATTGCCTCTGCTGGACACAGAACGCACAACCACACTAGTGCGAGTTGTAGGCTGTCTCCACACCGTGGAGATCTGACATCCAAGGAGGTATATCTTTCTGGTTGGTTCTAAATGACATTTCTGAGTCACAGCTACCAGGGGATGGGGAAAAAGAGAGTTTGGGCTTTTTGGATTTCATAGTAAGAAGTAGGATCCTATCTTCCATAAAAACTCATTTTACATTTCACAGTGCATTCTCTAAACACAGTAAGTGGGTACAAATTCTGAGCAGCCAAGTAAAAGTGAATGTCTAAGGGTTGGGTGAGGAGAAAATGAAACATTTTCTATCACAAACAGGCTCCCAATGTATGTTAATGTGTTAGAAATATAACTACGTTGTGAATTAAAGCCTTGGATTCAAGTCCTGTTCTACCACTTACTAAATGTGTGACCCTTAACCAGTTCCTCGAGTTCCCAAATATTTTTTTCATCTTCAAAATGGGAACAATAATATCACTCCCACTTATCTTACGTGCTGTTTTGAGGATCAAATGAGTGTGTGAATACTTTGAGGCACTCTTAGTTCTCATTCATCTTTGTAACATGGTTGCTGAGCTTAAGGCCAGTCTGGAGCAGTGTTCCATAAATGTTCCCTCAAGGTCCCGAATTAGCAATAACTACAGAAAGGATTTGTAAAATGAAAGCCGTTAATTAATTTATGCAAATAACTCATCTATGTAGGCCAGAAAAGTATGATATTGTCATCCAGGGCCAGTCATTTTTTTTTTTTTTTTTTTTTTTTTGAGACAGAGTCTTGCTCTGTCACCCAAGCCAGAGGGCAGTGGTGCGATCTTGGCTCACTGCAGCCTCCACCTCCCAGGTTCAAGCAATTCACCTGCCTCAGCCTCCCAAGTAGCTGGGATTACAGGTGTGTGCCACCATACCCAGCTAGTTTTTGTATTTTTTAGTAGAGACGGGGTTTCACCTTGTTGGCCAGGCTAGAATTGAACTCCTGACCTAAGGTGATCTGCCTGCCTCAGCCTCCCAAAGTGCTAGAATTACAGGCGTGAGCCATCGTACCTGGCCCAGGACCAGTCTCAAGTAATATCAAGTATGCTTTGGGAGGAGGCCCTGATACTGATCATTTTTGCCACTGGCCTCTTTACAAAATAAATATGGAAATAGCAAAGCAACTTATTGCTTTGTTATATAGTATAAATTTGGTTCATAGAGCAAATTCCTTCTGTGACAAATTTTAGGGACTCGTTAATACTTCTTGGGAATTATTGTATCATGGGGAAGTTATACAGCTTATTGTCTAGATCTCTGGCCAATGGATTCAAGTTATCCTGAGAAAACAAGAACTATCAAACTATAGGCTAACTAAGAATACAAGTGCACAATCTCTTAACCAAATCCTTTAGAGATAGATGCTTTAGAATTGAGAATTTTTCAGATATCTGAAAGCATTTAGTGGTAAAAATTATACATTACATAACCCCCAGCAAGGTCTGGGGCAGCACTTTCTCATCAAATACAACAATATTTCTGCACAGGTATGTGTGAATACTAATTCTAAGTGGAATAATGACCATAAAAAGGCTGAGTGCAATGGCTCATGCCTGTATTCCCAGCACTTTGGGAGGACAAGGTTGGCGGATCACTTGAGGTCAGGAGTTCAAGACCAGCCTGGCCAACAAGGTGAAACCCTGTCTCTACTTAAAACACACACACACAAAATAGCTGGGCGTGGTGGCATGCACCTGTAATCCCAGCCACTCCAGTGGCTGAGACATGCAAATGGTTCGGGAAGGAGGCAGAGATTGCAGTGAGTGAAAGGGCGACTGAGGGGGCTCTATTTAAAAAAAAAAAAAAAAGACTATAAATAGCTTCATATCAGTTCAGTTATGGTTACTTCAACATACGAAATTCAAAAAAACTTTTTGGTTTTTAGAGCTTTTTGGAATTTTAGAAATGCAGACAAGAAATAATTATTTTACTTTTCATAAAGAAATTGTACTTTTCATAAAGATAGTTTTATAGCGTTTTGAGACAGAAAATGCTCCACTGTGTACTTTTAAAGTCTTCATAAGCTTGAATATTAATATTACTCTAACCCTTAAAATTATCTACATAAAATTACTTTCACAATATCATTTTTAAGTTTTAATTTTAATTGAAAAATAACTGTACATATTTAGGGAGTATAACATGATGTTTTGATACATGTTTACATTTTGTAATGATCAAATTAGAGTAGCATATTTGGCAACTCAAATATTTATCATTTCTTTGTGATGAGAATACACAAAAACCTCTTTTCTATTTCAAAATCTGTAATACATTGTTATTAGCTATAGTCGCTCTACCGTGCAATAGAACACCAGATTTTATTCCTCGTATCTAATTGTAATTTTGGGCTTATTGACCAATGTCTCCCCTTTCCTATTCCACTCCTCTCCCCCAGCCTCTGGTCACAATAAGGTCTTACATGACAGACCCACAACTAGTATTACACTGAATGGAGAAAAGCTGAAAGATTTTCCTCTAAGATCAGGAACAAGACAAGGATACTCACTTTCTCCTCTTCTATTCCACATAGCACTGGAAGCCTGGAAGTCTCAGCCAGAATAGTTAGGCAAAAGAAAGAAATTAAAAGTATCCAAGTTGGAAAGGAAGAAGTTAAATTGTTCCTGTTTGCAGAAAACATGATCTTATATATTAAAAAAAACCCTAAAGACTCCACTAAAAAACTGTTAGAACTAATAAGCAAATTCACTAAAGTTTCAGGATACAAAGTCAACATACAAAGTTCAGTAGCATTATCATACACTAATAGCAAAAGATCTGAAAAAGAAATTTAAAAATCCTATTTATAACAGCTACAAAAAATAAAATACTTAGAAATAAATGTAATCAAGGAGGTAAAAGATCTTTACACTGAAAACTATAAAACATTGATGAAAGAAATTGAAGAAGACATAAATGGAAAGATATTCCGTGCTTATGGATTGGAAGAACTAATATCGTTAAAATGGCCATGCTGAAAACCAAACACTGCATGTTCTCACTCATAAGTGGGAGCTGAACAATGAGAACACATGGACACAGGGAGAAGAATATCA
The DNA here is from genome assembly GCF_002776525.5 of Piliocolobus tephrosceles. Taxonomy (NCBI): domain Eukaryota; kingdom Metazoa; phylum Chordata; class Mammalia; order Primates; family Cercopithecidae; genus Piliocolobus; species Piliocolobus tephrosceles. The sequence goes on along the minus strand of NC_045451.1, from coordinate 22,164,511 downwards.
CACACCAGGCCCTGTCAGCGGGGTGGGAGGCTAGGGGAGGGATAGCATTAGGGGAAATACCTAATGTAGATGACAGGTTGATGGGTGTAGCAAACCACCAGGGTACATGTATACCTACGTAACAAACCTGCACATTCTGCACATGTACCCCAGAACTTAAAGTATCATAATAATAAATTAAATAAAAAAGAATAAAATTTTATTATAAGTTTGAATAGGCAATAAATCAATTAAATCATCTTTAAGATATAATTTAAAAATATACCTCCAGGAAAAAAGAATGGCGTTGCTACCTGATATGGTTTGGATTTGTGTCCCAGCTCGAATCTCATGTCAAATCGGAGGAGGGGCCTGGTGGGAGGTGACTGGATCATGGGGGTGGATTTCCCCCTTGCTGTTCTCGTGATAGTGAGTTACCATGAGATCTGATGGTTTAAATGTGTGTGGCACTCCTCCCTTCTCTCTCTTCTTACTCCACCATGGTAAGATAAGCTCATTTCCCCTTCACCTTCTGCCTCGATTGTAAGTTGCCTAGACCTCCCAGCCACGCTTCCTGTACAGCCTGTGGAACTGTGAGTTAATTAAACCTCTTTTCTTAATAGATTATACAGTCTGAGGTAGTTTTGTTTTTTTGTTTGTTTGTTTGTTTTGTTTTGTTTTGTTTTCTGAGACAAAGTCTCACTCTGTTGCCCAGGCTGGAGTGCAGTGGCACAATCTCAGCTCACTGCAACCTCTGCCTCCCAGGTTCAAGCGATTCTCCTGCCTCAGCCTCCTGAGGAGCTGGGATTATAGCCCATGTACCACTATGCCCAGCTAATTTTTGTATTTTCAGTAAAGACAGGGTTTCTCCATGTCAATCAGGCTGGTCTTGAACTCCCAATCTTAGGTGATCCACCCACCTCGACCTCCCAAAGTGCTGGGATTACAGGCATGAGCCACCACACCCAGCCCAGGTAGTTCTTTATAGAAGTATGAAAATGGACCAGTATACTACCCAAAATGATCTACACATTGGATGCAATCCCTAGAAAAATACCAATGACATTCTTCACAGAAGTAGAAAAAACAATCCTAAAATTTGTACAGAACCACAAAAGACGCCAGATAGGCAAATCCATCTTAAACAAAAAGAAGAAACCTGAAGGTATCATACTAACTGACTTTAAAATACACTGCAAAGTTATAGTAACCAAAACAGTATAGTACTAACATAAAAACAGACACACAGACCAGTGGAATATAATTGAAAGCCTAGAAATAAATCCATGTATCTACAGCCAACTGATTTTCAACAAAGGCACCAAGAGCACATAAAACTGATATTCACATGCAGATTAATGATATTAGACTCCTTTCTTTTACTACATACAAAAATCAACTCAGAGTGGATTAAAGACTTAAATTTCAGACCTGAACCTATGAAGCTTCTGGAAGAGAACACAGGGGAAAATCTCCATGACATAGGTCTGGGCAAGGGCTTTTTGGATAAGACCTCAAAGCACAATCAACAAAAGTAAAAACAGACAAGTGGGATTACATCATACTAAAAAGCTTCTGCACAGCAAAGGAAACAATCAATAGAGTGAAGAGACAACTAACAGAACGGAAGAAAGTGTTTGCAAATCAGATATCTGAATAAAGAGCTAATATCCAAAATATATAAGGAACTCAAACTACACAATAACAAGAAAATAAATAATCCTATTGTAAAATGGACAAAAAACTTGAATAGACATTTCTCCAAAGAACACATACAAATGGCCAACAGATACATGAAAAAATGTTCAAAGCAAGCCAAAACTCTCTAAACATCAGAAAAATGCAAATTAAAACCACAATGATACATCACTTCATGCCTGTTAGGTCGGCTGTCAGCAAAAACATGGAAGAGAACAAGTGTTGCTGAGGATGTGGGGGAGGGAACCCTTGTACACTGTGGGTAGTATTGTAAAGTTGTAAAGTAGTAAAGCAGTATAACCATTTTGAAAAAACGGTATGCAGATTCCTCAAAAAACTAAATATAGAATTACCATGTGGTCCAGCAATCTCACTACTGGGTATATACCCAAAGGAATTGAAATCAGTATGCTATAGAGATGTCTGCACTCCCAGGCTCACTGCAGCACTATTCACAGATAGCTAAGATATGGAAACAACCTAAGTGCTTATCAATGGATGAATGGATTTTAAAATGCAGTATACACATGAAATGCAATACTATTCCCCTATTTCAAAAAAATAGGAAATCCTGTCATTTGAGACAACATTGGTGAACCTAGAGGATAATATATTAAATGAAATAAGCCAGGCACAGAGGGACAAATACTATATAATCTCATTCATCTGTGGAAACTAAAAAAGTTGAACTCATAAGAGTAGAGAGCCCAGTATTATTCTTTTTAATGTTCAATTCAGCAAATCCTGGGATTCAACCAAAGAGATCATCTATTTCAACCTGCTGCCTAATTCAGCTGACTCCTACTAATAGCATCCTAGCCAGGTAGTCAATTAGCCTTTGCTGAACAGTCATATGAGTGAAGAATTCACTCCTTCATGGGGCAAGCTGCTGTCCTCTAAGACAACTTTAATCATTGGAATCAAAATCAGCCCCTCTGTCACTTTTACCCTTTGGCCTAACTCTGACTTAGAACAGGAAAAACTACCGCCTCTGCCACGTGACAGCTATGCAAATATTTGAAGTGGCAGCCATGCGCCACATTATTGGCCTCTTCTCTAGGCTAAACATTTGCTCTAACTCTTCCACGTAAAGCATGGTTTCCTCTTCCCTCACATCCTAATGACCCATGTAAGTCTAGTTTATTGATATCTATATTAAAATTAGGTACCTAGAGTTAGATTCATCTCCAGCCCAGAAGACAGGGAATTTGCTACCTTTCTTATAAGTTGTATACCATATTTCTAGTAATGCAGCCTAAAAATGCATTATCTTTTTTTTCATGCTGCATAATACTGTTGAGACATTTGCATTTGTAGTAGATAAATGCTTCCATCTTTCTCACATGCATTCTTGTCACAATCCAGGAACCTCCCTTGATTTCTATTTTTCAGCTTAAATAAAGGGCTTTATATTGGTCCTTGTTAAATTACATGATGTTGGTTGTAATTCTAACATGCATATTCCATTTTGAATCTTGATTCTGTCTTTCAATATGTTAGCTATGGTTAAAATATTCTCTCTGTGTCATCTAAAAATTTGATGAGCATCCGTCTAACCTTCAGTAAAGACTTTGCTAAAAATATTGGACAAGATAGGGATCAAGAGCGTTATGGCATTCGACTAGAGACTTCCCCCCAGGATGGTATCCTCAAGTGCTTACTACCTAAAGAGCCAATAATCCACATAGATCAATAGCAGTACAAAGCTTTACATAACATGTACCAAATGAGGAAGGAAAAACAAACCATAGACATAAACAAAACAAAACAAAACAAAACACATCCCACCACCATCAGAAAAGCTTCCATACTTTAGTAACTAATTTCAAACACAACTCTGGCTACAATAGGGTATTTAAAAAGATATCTTCCGTTTCTCAAAGAATTAAAAACAAAACTGCCATATGATACAGCAATCCCACTACTGCGTATATATCCAAAAGAAATGAAATCAGTATGTTGAAGAGATATCTGTATTCCCATGTTCATTGCAGCATTATTCACAATAGCTACACATGAAATCAACCTAAGTGTCCATCAACAGATAAATGGATAAAGAAAATGTGTTGTGTGTGTATATATATACACACAGTGGAATACTATTCAGCCTTTAAAAAAGAGGAAATCCTTTCATTTGCAACAACATGGATGAACCTCGAGAATATTAAGTGAAATAAGCATAGAAAGACAAATGCCGCCTGATCTCACTTACATGTGAAATCTAAAAAAGTCAAACTCATAGAAGCAGAGAGTAGAATGATGGTTACCAGGGGCTGGCAAGTGGGAGTAGGGGGAGACATTGGTCAAAGGATACAAAATTTTAGTTAGATAGGAGAAACAAGTTATAGTGATCTACTATACAACATGGTAACTCCAGTTAATAACAATGTACATATTGTATACTTGAAAATCACTAAGAGAGTAGATTTTTTCACATTCTTGACATAAAAAAATAAATATGTAAGGTGGTACATATGATAATTAGCTCAATTTAGCCATTCCACAATATAGACAAATTTCAAAACATCATGTTGTAAACCATAAATGTATAAAATTTTTGTCAGTTAAAAATATGAGAACAAATTATTTCCTTCCTGAAATGTGTGTATATATACACACATACATATATTGTGTATATATATTACATGTGTAACATATATATACAAGATATATAACATAACATCTATATACACACACATACACTAAGATCACAACACAAAATCAATTTCCTACTATGGGTCTCACCCAGAAAGTTTACAAACACAGTATTAAAGTATGAGTGGGATTTGAAGTAGCACAGAGAAGAGGAGAAGCCAAGGAAAAATCTTACCCCATTAAGGATGAATAAATTCCTATAAAATGTAACTCCTTCACTGACCACTGTACTCACCCCACCCCAACTACCCACCACTATAAGCCACCCCAATATACAGAAATCAATATTTTAAGTATATATATTTTTAAATGATTGTTTGGTATTCCAAGGTATTACTCACTTTTAAAATTGGTCATATGAGGGCTCAGTTACAAAGCAAGTGACTATGGTTTAATATGTGTTCATTTGATGGACATCCAGTTTTTAAAAAAAAAGACACCAAGAAAACAAATACAAAATATCCAGGGTTTCTGCTGTTTGCTTATATTGTGTAACAAAACTAATGTTAAACATGACCCTTGAAACTGTCCTGGCATCCTTCAGTCAGATACTATGGAGAGTATTATGAGCCCATAGTAAATTTCACTATAGTTCCACTTGGAAGAAACAAGGTCTAAACAAGGATTTTACCCCATCAAATACTTTTTCCTAACTTCTTGGATGGGAATAACTTAAAATCTCTTCAGAAGAAATACCCACTCAAAAATCTATAGTGAATTTTAAAAAGTCACATAACTCTGAAGCAATTCTGGCTCAGTGATCACTTCAAATTACGACTGTTTCTGTTCCTCTCTCTGTCCTCAGTTTCTTTTGCCTTTCTTGGTCTGAAAATACAGAGAGGAACCAAAGACTCAGTACATAATTTCAAACTAAAAGCAACAAACCCATTCATTGAAGTATAATAGGTCATTTGGAAATAAAATTCATTTTTTAAAAAGAGAATCCTTGTTTGGAATCCATTTTTGGAATATAAAGTCAATCATTATACCTTTATCCCATCAGAAATAGCTTTTTAAGGCTATAACCTCCAAAACTATTTGGATTAAGAATTAAAATATCTAGAGCCCATAGGAAATTAATCCAATCATCATACAAATCCCATTTTAATAAAAGGGGAACCATATTAAATCAGACTTTACATGTGGAAGGGACCTTGAAGAGCATCTACAGAAGGCAATGTAGGCTCTTGGTCACACAGCTAGACAATAATAGGATTGGGACCAGAATGCAGGCCCTGCCTCTTGATCCAGGACTTGTTTCCACTGCATCCTTGACCTTGAGAGGGTGATGGAATAGACCTAATTCCTCCTAAACCAGTCATTTATAACTTCCTCTGACCAACATCCAACCACGTCAAAAGAGAACAAGAAAAAGCAAAGCAAAACAAAACAAAACAAAAAACAGGTAGAAACTTAGTCCATCACTTTGAGATGGGATCTGAATATTTTTTCTCTTTATACAGAAAATGGAGTTATCATCACCACCTCACTAAATTGTAAGGTTCATGAGAACAGGGACCATATCTAACTTACTCATGGTTCTCTTGCAAGCACTTGTGTGGTAACATATTTTTGGGTGCTTTTTATTTATTTGTTTTTGTTTTTACTGTCCACAATTCAAACACTCTATTTTGAGGTGACTCCCTAAAGTGTGTAATACAGGTGAAATGCAGTGCCCCCTTCTCAGTCCCTGGTGGCTAGGACTCTTGTATATGCTCTAGGAGAGGTCACATCCTAATTGGCTCTTATAGAAGTGACACAAAAACATAGGACAGTGTGGAAGTTACTCTTAGCTGCGGCGGCAGCAGCAGAGACAAGTGGGTCAGCAGAGGCTCCCTAACCAGTCTACTGCAGAGCATGATCTTGGCTTTGTTCCTATTCCCAGTCTCCCTTGGAACTAGGAATTGGTTCCTGCTTGACTCTCCTGCCTTCCGATCACTTCTGTGAATTATTTGGTTTCTTTCTCAGACGTTCTTTCCTACTTGTTTGTCTAAGGCAGCTTCTGTTGCTTGCAACCAAAAATTCTAATAGGCACATAGTAGGCACTCAAATAAGTCTTAAATGAAAATAAAATTAATGAATTATTATCACAATTTTTGTAGAACACTTCACAATTTCCAAGCACTCTCTCATATCCTAATTACTGCACCTGGTTACTGTCTCATTTGTCTTCCAGTTAAGTTATTAATATTTACCAAGGGCAAATCCTTCTTGATGCAAGAGTCAAGTTAAAGAAAATTTTAAAAATCTAAACCAGGCTTAGACATGATTTTTCCAAAGTATGCTATGCAATCTCATGGTATTAGGTACCACTAATGAATGGTATCATTTAAGTAAAAAGGAAGTCTAAAAAATGAAATTTAGAATACAAGCTGGGGAGTAAGAACTGGAAAGTATAGGGCATGAAATAAAGTTTAAAACTTTTTGAAGGAGGCTGGGTGCAGTGGCTCATGCCTGTAATCCCAGCACTTTGGGAGGCCAAGGTGGGTGGATCACCTGAGGTCAGGAGTTCGAGACCAGCCTGGCCAAGATGCTGGAACCCCCATCTCCACTAAAAATACAAAAAAATTAGCCAGGCATGGTGGCACGTGCCTGTAATCTCAGTTACTCAGGAGGCTAAGGTAAGGGAGGCGGAGGTTGCAGTGAGCCAAGATTGCACCACTGCACTCCAGCCTGGGCAACAGAGTGAGACTCTGTCTCAAACAAAAAAAAAAAAAAACTTTTTGAAGGAAATTTGATATGCAAATAGTTGCATAGAAGAGATCTAGAAATGGTAACTGAAACTTCAAATATGAGCTGGCATTCACCAGATGCAATAGCGTCAAAGAGCTCTAGAAAAGAGCACTGAAACTTCAGATAGGAGGTTCACCCACCACTCATCAGGTGCAGTGGGCGTAGAAATGGTTCCGTGTAGAGGTCTAGAAATGAGCACTGAAACTTTAGATAGGAGCTGCCATTCACCAGGTACAGTGGAGGCAGAAGCCGTTCAGACACTGAAGGAGCAACAACATCTACAAAGGCAAAACCTATGTCCCTTCAAAACACAAAGAATTTTTGCTTTAATCATATGGCTCTAACCAAGGGGGGAAGGGTTGTGAATTCTTAAAAATGTCTCCACCCACCCCATCTCACTTTACTAGAAATTGAAGTCAACCATAACCCACTGGGAAATTTTATAATTACAAATGGTATTTCAAAACTTGATGTTTCAGAATTCCATTAATAATTCCCCTACCTTGTTATCAAATTATGTTGATAAGGTAAAGAATTTGACACAGTGCATCCTATTCGGTTCTGTCAACACGAAGTCCCCAAACCAGGTTTCCCCAGTCTGATAGTTGGAAAACTGTTACAAAATCCATTAGTCCATCTCAGTAAGGGAGACAGGAAAGGCCATTTTGTGTGCAGTGACCTATCCTAAACCCCATGGATTATGTAGCAGGAGATGTAGTGGCGAGGCTCCTTTTTTACTCTTTGTATCTGATCTCCAAGGAGTCAGTGCTCAACTCTTTCCAGAATAAAGTCTGAAGAATACATTTCACCAACAAAAAAGATAGCAAATACTTGACTCATTTCAGAGAGAGAAAAATATGAAACACTGAGGATGAAGCGTTTAAATCTTTCATGTTTTTGGACAACACAGTCTATAAGTTTCCCGCATCATTTATGATTTCTTTAAACTATAGTATTAAAAATAATCTCAAATTGTAATGAAAAGTCATTTGGCTTTAAAACCACCCAGGAAGAGGATATCAAATGCATATACCAAAAGACTACTATGCGGCTTCCAGTGCTTTTCTGATATAGATCATAACAATTTAAAAAGGCTTTTGTCAGGTTGTCTGAATACGTCAAATACTTCCTCATTTCTGTGTCTACTGTGAGGCTCTAACTACAGTGGCTTCTCTAGCAGGTATTCTCCGCGCAACTGTGCCAAATCGCTCTGAGGACACCCAGATTCTCCTTCTCAAAACAGACATTCCTGACTGGGTCCTAGGACAGGGAGAGGGGGGTTGACCCCCCCCCACTGCCCTCTGGTTCTCCGCGCACCAGGACTTGTTGCTCCGGTGGGAACTCGCGCGGATCCACCGGCTCGGCACATCCTGCCTACAAGGAGGGCGGCGTGTGCTGGGAGCTGGGCCCCAGGCCGAGTCGTCCGTGCCGCAGCTGAGAGCTCCGGCCGGCGCGGCCTCACCAGCCGCTGACCTGCGCCCAGCCGGGCCTGGAGCCCGGCCGCGGCCTCCCTAGGCCTCTCTAGGCCGGGCGCCGGTTCAGCGAGGACCGGAAGCGCCCGCCGCCCTCCCTTCCGCCTCCAGGCCGCGGGCGCCAGGCCGGGAGCGGGCTGCGGACGCCCTGGGAGTGGGCCGGGGACCGCCCTCTTCCCCGCAAGCCCGGAGGGGGCGTCCCTCCCGCCCCCACCTCGTCTTCAGTTCCCCAGGTGCTTCCGCCGCCGCGTGGGTAGGAGAACAGACCCGAGCCCGGAGCCAGGCCCGCGGCCCCTCGAGCACCAGCCACGTCTGGCCCGCCGGGCCTAGGGCGGAGAGAGGCCCTGGGGCTTGGCGGCCGGGGCCGGGAGAGGTCGCACGGCCGAGGACACCCGAGGGCCCGGGCTGCCTCCCCGCCCTTTCCCGCTCCTCCCCTCGGCCCTGGAATCAATAGTGGCCGCTGACTTTTCACGACAATTGCAGCTGTCTAATTCATCAGCGAATAATTAAATCAGAGGCCGCCGGGCCTGCCTGGAGTTGGAAACGAGGGGTCGCTCCTCTCAGATCCTCTCGAATTGGGAAGCCAGTGGGCAGCGCGGAGGGCGGACAGGCCTCGCCCTGCGCGGAGGCTGCGAGAGTCGCCTGGGCCCGGCACCATTCCCAGTGTGGGGGGAAGTAAGCCCCCAAGTGTGGGGAGCAAAAGGGAGTACGAGGGCACAGGCGGGGAGCCCCGCCGAGGCTGGACTCCCTGGTCAGCAGGGCCCTCCTGGCCGGTGCGTGGTCCGCATGTCCGGCGTGGGGCCGCGGCCGTGGGGCCCGCAGACACCCTCCTCGCGCAGACTTCGCCAAGGGCGCGGAACTCCACCCTCGCGAGGCGCTTTGCCTTTGAGGAAGATGGAGAGGAGTCGGGAGAAGTGCCTAGAAACCGCATTGATTTAGACATCAATCCTGGCCAGCTCCCTCCGCCTCCTGGGCTGCGGGGCCGCGCCGCCCGGTCCCCGAGAAGCGGGCCTAGGGGCCGCCGGGCTCCGCGGAGCCGGCGAAGGTAGCGGCCTGCGCCGCCACCCCGCGCCCACGGCCTCGACGCCGCCGCCGCCGCCGCCACGCCAACAACGATTCCTCGAGGCCAACAGGTTACTCACAGTCCTCCGAGTCTGCAGCGCCGTCCGCGTCGCTCTCCCAACCCGGTCGGCGGGACGCCCTCTGAGCTTGTGCTCTCTTGAGGCCGCTGAGCCCACTGAGCCCGGCCGGGGCGCTGGTTCGCGTGGGCCGCGGGGAGCGGGTCCGCTTCTCCAACGACCACGGCCCCGGCGGCTGCGAAACGGCCACCTCCGACCCTTGAGTCCGCCAGAGTCGCCTTCCCTTCCACGTTTGCAAACAAAACATTCGTAATAATGACATTGAGGCACTTTTCCAAACTAAAATGATCCTAAAATAATCTGAATGTACTCTGTTACTTTTGATCGTGTTACCCCAGAAGGTCAGCTCAGATTCACTTGGTTCTTTAATTTCTTTGGGAGATGATACTCGAGGAATCTGAAAAAATATACGATTTTTAAAAACGATCTGATTCGCATACCTATTTCAACCTCTCGGTTGGCTTTGTTAGTTTCCAAATAGAAATATCGCCTTTTGAATTCGGAGATACTTCTGAAGTTTAAAATCTAGTCAAGTCTTTTTTTTAATACTCCGTATGAAATTTTTTCCATGGTAGCTAGACAATTGAAATTATACACAAAGATTTTTTAACTCTCGGATTTTCATTGGAAGGGGAAGTAATAGTTTTTGTACTAATGCCTAAACAATATTGAATCTTCAATCAAAAATTATTTCCAGGGCAAATAAATGATAGTTTTAAGAGGGTAATAAATAAAAGCAACACCCGTGCTTTGTGTCTCAGGGCAACTTGAAAACAGCTCCACTTTCAGGGAGTTAAATTTGTCCTTTTTACAATCAACTGCAACTTTTGCCTTCCTTTGGAAAGGACAACAAAAAGATTTCACGCACAACTTGACCGGAACAAAGGGACATCATGCCAGTTTTTCTTTTGTGGGGTGACAACTGGAGGAAAGGAAAAGTTTATTTTAACCATACTTGAGTCGTACTTTTGGAACGCTCCTTTAAAAAGAAAATGTGACGGCAGATCTCACAACTTAAAAATCGAAGCTATGGGGCTTTGGGGCAGAAGGGACAAATAGCGGGAACAAAACTGAAAGTCGGTAAGGAGAAATTTTGTCTTCGTTCTCAGACTATATTGCCTATTTAAAATGCAACTTTCTTCTACAGCAAAATCCCCGGTCCCCTAAGAGCTGTGCTCCTCCCGCCCCTTCCGCAAAAAGAAGCCCTTGGGTATTTGCAGGTTCGAATCCTCAACCTTCCCTCCTTTGAATTTCATTTTCCCAAAAGGGTAGAATTATTTATCCCACCAGCTTCTGCAGTGTTAGCAGCCGAAAAATCGGGTGGGTGGGGCGTTGCAGAAAGGGTCTGCAGTTGGCCCCGAATTCGGAGGAAGGAAAGTCCCTGGAAGGAACCGCAGTTCCAGCCCCCGGTCCTGGGGACCGGTCCAGATCAGAGGCCATGCCACCCACTTCCACCCAAACTACTCACGGGAGGGGGCTATGGAAACCCAGAAAGGGCAGGGAGCCGAAGAAGCAAAGAAATGTATGTGTGTGTGCGCGCGCGCGCGCGCGTGTGTATGTGTGTGTGTGTGTGTCGGGGAAGTAAGCGGTTCCCGAAGACACAAAACTTCAACAGTCCCCTATCTATATGGGTAGAGGAGGGCGATCAAGGTCGGCCGCCGTGGTGTTCTTTAAAACTAGATAGGTGGAAGCGCTAGCAGCTTAGCTAGGCAGAGCTGGGATTCCAGCTTCCCCTGCAGACTGACACTCCCTGGAGCAGGTGCCAAAGTTCTTTGGGGTGGGGTCTCCTCCCCTTTCCCCTCCCTCAAGCCTGCCCACTCCCGGTGTCTGGACTACGGAGCAAATTGTGGTTTGCTTCCCGCGGCCCTACTCTCCACCTTCTAATCCAGGTGCTGGGCTTGGGGCTCCAAGAGAACCTTCCCACAGCAGGCAGGGCCCCTGTAGCTTCTTTTTCCTTTCCTTAAGAGGCCGGATACGGGTGATAACAAGACTGACAACCCCATATCTGTCCCTGCCCCCACGCAAAGTATCTTTTGTCAACCAAAAAGTTAAGGGCAGTCCCCTGCCAGCTCTGCTAACCTGGCGTTTTGAATTTTAACAAGATTAACGGAGAAGAAGGAGACAAAAAAGGACGCGTTTGGCCTCACCACCCAGAAAAACAAACAAAACACTTTCCAAGATCCAACTGCAAATTTGAAAAGTGACGGTGAATTTCTGAGCTGAGAGGCCAAAGAGAGTTAGTGGGGCCGGGCTTCGCTTTTAGTTTTATTCTCCCTGGGCTCAGCCAGCCCGAGCTTTCAGACAGAAGAAATCTGAAGCTAATGAAGATCTCAAACACAGCCACAATTCCGAGGGCCCCTTTTCCGCCACAAGCACCCACTGTCCCATCTGCACGTGTAAGCACAGACACTTGCCGTGTCTTCATCACCAGGGGATCCCAGGAAAGGGGAGAAAATTCTCTGTTGTGAAAAGGAACCTTGAGTTATCCTACTATTATTTGTGTATAGCGACCTAAGAGTTTCCTTGTCCTCTTCAAATTCCCCTACAATATTGAAACAGCATTTGTTGTCCCATTCTTACAAACGCTTGAGGCCTTTCTGGAAAACCATTACCATTCAATGACTAGAAAATTGCTCTCCTTCCTTAAAAAAAAAAAAAAAAAGGCAGGCGCAGCAGCAGCTACAACAGACAACAAAAACTTTTTCCTGCATAATCCTCGCCCTCAGAATGACAAAGAAATGATATTGACTTACCCCCGAACGGATGATGTGTTTGGGGGAGGGGGATTTTTTTTTTTTTTTTTTTTTTAAGATTTCTGTTGAGGAGCTGCACAGACAGCTGCAATTCATGGGCGACGCTGATTGCCAGAAACGCTATGGATTGGCATGGGGTCTGCAGCTCACAGATCCCTGATCAATACCCCTACACTCACACGCCAGATGGTTTGGGGAAGGGCAAAAATAAAATAGTCCAAATCAACCCACCATTATGTTTCTGTGTGTGTGTATTGCTCTGATAAACCTAGTTGTAGCATAAATGTGTTCTACCCTGACACAAAACCTGACAAGATTTCAAGCATTGGGGTAGAAATTAGCAGCCCTCCTCTACCCTAGATTTGGGTCATTGTTACTGTTTTATAGTAAAAACAAAGCTATTGGACCCTTTATGCAGATTGGGTTTACTTGTGGTCTGTTTATCTTTTTCCGTGAATAATTTATAAAGTCTGTCTTTTAATTGAATGTTCACCTCTCTGTGTGTGTCTCTCTGTACCTAAAAACAATTTTAATGTGGAAAACACATATGAAAAACTCCGATAGTAAATATTTTTATTTTCCTGCAATTGCTAACTCAAGTTCAGAATATTTTTTTTCTTTTACAGTGCAATAGCCAAAATAGCCTTGTTGTCAAAGCTACATTTTATTTTCATGCTTCTTTTGACCCATTTAAGTCTCTGATCTTCAAGAAAATTGGACCTGTGAATGTGGCATGCTAAGTAAAATCCAGGTCCTGATATAATGCTTGGTACAACTGTTTGTCCAGATTCTAATAGCTGTGAACTAGCAGTTATCATACCACATTTCTATACAGTGTGTTTAAAAATCAAATGCTGGTGGGGAGGGGGGAGAAGAGGAGTGTGACTTCAAATTAAAAGACAAAATTCCAAGTTGCAGAACTTCTGAAGGTTAAAGTATGGATGCTAAACAAGGGGCAATTAGAAAGCAACTTTCCCTTATATTTTCTTAAAGAGCTATAGAGAAAGAAACATCAAAAATATTTCAAAAAATACTTAAAATTGTATTAGCGTTGATACTCCAAAAATTGTCTTGAAGTAGAAAATATTGTTCTTTTTTAGAAAGAAAGAGAAAAGGGCATCCAAACCTAATTCAGTAAAAATTAGGGTGCTCACTAAACAAGCACATCCATTTTCCTTTTAAATAGATTTTGGGTTGAAACATAAAACCTCAAACCACCATTAGAAAAACAACGTGAAAAATCTGCCTTAATTCTAGCCCAATGAAATTATACACAAAGAAGCCAATACGATTTCATGATTTCCCTGAGATCGCCAATATTGATCGAGGGAAGGCGGAGGGATGGTGGGAGTGAGGGAGGAGGGAGGGAGGAAGGAAGGAAGCGAGGCATAGAGAAAATGCAACTCACCTTTCTGCTCCCAGGCACACCGAAATATAATTCCCAAGAGCAGGTTTATCTTGGTGTCCTGGCAAATAAGTTTAACATTTTGAAAATTTATTTAAATGCCTATTTATATACGTAGGTTTCTGTATGGAGGAAGCATCAGCCTAGGGTAACTGGCCACTCCTTGAGCCTGAAGCCAGCGTAGCAGCAGAGGCTACCTTAGCACTGGGGCATATCAGACCCACTACTTCCCAGTTCTGCTTCTCTCCTGCTTCTCTCCCTGTGCACTCGTGGACCAAGAGCAGGTTGCACTGTCGTGAACTTTTGTTCGACTCAGTATTATATTTCAAACATTAACTAATTCAAATCATCCCAAGTGTCCAGCTGCCATATATAATAAAGTAGGGAGTGCGAAGAGAGACAGTAGGAGGGGTTGAGGAGGAGAGGAAAAACAGAGAAACCAAAACCTGAGTTATTTTACCTGTCTCCTGTTGTGACACTAGAGATGTGAGCAACCAGAAAAGTATGTCTGGCAAACCAGGGGATCTGCTGCTTTCTTACTCAGGCTTTGATAACACAGAGAAGGCGCTATTTGAAAGAATAATTGGCAGCGTATTGGCCAGAGCTCAATAAAGTTGATCTATGAATAACGTCACTGTAAATTCATGTGACAGGGTGGGGGTGGGGGTGTTGTTCTAAAGCTGGAAGAAAGAGAAGGGCGGCAGAAAAGGTCACTGAGACTAAGAACTGTTTTCCAAATGAATTAAATCTTTCTCTAGCACCAAGAAGGGACATACAGTATTCCGAGCTGTGCCCTTGTTTTCTTACCAAGTTTTCTCTAACAGCTGGAAATGGTTGAAGGGGGCTGTCTTAAGGAGACCCCCTGCTCTTCTTTTGACAGCTGATCAAAAGAAAATAGGTCACGCTTCTCAAACTTATGTCCACCCTGTCCTTAATTACTGTCTCTTTAAACAAAGGCAACATCTGCGCAACCTCAGCTAGCTTGAATCTTCGGAGGCAAACAGAGCGCAACCTGCTTTGGAAGAATCTGTTACTTTTAAGGCTTATGCCGGGGGTTGGCCTCTCTGTCTTCAACCACCCCTCCACCCCCACTGGGGCTGCAGAAATCTCCAACTCCTCTGTCCCCCAGTTCCACTCCCACCTCCAGACCTAGGGTTGCTAAACAACGGAAATTCTAGGAAGATGTTGGTGCACTTTTTAAAGCCTTGGCTTGCGAGCGTGCTCGGGCTGGCCGGTTGCTGGCCTTTTCAGAAACAAGGTTTGAATATGCAGATGTCAGCCAGGACTCCTTTTCGTCTGCCCACCGCCGTTCCTCTCTCGGGATTCGAGAGAAGCGGGTGTGTGTGTGTGTGTGTGTGTGTGTGTGTGTGTGTGTGTGTAGTGTGTGTTAGGAGAAAGGTCCGCGGTTGCCGTCCCAGCTGGTTTGCTTACTCTCTGCCCCCAGGAGAAGTTTGCTCACTACGGACACCAGCGACCCTCCTCACCTCCACCCCTCTAGTTCTACACTCTCCCCACTTCTTTCCAAGTCGCTGATGCAGAAAGCACTTGGTCACCTTGAAACGGCAGCTCCCGGAATTCTAATTTTGTTTTGCTATCTAGCAGGGCTCTTCGGAAGCCTCATAACTGAGATTTATGGGCTCACTGGGTAATTAAATGATGTTATTGTGTTAACTTTGCATGCATTACGGCTGCCCGCGCCGCCCGTGGGCCGCCGGCCGGCAGCAGCTCGCTGGCGGCGAGGGCGCTACAGTTCCTCTGGCCGCGTAGATTATGCACGCCCCGGCCTCGGGAATTTACCGTGCATTAGAATACATTAGCGCCTGCATTTTAAAAGGCCAAACTACTGGCTCCCAGCTAGGGACTCTCGGAAAGTGGCTTGTTAGCGACGAGTGTTCGTCTACACTGGCACATAGCGGAGTCTTTTGCTCACGGCTTACTCGCCTCCAGGGAAGCTTTGGGGTGAGGCGAAGGCGACTGAAGCAATGCCCCTTCCCCCAGATCGCAGCTGCCCAGGGGGGACACAGCGCGGCATCTTTCACCTAATCTCGCTCGCTCGCACTCCAGCCTCCCTCTCCCCAGTGACTCCCCTTTCCCCTCCCTCCCTCTTCTTGACGTTTGATTCCAGTAGCAAAGGAGGAAAAAAGACACCGAGCCGTCAGCCAAACCTGAAAAGCGCCGCCCCGCCCCCTTCACAGCCATTGGTAGCTTCCCGTAGAAAGCCCGCCTCCGGGGGTAGATGCGGCCTTGGAGTGGCTGCGCGTGGCGCCCGTCGGGCGTGGCCCCGCCCCAGATCCGGGAGGGTAGGTTGGCTGCCCCGGCGAGCGGCAAAGCCCTTCTGGACAGCTCCCGCTCACCCAAACAGAAGACGTCGGCGCCGGAGCGGGCTCGGACATGGCGAGGCTGCGCGCCGGCCCAAGCGGCGGGGCCCGGTGATCCCTCCCTCCCTCCCCGTCCCCTCCCCTCTCCCGCACACACGCCCCGTCCGCCCCCACCCCGCCCCCACCCCGGGCGAGCCCGCCCGCAGCCCCGGGGCGCACACCCGCACGCGCGCTCCACTCCACTCACTCCCGCACTCCCGCGCCCGCCCCCACTCCCGCGGCCGAGCCCCGCCACGCGCGCCTTGCCCGCCCGCCGGCCGCCCCCGCCGCCCCTGCAGCCCCCGGGCCCCGATGGACTGAATGAAGGCTGCCTACACCGCCTATCGATGCCTCACCAAAGACCTAGAAGGCTGCGCCATGAACCCGGAGCTGACAATGGAAAGTCTAGGCACTTTGCACGGGCCGGCCGGCGGCGGCAGTGGCGGGGGCGGCGGCGGGGGCGGCGGGGGCGGCGGCGGGGGCCCGGGCCATGAGCAGGAGCTGCTGGCCAGCCCCAGCCCCCACCACGCGGGCCGCGGCGCCGCTGGCTCGCTGCGGGGCCCTCCGCCGCCTCCGACCGCGCACCAGGAGCTGGGCACGGCGGCAGCGGCGGCAGCGGCGGCGTCGCGCTCGGCCATGGTCACCAGCATGGCCTCGATCCTGGACGGCGGCGACTACCGGCCCGAGCTCTCCATCCCGCTGCACCACGCCATGAGCATGTCCTGCGACTCGTCTCCGCCTGGCATGGGCATGAGCAACACCTACACCACGCTGACGCCGCTCCAGCCGCTGCCACCCATCTCCACCGTGTCTGACAAGTTCCACCACCCGCACCCGCACCACCATCCACACCACCACCACCACCACCACCACCAGCGCCTGTCTGGCAACGTCAGCGGCAGCTTCACCCTCATGCGCGACGAGCGCGGGCTCCCGGCCATGAACAACCTCTACAACCCCTACAAGGAGATGCCCGGCATGAGCCAGAGCCTGTCCCCGCTGGCCGCCACGCCGCTGGGCAACGGGCTAGGCGGCCTCCACAATGCGCAGCAGAGTCTGCCCAACTACGGTCCGCCGGGCCACGACAAAATGCTCAGCCCCAACTTCGACGCGCACCACACTGCCATGCTGACCCGCGGTGAGCAACACCTGTCCCGCGGCCTGGGCACCCCGCCTGCGGCCATGATGTCACACCTCAACGGCCTGCACCACCCGGGCCACACTCAGTCTCACGGTCCGGTGCTGGCCCCCAGTCGCGAGCGGCCACCCTCGTCCTCATCGGGCTCGCAGGTGGCCACGTCGGGCCAGCTGGAGGAGATCAACACCAAAGAGGTGGCCCAGCGCATCACCGCGGAGCTGAAGCGCTACAGTATCCCCCAGGCGATCTTCGCGCAGAGAGTGCTGTGCCGGTCTCAGGGGACTCTCTCCGACCTGCTCCGGAATCCAAAACCGTGGAGTAAACTCAAATCTGGCAGGGAGACCTTCCGCAGGATGTGGAAGTGGCTTCAGGAACCCGAGTTCCAGCGCATGTCCGCCTTGCGCCTGGCAGGTAAGGCCGGGGCTAGCCATAGGCCAGGCTGCTGGGAAGAGGGCTCCTGGTCCGGTGCTTGTGGCCCAGGTCTGCGCCCCCAGTCACTTATCTTGATTCTTTCCTTCTTTTTCCTATACACTTTCTCTTTCTTCTCGTTTTTATTTCTTCTTCCATTTTCTCTTTCTCTTCTGCTCTTCCCCTACTTTCTCTTCTCCCTTTTCTTTTTCTTTCTTTACTCTCTCCTTGTCCCTGAGCTTTCATTGACCGACCCCCCCCCCGTTATATTCGCCCTCCTCTCAATGTGCCAACCTTTGCCCTCTGTCCGATCTTCCCAGGTGCTGGGAGGCGGGATGGGAGTGTGCGTTTTCCTCTAGGAGCCCTGTCTTTCCAAGACTCACAAAAACCGGAACCTGCCCTTATTCAAAACCCTGTGCACTTCAAGTCTTTTTTAGACAACACATTTCAATTTTCCGAGCTGGCCAGTCTCCCTGTGCAGCGGCAGTTGAGAGGCTTTGCGCTGCAGAGGGAAGAGAGCTCTCTACTCTCCCACCCACCATATAGGCAAACTTATTTGGTCATTGGCCAAAGGCACAGCCTTGGCCGCGCGGAGAACCGGCGGCCAGGATACAACAGCGCTCCTGGAGACCATCTCTGGCCTTGGCGTTGGGGCAGGGACTTTCTGACCGGGCTTGAGGGGCTCGGGCCAGCTCCAATGTCACTACCTACAGCGAGGGCAGGGTGTAAGGTTGAGACGGTCACATTCACCGCTTTGGGAGGACGTGGGAGAAGAGACTGAGGTGGAAAGCGCGTTGCCTTGCTCACCGGCCGCCCTTGCCCCGGTCCCAGCGTTTGCTGGGATTTGCCGGGATTTGCCGGGGCTGCGGGAGACACTGGGCGCTCGTGGGAAGAGGTGCTGAGAAATTAAAAATTCAGATTAGTTAATGCATCCCGACCACGGGCTCCAGGCTCCGCCTTTGCATTAAGCGGGTGCTGATTGTGCGCGCTGGGCGACCGCGGGGAGGGCTGGCGGCCCGCGGGCGAGGACGCGTAGAGGCGCGGGTTACATTGTTCTGGAGCGGGCTGGGTTCTTTGTGCCTCCTCTAGCGGCCAGGCTGCGAGGTACAGCCCTCTATTGTTCTAGGAGCACGGAAACCTCCCGTGTGGGCGGCGGGTGCTCGAGCTGGAGGGAAAGATGCGGTAGTTACTGCGACTGGCACACAGTTGCGCGCTTTTGTGCGCACGGACCCCGCGCGGTATGCGTGGCGACTGCGCTACTTCTAGGAGCCAGCCACTGGCCCAGAGGAGCAAAATGTCCAGACCCCCCTCACTGGGGAGGACACACTATACCCTATTGCAGGCCAGGGTGGGCGGCTTCTCATGGACCGGGTGGAGGGGGGTATCTTTTAGGATCGGCGGGCAGTCTAGGGGAACATTTCGTGGTGGCGATGATTTGCATAGCGCCGATCTTGGGATGAGCGCTGTTTCGAGCCGACCTCGCACAGCTCGCTTCCGGAGCTGCGAGCTCAGGTTTCTACCCCCATTCCCCGGGCTTTCCTCGCACCACTGAGCCCAGCTTGTGGGGTGCACTCGACCGGTGCCCGACAGGGCTGGGGAATGTGACAGGCAGCAGGTTCACCCGGGCTTGGGGAGGAGGCGTTTCCGCTTTGACAGCATTTTCCTTTGCCAGCTGCTGGTGGATTCCGATTCCCAGTCGGTAATCGCCCCGCAGTGTTGATCTAAGAACGTAAAGAAAACCTGGTTTCCCTGCAAAGAGCCTCCCCCAAATTGGCGGACCCCGGATACTTTGAGTGGATTTAGAAATTTATGTAACCTTTCTCCTTTAGTTTATTCTTCATTCTCTCCTACAGTTTTCTCTGATTACTGTTGGTTCGGGGCAAGATAAAGCAGCCAGTAGAGAGTAATAATAATAGCGGCCGGAAATAAACTGGAGGCTTACTGTTAGTTCTTAACATTGTAGTACCCCTTTGTCATAGATCCCCCCAAATGTCCCAGGCCCTTTCCAGTGGGTTTTAGCACCCGCCGGCTTCTTGGCACTGGGAACCAGAAGGATGGTCTTAGACGGGTACGGTTAAAGGCAGGATGACAGCTATTCTACTCCTGCTCATCTCAGAGCGCTGCCGCCCCCTCACGCCTGTCGCGCAAAGAACACAGCTTTTAAAAAACACGTGCCTTCTGCCCATATAGGTCTGAAAGTGATGTGGAAAGTAATACTTCGCCTATTAGCGAGTTTCAGCTTTTAAAATGACCCCAAGCATTGCCAAGATGAGAAAGCGTGGCATCCCGGGGGTCTTCAGCCCCACCCGCGTCTGTGGTGCAAGTCTCCAGGGGCAGGCCCGGGAGAGCACTACCCAGGCCGCTAGATTTTCCGCAGAGGAGCGCTGAAACCGCCTTCGTGGGAGACAGAATGCCTCCTCCAGCGAGTGGAAAAGGCCTGCTGAGGACCCCGCTTTGCTTGGAGCATTCAAATGTGTGTCTGTTTTATTACCTTAGGTTGAAAAGGGACAAGAGCTTTAGCCTTTTTATCTGGCCATTTTATCAGCAACTACAAGTGTGTTGAGTGGTTATTATTACATAGGAGGCTTTTCAGTTTGGGGTCAGTAGATCAGTCTCTTCAGACATTGAGGCAGAAGCTGGGACTAGTAAGTAGGTATTATGTGCTCAGAGTGCTAGGGGACAGGAGCAAATGGAGAAGAAAAGCGGAGGCTTTATCCGCCGGGAGTATCGATCGGAATCCCGCCGGGACGCCGCAGAGGGCCCTCGCCGTTGGGCCTCGGGGGTTTAACAAGCCCAGCGGCTCCGCAGGCGGCTCGGCCGGACTCCCAGACCCGTGCCTGGAAGACACTGTCCCTGCCCCGCTACAGCCAAACCTGCCTCTTCTGTTTCTCTCTCATAGGTTATAGGTTCCCTTTCTCTCTCATTTTGGCCCTGTCCCCGGGTCCTGCCAAACGGCCAAGCAGGCTGGGGTTTAGGGGGCTCAGAATGAAGAGGTCTGATTTGACCAGCGCACCCTTAGGCGAGGTACTGCCCGTCACAACAGGGGCAGGTCCTTCCTCCCCAACCTGCCGGTGTAGTCACAGCCAAGGGTGGCACTTAAAAGGAAAGGGGAGAAAACTTCGGAGAAACTCAGATTGCCCCAACATTAGATTTCAGAGAAATTGACTCCAAATGCCTGGATTCCTTCGGAAAGGGCGGCTAGGTGGCAAGTGGTTGCAACCCCGCCAGGTCGGGCCTTCGCAGAGGTTCCCCAAGACTAGCCCTTGCGGGGCGGTTTTCAGCAACCTGACAAGAGGCGGCCGGGACAAATTTCCGCGGGTTCGAGCACACACTCTTAGGCGTTGGGCCCCAGAGACCTCTAAACCAAGCACAAACAAGAAGGGAGTGAGAGAACCCGGGCGAGAATTTGAACGGGCGTCCCACTGAGGAAAAGTGAGGCCTCTGTGGCAGGCATGGTTTCTTCTGATGACCGAAAATCGAGCGGAGAGCCCAACTACATTTCCTGCAGAGGTTTCCGCCTCCAGTGAGCCCGGATCCCCCAGCGGCCTGCCGGGGGCTGGTCTCCAGTCCCCACCATAGTCCCACGCATGGCCTTCTCCTGGCAGCAAGCTCCCAGCGGCCAGTCTGAAGCCAATTCTGTTCAGGCGGCCGAGGGCCCTTAGCCAACCCACCATGATGTCGCCTGGGCCACCTGACGCCCGCAGCGGTGGGACACGGCCCGGGCAGTGCTATAGTGGCTCCTGCTAGGGGCACCGCGTGCGTGCTTGTCTTCCGCGGCGCCCGGGACGTCCTTGGATGACACGGGCCGCTGGGCACCTCCCAAGCCGAGGAAAGCGGACCCCCTTCGCAGAGTTTCGCGCCCACCCACTGACCTCCCACCTCGTCTGTCGCTGCTCGGGCTCCCGACTCAGCCCACCTCTCCTGGCGGTTTAGTTAGGGATCCGAGCTGGAGAGGCTGAACGCAACCCGCGCCAGTACGGAACAGATGATGTGTTTGCCTGCTAGCTGCTTGGATGAATAATTGAAAAGTTCGCTGCAGTCTCTGCTTCGTCAAGTCCCGGGCGCCGGGAGAACACCTTCCCAACACGCATCAGGGTGGGCGGGAGCGGGCAGAGGAGGCGGGACCCGAGGGAGGAGAGTGAACCCGAGCAGGAGAAGCAGCTCAGGCAACCAGGCGCCCTCGACGCGAGAGGCTGGGCATTTATTTTTATTCCAGGCTTTCCACTGTGTGGTTATGTCACTTTCTCAAACAAATGTGTATATGGAGGGAGATCGATGCTGATAATGTTTAGAAGATTAAAAGAGCATTAATGCTGGCAACAATAACGTAAACGTGTGGACCCAGATTTCATTGATCTGGAACTTGATCCGGCGCGTTTCCAGTAAGCCCGACGGCGCGCTCTTCCCAGCAGAGCGCTAGCCAGCGCCACGGCCCCGCGGCTTTCCAGCGGAGCCGCTTCGCCAGCTCTGCGCTGGTTCTCCCGTATGACCGCAGCTCCTCCCCCGTGAGGCCCCAGCCCGTCTCTACTTCCCCGAGGTTTTCTCCTCCTCCCGCGGGGCTCCCTTCCCTCTCCACGCCCCCCCACCCCGCCCCTGTGCGCACTAGCCACTACTAGCGCTTCCCGCG
Source organism: Piliocolobus tephrosceles (assembly GCF_002776525.5). Taxonomy (NCBI): domain Eukaryota; kingdom Metazoa; phylum Chordata; class Mammalia; order Primates; family Cercopithecidae; genus Piliocolobus; species Piliocolobus tephrosceles. The sequence continues at coordinate 22,142,147 of NC_045451.1, read as the reverse complement.
GTCACACTGGGCGGCTGGATCCGCGAAGCCGACGCGTGAAACGGTGCCCGAGGTTTCCTAACTATCCTGTGCTTGGCCGTTGCCACTGGGCCCTTGTGACCAAGCCCAGGTTTGAAAATGACGCGGCTAAAGCTGCCTGCTAACGGCGGAGCTTAGTCAGCCGCAGATCCCCTCCCATCCTCATCGGTTCTCGTACTAAAAAAGGCTCACGCGCAGAGTTTTTACACAGGTGCATTCGTTGGACAAGTAAACGTGGCCCTAGTAACAAAAGCCTGAACTTCATCCACCTGAATAGCAGGCTCTGCGCTGGGCTGGTCGGGTCTAACTGAGAGAATCTTGTGTCCTACCTTGGCTGGTACAGGAAGTAAGAGAAGCAAACTGGGGAACCCCTGCCCCACCCCTTCCCAACCCCTGGACCTCCTGGGCCGAGGCCTGGGTCACTGGCCCATCGCGGGTAAGGAGGTGTCCTGTGGGACACCTGCATTGACTGGAAAAGAAAGAACTTTAAAGCTCTTCCTTCCTGCTTGTGGGGGACACCACCACACCCTGCCAACTACTCCCCTGGCCAAATGGTGGCTTGTTTTTCCAGAAGGAGCACCAAGGTGAATTTTATGGAAAAAAAATAAAAGAGCAGGGACCGAAGTAGGGATAGGATGAGAACTAATCGTTCTGGTTTTTTGAAATTATGAATCCCTCCTGTTGGAGAAGGCTGAGTTTTTCCAAGAGCGGATCTCAATCAGGAGGGAAAGCAGTGTTTTCCAGCCTTCTCCAAGAACAGTAATTAATAAGAGGAAGGAAAGGAGAGATGGGAAAGCAAATCGTGCATTGTTCTGCTTTGAGTTGAGGCAGAGGGTAGGCTGGTGTTTCTTCCTCATCTTCCCACCAGTGTTCGTCCTTAAAGAAGGGAGCTTTGGTACACCACCTTGGTTCCTAGTCAGAAAGTGCCCTACCTGACCGTTTTTTTTTGTTGTTTGTTTTGTTTTTTTGTTTGTTTGTTTTTTGAGACCCAGTCTCGCTCTGTAGCCCAGGGCTGGAGTGCAGTGGCCAGATCTCAGCTCACTGCAAGCTCCACCTCCCGGGTTCACGCCATTCTCCTGGCTCAGCCTCCGGAGTAGCTGGGACTACAGGCGCCCGCCACCTCGCCGGGCTAGTTTTTTGTATTTTTTGGTAGAGGCGGGGTTTCACCGTGTTAGCCAGGATGGTCTCGATCTCCTGACCTCGTGATCCACCCGTCTCAGCCTCCCAAAGTGCTGGGATTACAGGCCCGGCCAACCTGACCGTTTTAAACTACAGATATGTAGTTAAAGATAGCTGGGTAATCAGATATGTAACTAAGGAGGAGGGTAGATGTTTTCCCTTTGGTCTGGCAGACAACTGGCTCCCTCCCCACAGCCCCCGCTTGAAAGACTCCTAGGCTCTGGGAGGAGCAAGTGGACCTTTAGAGGATAGAATTCTAGACTCTCTTCCACTCCCATCTTAGAATTCCAAGATTGGGCAGGATTCCTGTTGAATGGTGAGGGCCGGGCAAAGAATAAACTGATTACCCCAGATTCTCTGTCCCTACAAGGCACCAGCAACTGCTTCACTCTCCTCTAGAGCCAGGTCTGCCCTGAGGCAATAGCACCCTAGGCCAGTTTTACCATCCCAAGCACCAGACTTCAGCCCTGAGGGAAGGAGAGCCAGCCTCTCCTGCTGTCTTCAAACTGAGGCTTCATTTTACAGTCACCCCCTGATGTGGGAGAGAGCCTCCCCACCAGGTTTTCTGGCCTTTAGACACTTTTTCTCTTCAAAGAAGAGACCAGAGGAACAGGACTGAAGAACTCTCAGGAAGAAAGTCCTGGGCTTCACACTCTATGGCTACTGGCTGAATTTAGCAGAAAGTGTCTTCATGAAAAGTGGTATCATGGAGGGGGATCCCTGGAGCAAGGAAGACCTCAAGGGAGAAGCAGAGAGATTTAGTTTCTGGGTTCTTGCCAAAGGAAGGGAAATTAGGAGGGAATAAATAGAAATAATTGCCTGGATAAAGGGCCCTGGGGAGGAGGGTGAAGACGGAGGCACCCTAGGCCTTAAACTTCATCTAGACTCCCTGGGCTATGCTGACTTCTGACCCTTTCAGGGACCTTTGTTTTTCCTGACTTGGGAAAAGTTCCTTCTTCTGGGGAGACAACTCTTTTTAGAGGGGAGAGTCCATGATGAGGAAGCCCTCTGGGATGATTTATGCTGTCAGGTACAGAGCTTCATCAGGCTAACTCACCCTGTGGGGCCCTGTCATCCCCTCTTATCACCCAGGCTTTTTCCCTAACCGACCTCAGTGCCTTTGGGGGAAAGGCTTTTTGATTTCCCAGTCTCATTCAAGGCAATGGCTGAAAAATGTACATAGGTTTTTCTATGGGCAGGTGCGGAAGAGGTAGGGAAGTAGTTTCGGTTGACCCAGCCCATCTGATGCCTGACATGGTGCAGATGGGCAAGACTTGGGAGTCTGGCTGTGGACTGTGCAGATAGAGATGGCCTCACATCGGGAGCAGGATTCCTAGAAGCTGTGGATGTTTATTATGAAAAACTGTCCCACACAAATTGTCCCAGAGGGCAGGGAGGCTCTGCATTCCACCTCGGCACCTCTTTCCCCATTTGAGGATCCATTACGCTTCTGTAGAAAGCAGACTTTGTTTGGGTTGGAAGCACACCTCCAGTGTAATTTAATCAGCATTGGACTTTGGCTCTTGTAATCAAATATACATATACTTTCTCCTGCAGGAAGAAAAATAATTTCTCTGTAACTGGTATTGACTTGAAGTCATGTAATCTCTGGAAAGCATCACATTTTTAAAGGGAAAGGTAAAATTAAGGGGAAAAGAACCCACAGTGTTAGTGGTTTGCTTTGTCATTACTAACAAGAGCCAGTTATCCCTTAAGAAAGGGCAGAAGAAGCATTCCTAGAGCACATTCCTAGTGCTGCTTCAATCGTAGATATTTCATTTACAGTTTTCTCTGTGCAGTCAGCCTCAGAGATGGTTAAGGATAGGAAACTAGGTTGACTGGCTCACCAAATTCTAGAATGTGGGCTTTATTACTTATGTTGCATTGACATCCTTGAAGGAACCTGTTTGACAGCTCATTTTTCTGCCCTATTTGGAGAGGCTACAGGCAGCAGCAGCTCCTTGAGTTCCAGCAGGATCTGGGTAGGTAGCAAGCCTTTTCTTTAAAGGGTGATTGGCAGCCATTGTCAGCTTGCTTCCCACTCCACCCCAGTGCCCTTGAGCATGAAGTTCTGTGCTAGTGTGTCCCCCTGGAGCAAGCTTGGAGTGCCCACCCCCCAGGGTGAGGTTCTGGGCTTTGCCCAAGTTGAGTCTGTTAGGGAATCTGTTGTAAACACAGATCCATTGATTTGCATTTGTCAGAGAGTAAAGTTAAACCAGTGAAAAGAGAAGCCCTTACCCTTTTATGCAGGGCCAGGGAAACCTTTCATATTGATCCTATTGATCCAACCTTTCCCTTTAAGGAAACCACATAGTTAAAGACCCTCGTTCAATAGATTTACCCTTCGTGCTTGTGATATTCCTTTAAGTGTTCTCATCTAGGATAGCTGGGCATTAAGCCCACACTCCAAACCAAACAAAAATGAAAAGGGGATGGAAAGAGAGGGGGTCAGGAGGCAGAATTGTGGGAAGTGAAATTAAATCAAACTGAAATGTGTAATGACCCAGTTGGCGATGTTTTCCTCATTCTTCTAAAATGACATGCAGGGATAAAGACAAAATAGGTGCATTTGGCATCTTTTTTTTTTTTTTTTCTTTTTGAGAAAAGGAAATCTGTTTATATGACTAGAGTAAAAATGTCTCAGGAACATCATTTTCTACTGTAAAATTATTTCATTTCAACTAAACCACCAGTTTGCTTTATTTAAGCTGGTTCACTTAAAAGCAGTGATGTTGCCACAATTATTTTGGTTCCTTTGTAGCAAATCAGAAAAAGGATTGTCCCCAGAAATGCAATATTTTGGACTCTGTATATGAGCATAAGCACCGAAGTCACTTGAAAAGAGAGAGGATTTGGAGTTTTTATGTTCTGCTGAAAGTGGGAAGCAGGGGGTAGAACTTCTGTTGTAGAGCAGACTAGATGGAATAGGAATTGCCAGATATTGCTCAGTATCCTTCTTGCTTGCAGATATAAAAATGAAAGTCTCATTTGCCTCCAGAACCATCGGCACAATCCATTTCATTTCTTCCCTTTTTTTTTCCTCTCTAAATAACATGCATTTGTGATTTTTTTCAACACAGTACATGAGCTATTCCTAATTGGCTATCTCTTGGGTTGTTTTTGTACATTCATGTTTGTTTTATGTGATTGGAAAATATTAATGACTTGTAGGTGAGCTAATGTATTTATCTGCTGAGTGAGTTCAAAGGGCAGAGTTCAGCTATGGTTCAGGTTAATTGAACAGGAAGCAGTGAGCTCTCCAGGCTGTGTTGAACAAGGGATCAGTCCCTTAAAATATCACACTCAGCAAACACAATTTCACTGTCTTCATCCTAAAGTCTGATGTAAGAGGCTCAGATCAACTTGGATCACTTGTTTAAAAAACCAAAGCAAAGCACGGTAACTGCAGCAAAACCCTGGAGTCCCCCTCGGGGAAGAAGAGTTTTCTCATTGGCTAATTGCTTTATTGGTAGCACTGACCTGCAGAGCAGCTGCAGGAGCCTGGAAGAAGGCTTAGGCCTCAGAATAATGTGCTCCATTAGAACAGGGCAAGGCATTTTTTGTTTACTCAACTGGAGCTCCCTGCAAAGTGCCATTAACCCTGGCCCAACTGCTTGTGTGCTGCAAAAGCCAAAGGTCACACCAGTCAGTCTGTAGGCTCAACAGCTCTGCCCTGGTAGGAAGGTTGGGGGCGCATCCTGCTGGCACTGCCCTCCCAGGGGCTTGGGCCAGCCCTCTGGGCCCTTTCCAGAGTTTTGACTAAAGCAAGCAGTTGCACAACTAGTTTACATTTCCCAACTGCTGAATCATGTTTTGATGATTAAACAGTTTTGATCTCAGCACCATCAATCACACACATACACAAAATCCCCCCACTGCCCCTGTATTTTCTATTTATGCTCCCTTCACTACTGTGTATTACAGTAAACAGAATTGTGCAAACGGTGCTTTTAGCAGGAATATAGTTCGGATAAGTGCTTGAATCAAGGGGAAGACAGACCTCCAAACATGGCCGGGGGCTGTTTGGTGGAAGAAAGGTTTCAAGTGGAGCCAGGGAGCACAGTCAGGGCTTCCACCGCCGGCAGGTGAACTAGAGTGCCACCTGCCGGGAGTCTTCTAACTGCACTAAGCCCTGCACCTTCCACAAGGTCCAATCTCCTTCCTTCACTTTGTTCCTAATATCCTTGTCCCCATTCCCCACCCTCCAGATCGCTACCCATGCAAACATTATCTTCCCAGAAGTAGCTTAAAGGGCTTTTTCCTGGTCCTTTGAAACTCTAACCTCTGCCTCTTCTAATTCATTACCAAGGAGAAATCAACAGTTCTGCTGTCTTAGATGAGGTGATTTGCCCATCCTGCACATTGAGGTAATAGTCTCCTGCTTAGTTGGATTGTGCTTGGGGGAGGAGAAGCAAAGAAAGCAAAAAATAGCCGTGGGAGGGAAAACGAATGATTATGTGTGGAAGAAAAATGGCTCCGTTGATTGTGCCAGTGAGGGCTGTGCCAACTGTAAGGTGTTCTGCAAAGATAAAATATTGTACAAAGGAGAGAGGATGAGAAAGAATTAGCATCTACAGGGAGGACATCGAAAAAGAGATATGCCAAATCAGCAAACTAGAGTTGGGCTTTGTGAAATCCCCTGGAAAGAGAAAAAGTGAACCAGCCGTTTTGCAATTGCAAAGAAGTGAGCCAGTGGACTAGACTGCGAGCCAGAATGTGGAGCTGGCTGTAGCTCTGTGGGTGGCAGCTATTTCTACACTTGCTTCACATAGACCCCTGCCTGGAGCCCCTGGTAGCAGAGCGCCTATGGGTGGGTTGCTGCCTCCACGCCCCGGCACAGGCTTCAGGACCACGAACAGCGCCATGGAGGAATGCTGTCTGAGCGAGTTTCCACCTCAGCCTACACAAGGGAGATGAACCCGCTACTGGGGTTAAATCCAGGCAAGAGCCTGACCAGTAACTCCAGCTCTGTAGGTCTCAACGCCCCAGTGCAAGGCCTCATATTTTCCTCTGGAGCCCTGTGGCTTTTTGGTTCTCTGTGTGAGATCAGCAATAATAAGGGGAAGAGGAGGCGGCGTCTGGGTGAGAAGACAAAAGATGCTGAACGACTCTTTCCTTCTGAAGAGGAAGAACATTACCACCGCTGGGGGGCGGGGGATTGAACTGTTTTTCTCCATATTGCTGCCTTCTGCAGGCATGATTGCACCCTCAACGGGATATTTTAGATTTAGGCTTTCCCTTCAAGTGTTACTGTCTGCCTGCCCCCACGCCCCACCCCCCAGGTATACACAAAGGGATGTTTTTGTTCCCCCAGTTGCATGCACTTGATTTTTGAAAGCATGACTTTCGTTATATTAAACAATATTCTCACATTATAGCAGCAGTAATGTCACAGGGAGAGCCAACTGTGAAGCATCACCACCTTCGATTAGAAACAAAATTAGATTTGATTTCTTGAGAGCCTAGTGATGAGGGTCTTTTTAAGAAAAGCCTTGCCACTGCTTCTGCCCCTGACGCCCTCCAAAGGGAGTCAGAGATGTTGAGTGACTTCCTCCAGGCCACACAGTGGAGTCATATGGCACTGGCCAGGGTGAGAGCTGACAGTAGGCACTGACCCCTGACTCTGGCCTTTTTCAATCAGTTGCTCTGCTTTATTTCTGTTTTTATTCCAGAGAAAAGAGATAGGAGAGTCCTTTTGGTCTATGATTGAGCACAACTCACGTCTCTTTGGGTTTTGAGTAAAATGGCCCTTGACTTCCTAAAGCTAATTAAAATGTAAAACTTTTGCCTTATTTCAAATAACTTTAGTTCAGACCTAATTTATTGCTAAGGTGGTTCTCAGGGAGGTGGAGCATTGGAACAGAAAAGTGTGTCTCATTTAAAAGGCAAAGGTGTGATAAATGAGAATTTTTTTCCCCTGTGACAATTTATCTTCAAGTTCCAGGTGGCTCCTGTGTAAAAGGAGGGAAAATCCAGCCCAAAACAAAACAAATCTGGTAGAGCATTCAAATTTGATGTTGAAAAAAAATTGTTTCTGTGTGTCTAAATGCCCAAAATTTCATTCTAAAAATGAGCAGGAACATATCTGAATCAGATATACAAATGGGTGTTAAATATATTTTGTAAGCTCTGACTAAAGAAGTTTCTTCCAGCTGTGTAATCTTTGAATCTGTGGATGTGCCTGTCTCAGGAGTTGTTGGGTTCCACTGTCAAAACCTTTTCCAGTAAAACATGGATTTGGCAACAGTAAGTGTAGCCTTTTTGGCCATTTTATATGCATCACTGCATCTTACTAAAATGAGGCATTACACTCTGCAAGGACTTGTACTGAATGCATTTCCTTTGTAATAAACTCAATATGCTTTTGAAAAGATATTTTGACAGAACTGCCACGTAAACAAGACCTTTTATATTATCTATTTTGACTCCAAATACTGAAAAATGTGTGGAGCATGATAATTTTATGCTTTTCTGAATTAGTGCCATAGATCCCCAAACCTGAAAGATGTAAGGGAAAAATTCTTCTTGGATGCAGTTGCCTCCTAAGTTCATTTAAGTATACCAGAGTTCATTTCAGTTCATGTTCAAGGGACAAGAGTGAATTCTGTATTCACTTTCAATGACTAACCCTTCTCATCCTTTCTTTCATTCTTCTGAAGAGGAAGAGGTGGACTTCCTATTGAAGACCAAATCCTCTCCTGCCTTCTCAGTACTCCATTCTTCTTGTATGTAGATGTCCCTGCCTTTGTGAAGTTTTCTCCGTCCTCCTAAATTGGGATCTCCTTGGACCATCCCTCCCTTTGCATTTATAACATAGATAGGTATCGACTGCTGTCTTGTCAGTGTCGCCCATTAGATTAAGATCCAGAAGAGGAGGTTGGATACAGCATACAGGAGGCAGCCAATAAATACCTGTAAATAAGTTTTGTTTTTTTGTTTTTTTGTTTGTGAGATGGAGTCTCGCTTTGTCGCCCAGGCTGGAGTGCAGTGGCCGGATCTCAGCTCACTGCAAGCTCCGCCCCGCCTCCTGGGTATACGCCATTCTCCTGCCTCAGCCTCCAGAGTAGCTGGGACTACAGGCACCCGCCACCTCATCCGGCTAGTTTTTTGTTTTTGTTTTAGTAGAGACGGGGTTTCACCGCTTTAGCCAGGATGATCTCGATCTCCTGACCTCGTGATCCACCCGTCTCAGCCTCCCAAAGTGCTGGGATTACAGACTTGAGCCACCGTGCCCGGCCCTCTGTAAATAAGTTAATAAATAATTTTCTTTTATATGACACTGTTTCTACCCATTGTATTTCCCCCGTATTATTGTAGATGGCATCTGAAAAGGAATCATCAGCCCCAGCACATCATTTAGGAGAAGCATTTCACAATGGCAAGTTCTCATCAATGTCACTTTCCTCCCAAATTACGATGTTATAATCATGTATTAATTCTAAAGGGAATCTCAAAGTAGGGTTGAGTCTTATCCAAATCTTCAGATTATTGCCAATGGAGCAAGATATGTGAAATGATCATCACTAGACACTAGACTAGGGACCCATTTTGCCAGTTGGCTCTAGTTCCCCCAAAGTAACCCTCCCCAGTCAGTCAGTTCTCCTCGTTTTCCTGCTCAGACGGTGTCCTCACTGTCCCGTCCATGTCTTTGCACATTCTGTTCCTTCTGCCTGGAATTCCTTATCTCATCAATCCCTCTCCAGGTCTTATCATTCCTAGCCACCTCCAATCCTCCTTCTCTGAAATCTTCCCAGCTAACTTTGGCCCATTCCTTTCTCTTTATTTCTGAACTCGACTTGCAATCATTGCAAATGACAGAACAGCCTTGTTGACTCTGGTCTTACACTGCTCTCTAGGTCTTTTCTGCATCTCCCTTTCTTCCCCATGGCTCTGGAGGGGAGATAGCATATCTTTGAGTTCCCCATAGCTGCTGGTCCGTGGTTGAACCTACACCAGGCATTCTTTCTTGAGTAAGTCATTTGATGGCCTCCTATCTATCTTTACGGAAGCCCCCAATTTCAGTCACTCAATGGGAGAATAGGTTGGGTGTGTTTACTTACATCTATCATTCTTTTCCAGCTTCTTCTCTTGAAAGGGGGTATTCTCTTATTTTGTTTGTTTGAGCCGGAACATCACTTTGTCACCCAGGCTGGAGTGCAGTGGTGTGATCTCGGCTCACTGCAATGTCCATCTCCAGGGTTCAATGGATTATTCTGCCTCAGCCTCCTGAGTAGCTGGGATTACAGGCATCTGTCACTACGCCTGGCTAATTTTTGTATTTTTAGTAGAGACGGGGTTTCACCATGCTGGCCAGGCTGGTCTCAGGCTCCTGACCTCAAGTGATCCTCCTGCCTTGGCCTCCTAAAGTGTTGGGATTACAGGCATGAGCCACTGAGCCCAACCTAAAAAAGGGGCATTCTTTTCTGTAAATGTTTTGGTCATTGATGGAAATATTGGCTTACATAATTTAAAATGTATTTCTTTGTTAATCTGAAATGAGACATAAGCTTAATACAGAGAATACAGGGCTCATGATGTCTTGGTTAATAGCAAAGGTTGTTCTGTTTCATACAAAGTGCAAAATTTTACCCACCTCAAGTGCCAGCAATCATATCAGCAAATCAGAGGGACTACTTTCCTATTTTAAGTCATTTTGATTATCAGTAAACTAAACTTGCATTTCAACAGCCATTACTTGAGATACTACAAGAGCTTAGGTTATTAATAACTTAAAGTTACCTGTGAAGAAAAAAGCCAGAGGTTAATATTTTTATGTTTTTATTTTATTTATATTTTATATTTTATTCTTTTCCTTTGATGAATCCATTGCTGCCTGTACTGTACTGAACTAAGTAGTTAGGAGTGAAAATATATGAACTAGCCCTTGTGCCTCTTTGATTTTACTGTACATTTAAGATTTGAGTGGATACATCCTCACTTACCTTTACAAAATCCATATGGAATTGAGTGAGAACAGAGTTTATTATTATCTCAACTTTAGTTAGAAACTGAAACTAAGATCATTTATTTGCTATACATCTCATGCAGAAATTATGTATTGCCTTGTGATATTTCATCTTTTTTTACAGTTATGTTTTGACATTCATATTACATGAGTAACAAATTATGAAGACTAAGCATTTATGAACAGAGTTTAGTGTTAAATGAAAGCATTCCAGATTTTTATTTTCTGTTGCCTTGAATTGAATGCATTGCTGTGCTGCATGATAACTGGGTAAACAATGGATCTGTGTGACTCTCATTTTTGTGCCTTGCATAACCAAACCAAGTTTCCTTTGACACTAAGGCGGAGACAGGCAGGGTTGAGCTGGGCAGGAAGCAGCTCTGAGGCCTCCCTGAAGGGCCTTAGACTTCCAGTGGGGAAGTCAGAGGCCACCCTGTTCTCTGGCTACGGCACCATAGCCTAGACCTGGCTGGCACCAAAGGCTATGCACTTCCTTCTTTAGCCTCCTTTTCTGCCCTCTTCCTAAAGGAAGCAACTGGGACCAGAAAGAGTCCATATTGCTAGCACCGCTCCTCCCTAACCAGTTCTCCATCCAGAGCCTTAGATTCAGGTTTGCACAGGCAGATTCTGGAAAGTCCATTGAAAGAGCAGGGTGCAGAGTAAATAGGTGATGAATTGGAGGGGAAAGGGAGGAAAATTCACAGCAGAGACATGCGGACTTTCCTAAGTGGATAAGCTACACCAACTCAAGAATCCAAGTACTCCACCCCTGGAAAGCAAGAAGTGAAAGCAAGTTGGTTCCACTGGTGAAAGCAAGTCACCTGCCTGAGTCCAGAGACAGGGTGGAAAGGCTCTACAAAGTTACATGGCAGGAAGCATGGGCACAGAAAAGGCAAGCATGAGGAATTGGAGGGGTTTTTTGGGGTTTTTTTGTTTGTTTGTTTCGTTTTGTTTTGTTTACATTCTACCTCATGCTACGTATTTTAGCTCATTTATTATTGGAAGATGCCCCTGCTATAGTGATACATGGACGTCAAGGATGTCCAATGGTATAGGGCTAATTTTGGCAACACACAGAAGATAAGGGTGGGGGTATTTCACATTCATAAGTAACAAACCTATGCCCACTTTGACAGGAACCATGCCTCTTTGTACTGTGACTGTTTGTGACATGCTTGATCTTCTCGACTAAATCATAGCAAGCAGGGACCCTGAGCTTTGTTCTCCTGCCTCTTCCCTTTATCCCCACCACAATGCCTAACATACAGTTTGCACTTAGTAAATACGCAAAGCTAAATGATCCCCAGCATCTCACTGCTCTAATGTCCCAATGGGAGATCCCCTCAAGCCCCACCAGGTGATTGCTTGTAGCTCAACCTGTATTTTATTTTATTTTATTTTGAGACAGAGTCTTGCTCTGTCACCCAGGCTGGAGTGCAGTAGTGCAATCTCGGCTCACTACAACCTCTGCCTACTGGGTTTAGGCTATTCTCCTACCTCAGCCTCCCAAGTAGCTGGGATTACAGGTGCCCACCATTATGCCCAGATAATTTTCATATTCTTAGTAGAGATGGGGTTTTGCCATGTTGGCCAGGCTGATCTTGAATTCCTGACCTCAGGTGATCCGCTCACTTTGGCTTCCCAAAGTGCTGGGATTACAGGTGTATGCCACCATACCTGGCCTCAACCTGTATTGTAAAATACGGTTTCAGTTTAAACTTTTAAATTTTGTTCTACTACAATAATTACCAAATTCCAGGGGAGCAAAGTCCAAGCCTGTTGCCTACAGAAGTTAAGGCATCCAATTCAGATCTCAATTATTCTGTGTCAAGAAAATCTAAACAAGGCGAACGCTGCTTAGGGTTTACCAATGAATATAGAAGCAAGTTGGAAGTGATATCAAAAAGATCAAAAGGTTCGCTCATTTATGACTTTAACAACGTCTCAGTTTTTTTAACCTTAGGTTCTACATCTGTAGCATACTTTTTTAAAAATCATAAGCAGTGTTAAAAAATACTTGGCAGTTTTGTCTTGATTCTTAATATGAGTGTTAAGGGATGCCGTCCATTAGTGAGTACACCCCAGATCATGTGTTTATTGCATCCTCCTACTTCCCTGCCTGCCCCTAATGATCTGGTGCACAGAGGGCTACTTGAGCTGACTTATATGGATCTCAGTTGCTGTCATTTGTGCATATTGAATTCAGAGAGGTGATCACATTGATTTCCAAGCCCCAGTTTTTAAGACACTGTACTCACGTAGATATCTTAGCTGCTCTATGTTGTCTGAAAAGGAAAACATTTTAAGCCTTTGGAAGCAATTTTGATGGACATTTCATTGTGTTCTGTATTACTCACATAATTAAATTTCCTTCACGTCAAAGTCTGTTTAAAATTAAATTGAGAAATATTTTTGAGTTCCATCGGGCACATAACTTTGTTTAGCTAGATTTGTTCTGCATACTTATGAAATGGCATCCTATGAATCAATACCCAGTGCTCACAGTTCCCTTGAATGTGAAGAAATGGCACCCTTAGTAGGCAGTTGTAATCTCCTGTAATTCATAACAAGCTGTCCCTAGTTATTGAATGTGTTTACCCTGTAATTCCAGAAAGTCCTTGTGTTTTTATGCCTATGGTTTGGCAGACTGATTTATTCAGATGCTGAGCATTGTGAACTAAATTCATACTTCTTTCATGCATTAGCTGGAGTCATAGGACTCTTATTTACAGACTCACAGTCCAGCTCATAGTGGCTAGCTTTCTTTGGGTCATACCAGAGTCTTATTTGCATGGCCAAAGGGGTAGAATTCCAACTTGGGTTTGAAAGCAAATAGGGTAAATTGTCAGAAGATGTATTCCTGTATGCATCTTTGGAAACAAGATATAGGAACAAACCCTTATTTTTCAACTCTACCCACCCTGCTGAAGACAGAAGAACAAGCCCTCCTCATCTTTTAACCTGCCTCTCCTTGAGACAGCCATTCCATTAAATTCTATGGCAAGGGATCTATGGTGTTCAAGCTGTAATTGAAGAATTGGCATTCCATAAATGCTGCTTTAATTTAAAAAAAAAAAAGTTCCAAAGAACTGCTTTTTGTTGCATTGTTAATTAGCCTTTGAACATTTTTGAATTCATTATAACCTTCGAGGTCTGCCAAGGTCTTTAAGGTTTCTTGTCTATGGTTTTGCCTCTAAATAACTGTAGGTACATTGTAATGCCATTGTGAGCCTTAAGTAAGTTAATGCATATAGATGCTTAGAACAACTGCTAAATAGTAAATACTTGCTAAAATAGCTGCCATTATTATTGATTGATTAATTTTCTGTAACTTCTCCATATATCAGCAGGAAATTTGGCCTGAGTCACCAACGTTCCCATAGTTTTTATATATTAAGAATATTGCTTGGCATTGTCAATGACAGCATGAGGCAAACAGATCCAGTGTGTATCTGAGCCATCATTTACTAGCTCTGTGATGTCAGGCAGGGGACTACTCTTGAAGAGCCCCAGTTCCTTCCTCTGTAGGAGGAGGACAAGGTAGTCCTGACATTATCTAGTTAGTGTATAGATTAAATGAGATGCCATAAGGGTGTATGGCACCTGGTACATTGCCTCCTACCTCCTCAGTTCTTCAGTTAACATCCTATCACACATGGGCACATCTGCACTTCAGCATAATTTTTTTGTCATTTTCTCAGGTGAGATTTAGGATGAGTGAGATTGCCAGACTCTACACTCATCACTGGGCATTCTCTTTGCAAACTGGCCAACCATGCAGCCGGACTATTTACTCCCCACCCCCAGTGTCCTTTTAAGACTCCCTTAACAATTATGGGCATTTTGCTAAGCTCATGCTTAGAACCCAGAAGTTGACTGTGTACACAGTAGATTCTGACTGAATCCCTACAGGCTTAGATTGGAATACAGTGCATTTTGCAAGTATGGTATGTATTGAGCAGACATTCTATATTTGATGGAAGTTCTCATATAAAAATGGCAACTCAGCCAACAAAGCTCAAATCGTCTGTCTCTATAATGATCACAGGTTTGAGAGGTCTTATCAGAAAGTTATTTTTATAGACGCCCAGGTGGTCATGAGATTAAAAATGCTAAGGAGAATGGCTTCCTCTTTAACCTCTTTTCTGTTTTTGATATGTCTGGGCCCTGCTTTTTTATCTTGTTCCCCAAATCCATTCACTTAGGTTCTGACTTGGCTCCCTGGAGAGCTCCAGTTTTGGTTCACACCATCATCTTTATTCTCAAATTAGGATCCTTAACAAGGAAAGAGAAAAGAAAGAAAACCTATAGACATCCAGATGTTGCTTTTTCTGAAGTAGTAACTTTATTTGATAATATTTTGAAGCCGTGGGCCACTGAATTCTCAGCATGCAAGTTTATTTAAACAGTCTCTAGTATCCTTTCCTGACCCCAAATTACTTTCAAGCATTAATTGTCCTAGTGGTTTCATGGCCACAGTATTTCATATTCATTAGTGTTTTCATGAAAAATTATAACACTAATTAGAGTGGCTTCCAGTTAATTCACTTGGTGATTCATTACTCTCTCCTTCTTGGTGATCTGCATGTGGTCATCCTGGAGAAAGCATCCAAGGGTAATTGCAGCTCTATTCCCTGAGTGATTGCCTAATGCCATTAGTTCTGATCCACAGGAGCATCTCAGGCAGCTCTGATGGGGTCTGATTATAGCTGCACCCTCGTCCAGCCCTTTGGATTCAGGGAGAAAGGGAAGCCTGCAGTGAGGACTGGTCCTCCGGAGGGGTCTAGGGAAGCAGAGGGGAGGGACGTCTTAGAGAAAAGGAAGTAGGAGCAGGGGAGGGAGTTCAGGGATTTGAACATCACTTTAACATCTTCCAGAACCTGGGGTAAGGACAAGATAGAGTAAAATCTGCCCTGAGAACTTGCACATAGAGTAAGAAAGGTGGTTTCTCTTCAGTTTCAGCAGACATGTGGCCAGGCACTGAGCTGGAGTTTGGAAACCTGGTTCCCTCTCAGAGCTCTGACATCCAGTTCTTCCAATTGAAAGTTTATTTGACCTCATGCCCATTAGGATGGCTGCTGTAAAACAAAATGAAAACAAAAAATAACTAATGTTGGCAAGGATATGGAGAAATTGGAACCTTGTGTGCTGTTAGTAGGACTGTAAGATGGTGTAGCCACTACAGAAATAGTATGGCAGTTCCTCGGAAATTTAAAGTGTGAATTATCACATGACCCAGAAATACCACTTCTGAGTATATACTCCAAAAGAACTGAAAGCAGGGTCTCAAAGAGATATTTGTACACCCATGTTCACTGCAGTATTATTCACAACAGCCAAAAGGTGGTGGAGGCAATCCAACAGTTCATCAACAGGTGAATGGATAAACAAAATATGGAGTTTTCATACAGTGGAATATTATTTAGCCTTAAAAAGGAAGGAAAATCTGACATATACTACAATATGAATGAGTCTTGAGGATATTAAGCGAAGTGAAATAAGCCAATCACCAAAAGACAAATACCATATGATTTCACTTACATGAAGTATCTGGAATAGTCAAACTCATAGAAATGGAAAGTACAATGGTGCTTGCCAGGTGCCTGAGAGAGGGAAATGGAAAGTTGTTTAATGGGTGTAGAGTTTTAGTTCTGCAAGATATAAAAGTTCTGGAAATTGTACAAGAATGTGAATATACTTAACACTATAGAGCTATAACCTTAAAAGTAGTTAAAATGGTAAATTTTGTTATGTATATTTTACCAAAATTTCAAAGAAAGATTATTTGTTATTTATATTATATTGCTTGCTCAATTTTTTAAAAAATTAAAAATAAAAACAAAATAGAAAAACAAAAAGCCAGGTGCAGTGGCATGTACCTGCAGTCCCAGCTACTGGGGAAGCTGAGGTGGGAGGATTGCTTGAGCCCGAGTTCTGGGCTGTAGTGCATCAAGTCCATCAATGTCCACACTAAGTTCAGCATCAATATGGTGACTTCCTGGGAGTGGGGTATCCCCAGGTTGGTGAGAGGAAAAACAACTACTGCCATGTTGCTTTCAGTTCTTTTGGAGTATATACTCAGAAGTGGAATTTCTGGGTCATGTGATAATTCACACTTTAAATTTCCAAGGAACTGCCATACCATTTCTGTAGTGGCTACACCATCTTACAGTCCCACCAATAACACACAAGGTTCCAATTTTTCCACATCCTCACCAACATTTGTTATTTTTGTTTTCATTTTGTTTTGATAGCAGCCATCCTAATGGGGATGAGGTCAAATAAACTTTCAATTAGAAGAACTGGATGTCAGAGCTCTGAGAGGGAACCAGGTTTCCAAACTCCAGCTCAGTGCCTGGCCACATGTCTGCTGAAACTGAAGAGAAACCACCTTTCTTACTCTATGTGCAAGTTCTCAGGGCAGATTTTACTCTATCCTGTCCTTACCCCAGGTTCTGGAAGATGTTAAAGTGATGTTCAAATCCCTGAACTCCCTCCCCTGCCCCTACTTCCTTTTCTCTAAGACGTCCCTCCCCTCTGCTTCCCTAGACCCCTCCAGAGGACCAGTCCTCATTGCAGGCTTCCCTTTCTCTCTGCATCCAAAGGGCAATTGTGTTTGCTCAGTAGTGGGATACTGCCTGTGAATAGCCACTGTACTCCAGCAGCTTAAAACTGCATTTCTTAAAAATATTTTTTATCAAAAGTTCTGCCACTCCACTATTCACAATAGCAAAGACTTGGAACCAACCCAAATGTCCATCAATGATAGACTGGATTAAGAAAATGTGGCACATATACACCATGGAATACTATGCAGCCATAAAAAAAGGATGAGTTCATGTCCTTTGCAGTGACATGGAGGAAGCTGAAAACCATCATTCTCAGCAAACTATCACAAGGACAGAAAATCAAACACTGCATGTTCTCACTCATAGGTGGGAGTTGAACAATGAGAACACATGGACACAGGGTGGGGAACATCACACACTGGGGCCTGTTGTGGGGTAGGGGGGTAGGGGAGGGATAGCATTAGGAGAAATACCCAATGTAAATGACGAGTTGATGGGTGCAGCAAACCAATATGGCACATGTATACCTATGCTACAAACCTGCACATTGTGCACATGTACCCTAGAACTTAAAGTATAATAATAAAAAAAAGTTTCTGCCACTCAAAGAGAACCACATTAATATTTTGCTTTTATTAAAATTATTTTTAATTATTTAAGCAATGTATTAAAACATTCTACTTATAAAAATCAAAACGTTAATGATCAGAATAAAGTCCTCTTTGCCCGTCTCCTTTAATACCAATCTTCTTCATTACTTCCCAGCAGCAATCACTCTTCTGGCTACAAAGAGCAGGTCTGCCAATCCAGGCACGTCCAGTGCATTTATTTACCTACATATGCACTCATATAAATTGTATAAATAGGTAGGTAGAAAGACAGATAGATGGATATCAAAGATTTGCGCATTGTTTTCACATAAGTGGCATCACACTGCATGCATCATTCCAAAGCTCCCTTCTTTCCTTCGATAGTATGCCTACCTAGCTTGTACATATAATTGAGGTTCTCCCAACCCACATTTATTGCATAGTGTCCCATGGCATGTCTATTTTCATTTATTTAGCCATTTCTGTATTGATGGGCAATTAGGCTGTTTACCATTTTTGGTTGTTTGCATTATTTGCTAAGCAGTGATGAGTGAACATCCTTGTACATACCTCCCTATGTACCCATGGGAATGTTTCCGAGGGTGGACACTGAGAAGCAAAGTGAGAGGTCATGGAGATGCACACACTGTAATTTTGATAGACACTACCACACTGTCTTCGAAATTGGCTCCCCATCAGCAATGGAGGAGAGAGCTCCTATTTCCCCCACACTTGCCAAAAGTTAATATATTAGCCAGTTTACTTTTTTCCACATAGTTGCTGGATAACAAAAAATAACATTTTGTGGTTGCTTTATTTTGTTATATTTTTATGATTTCTAGTGAGTCTTGATGTAGTCATATACTTGCTGGTCATATATATTTCCTTTTCTGAGCATGTCCTGTTCATATCCTTGTTTGGGCATTGCTTTTTATATACTCTGGATGCAAATTTTTGCTTTACACATTACAAATATGGTCTCAGTTCTCCAGTTAAAAGGCATAAAGTGATTGAATGGATAAAGAAACAAGACCCATCTATATGTTGCCTTCAAGAAACCCAGTTCACCCATAAGGAAACACATCTACTGAAATTGAAGGAGTAGAAAGAATATTTCATGCAATTGGAAACCAAAGAAGAGTGGGAGTAACTATACTTATATAGTGACAAGGAGGGTCACTATATAATGAGAAAAGGGTCAATACAGCAAGGGGATATAACAATTATAAATATCTATGCACCCAACACTAGAGCTCTCAGGTATATAAAGCAAACATTAATAGATCTAAAGAGGGGATAGACTATAATATATTGAAAACATTTTATTCCATGGTATTATTTTGAAACTTAATAAGGATTCTCTTAACTTTGATGTGTCCAATTAATCTTTTTTTATTATTTATTTTTTATGAGACAGAGTTTCACTCTTGTTGCCCGGGCTGGAATGCAATGGCGGCACGATTTTGGCTCACTGCCACCTCTGCCTCCAGGGTTCAAGCAATTCTCCTGCCTCAGCCTCCTGAGTAGCTGGGATTACAGGTGCTCACCAACACACCTGGCTAATTTTTGTATTTTTAGTAGAGATGGGGTTTCTCCTCGTCTCAAACTCCTGACCTCAGGTGATCTGCCCACCTCAGCCTCCCAAAATGCTGGGATTACAGGCGTGAGCCACCGCGCCTGGCCAAAATTAATATTTTTGTTGCTGTTCTTTTACTTTATGTGTTTTGCTTCTTGGGTCATTTTTATTTATTTTATTTATTTTTTTTTTAGAGGCAGGATCTCACTCTGTTGCCTAGGCTGAGATGCAGAGGCCCAGTCATAGCTCACTGCAACCTCGAACTCTTGGGCTTAAGCGATCCTCCTACGAAAGCTTCCCAAGCAGCTAGGACTATAGGTACCTGCCACCACATCCAACTAATTTTATTATTATTTTTATATAGATGGAGTCTCACTGTGTTACCCAGGCTAGTCTCAAACTCCTGAGCTCAAGCAATCCCCCCGCCTCAGCCTGTGTGCTGGGATTATAGGCATGAGCCACCATGCCTGGCCTTGGGTCATTTTTAAAGATTTGAATCTTTATTCTTTAATTTGTCTGAAGTTACTTTTTATAAATTACAGGAAATTGGAATCTATTTCTTTTAAATCTCAAATGGATAGCCAACTAATCCAACAGTTTCTGAACAATTCATCTCTTCTCCCTATTTGAAATGTACTACTTTCTGTCAGTTTCTGCACTCCATTCTGTTTTATGGATCTACTAATTTCTGTGTCAACATCATACTATTTAAATTATTTTTGCTTTATAATATATTTTGAGCTCTGATAGAGTACATTTTTCTACATCTTCTTAGCCTTCCTTGTATTTTCACTTTTCCATAGGAATTATAGAATCAGCTTGAATTTGTATATTATTTTGATCTTCTCAGTTATACAGAGGGCACAGAGTTCTATTTATTCAAATCTTTTTTTTTTTTTTTTTTTTGAGATGGGATCTCACTCTGTTGCTTAGGCCTGAGTGCAGTGACACAATCACAGCTCACTGCAGCCTTGACCTCCCTAACTCAGGTGATCCTCCTGCTTCAGCCTTCTGAATAACTGAGACTACAGGCACACCCACCACACCTGGCTAATTTTTTGTATTTTTTGTAGAGACATGGTCTCACATTCTTGCCCAGTCTGGTCTCAGATGCCTGAGTTCAAGTGATCCTCCCACCTCAGCTTCCCTGGTATTACGGCGTGAGCCACCACACCTGGATTCCAAATTTTTATTTATGTCCTCAGCAAGTAAAAGTAAGTTTTAGTTTTGGCCTTTTTATTGTTTGGTTACAGTTATTTCTAGTTATTTGTTACTGTTGTGAAGGTTTTTCTCTGTTACGTTTTGGTTTCATAGTTCTTTATACTCAAGTATCCTAACCACTATAGTTTAGCATTGCTGTTTTTCTTTTAACTTCATATAAACAGACTCACTATATGTGTATTTCTTTATATCTGATTTCTTTTTTCCAACATTGTCTTCATGCTGTTATGTGTTGCTGCATGTAGTAGCAGTCATTCCTTCTTTTTCATAACTCTATAATATTCCACTAAACTCATATGCCACAATTAATCAATTATCCTGTCAATGGGCTTTTGGATTGTTTCCAGTTTTATTACAGAGCTGCTCTGAACATTCTTGTACTTGTACATGCATCCTAATGTACTTAACCATATATTTCTGTGGAGTTTTCTTAATTTGAGTTTCTTCAGAAGCAGATCCTAAAACAAGAATTCAAGTATGGGTAGTTTATTTGAAAGGTGATTCCAGAAAACACTAGTAAAAGATTGGAGAAGCAAGACAGAGAAGGGAAGAAGCCCAATAAGAGTCACTTGCATGAAGCACATTACTAGAGTGGGCAACTCTGGAGCTTAATCCTGCTGAGTAACTCTGTGAAACTCCATAGAAAACATGCCTTAGAGTTGTTCCAGCTGAAGAACAAGGGTGCTGGGGTATTTAACTGGCAGCTCCAATCATTCACTAATTGAGGGAATCTCCTGGACCCTTCCCCAGCCCTTCTGGCCTGCACTGCATGTGGGCAGGGCAGGCTCTGGCAGCCAGAGAAAGCCCTCAGGCGAAGAGCTGAAGGTACTGGCAGTTAGAAGTTGGGCTGGCGTGCCCCACAGTGGTGAAGGCCAAGAGAGTGTGGCAGCACATGACAGAGTTTGTTAGAAGAGAGTCTTTCCGTGAGCAGAATTTCTGGGTCATAAGGCACATATATATTCAGCCATTGCAGATACTGCCAGTCTTCCAATCTGTTGTCCCATTTTGCGCTCCCACCAGCAGCCTAGGAGAACTCCCACAGGGCTGTGTCCTTGCCGGTCCTTGGTATTGACTTTTACATTTAAGCCATTTTGGTAGGTGTGTAATGTCTAATTTGCAGTTCCTGGATTACTGATAATTTTGAGCATCTTTTCATGTAATTTTTGAAAATTTGGATTTCTTCTGTGAAGTGCCTGTTCACGTCTCTTGCCTGTTTTCCTATTGGAATGTTTGGCATTTCCTTATTGATTTCCAGAAGATTTGATATATTCTGGATTCAGGCCCTCTGGCAGTCATATTTGTTGAAAATATCTGTGGCTCTCTTTTTTACTATCATTCGTGTCTTTTGAAAAACAGAAGTTCTTAAATTTTTTTGAGAGACAGGGTCTCACTCTGTCACCTAGGCTGGAGTATAGTGGCATGATCATAGCTCGCTGCAGCTTTCACCTCCTGGGCTCAAGCAGTCCTCCCACCTCAACCTTCCAAGTAACTGGGACTACTCTAGGCATACACCACCACTGCCGGCTAACTTCTTAAAATTAGTTTTTGTGGAGACAGGGTCTCACTATGTTGCACAGGAGAAGTTCTTAATTTTAATGAATATATAAATATTTTTCCTTTGGGCTAGTACTTTTTGGGCTAGTACTCAAAAAGTACACAGGAAAGAAACCTTTCCTGTGATTATGAAGAATTACCCTATGTTATTTTCTTTTTCTTTTTCTTTTTCTTTTTTTTTTTGAGACAGAGTTTTGCTCTTATTGCCCAGGCTAGAGAGCAATGGTTCAATCTCGGCTCACTGGAACCTCCGCCTCCCGGGTTCAAGGGATTGTCCTGCCTCAGCCTCCCAAGTAGCTGGGACTACAGGCATCTGCCACGGTGCCTGGCTAATTTTTATATTTTTAGTAGACACAGTGTTTCACTGTGTTGGCCAGGCTGATCTTGAACTCCTGACCTCAAGTGATCTGCCCGCTTCAGCCTCCCAAAGTACTGGGATTACAGGCATGAGCCACCGTGCTTGGCGTACCCTATGTTATTTTCTACAAACTTTATTGTTTTGCCATCCATACTAAGGTCTGTAATCCATGTAGAGCTTATTTTTTGTGTATGACATGAGGTAGGGTTCAAGAATTACATCGTGCCACAATGCCTATCCAGTTATTCCAGCTCCCTTACAGGAGAGAACACATGTTCCTCACGTTCTGTGTATCCAGTCTTGTCATTGAATCCAGCATCCATATGTGTATGGAGCTATTTCTGGGTTTCTGTTCTTTTCCACTGGTCTGGTGTCGTATGTCCTTGTTGCAGTATTACACCATCCATTGTAGCTTCATTAAAGATCTTGGTAGTTGAAACAGAAAGTTGTCCTGCATTGTTCTTTTTCATCTAGAATAGCTTAACTATTCTTTGATTTTTCTGCATTCCCAGTTAAATTTCAGTATCAGCTTGTCAAACTCGAGCTTTCTTTCCTTTCCTCTTGAAAGGAAGGAAAGAAGAGAGGGAGAGAAATCTGCTGGGATTCTGATTAGAGATTTTATTGTACCTGTAGATCAATATGGAAAGAATTAAAACTCTTTACCGTATTGAGTTTTCCAGTCAATTTACTTAGGTGTTCTTTAATTTCTCTAACAAAGTTTTGTAGTTTTCCCTGTCAAAGTCTTGTATACCTATTGCTAGATCTATTCTATGTACATTCTTCATGTTTTGATCCTATTGTAAGTGATATCGTTTTCATTTACTGTTTGATGTGTTATAGAGAAATACAATCAATTTTGTCTACTGACTTGAGTCTTAGAATCTTACTAAATTCTCATACTAATTCTAACAGTTCATCTTGTATTCTCTTGGATTTTTAAGTACACACAATCAATACTGATTTTCTATATTCAGGTTGAAACTGGCCACCTTACTGAACTTTCTTATTAGTTCTAGTAATATGCCTTTCAAAATCTTGAGTTTTCTAGGTTACAAAACCAAAAAAAAAAAAAAAAAAAAACAGCCCTCATATTAATTTATAATTATGAGGATTCTGTTTCTGGCTGAAGACACTGTTAAGTAAAAGAAGTATGGCGTCACACTACCTGAATTTGAATCCCAGCCCGTTATTTACTATGTAACTTTAAGTAATTTTCTTAATCCTCTGTATGTTGGTATCATTAATTATAAGCTGCCTCATAGGGTGGTGGTTAAAATTAAATGAGTTTATACACTTAGAATTGTGCCTGTCAAATAGTAAGCACTCAACTTATATAAGCTTTTGCCATTTCATCAGTTTCCTAAATTCCTTTATAAATTTTCTTTCTAAATTTTCACTTCTTATTTATTTTTTCTTATTTTATTGCATTGGCTCCTTTTCCGATATAACACTGAATCATGGTGGTGCTTATACACCTCATCTGAAATTTTAACCCTTTGAAACATTTCTTTCTAGTTTTTTTGTTGTTATTTTTTGTTTTTTGGGTTTTATTTTATTCTTATTATACTTTAAGTTCTAGGGTAAGTGTGCATAGCGTGCAGATTTGTTACATATGTATACTTGTGCCATGTTCGTGTGCTGCACCCATCAACTCGTCACCACCCATCAACTCGTCATTTACATCAGGTATAACTCCCAGTGCAATCCCTCCCCCCTCCCCCCTCCCCATGATAGGCCCCGGTGTGTGATGTTCCCCTTCCCGAGTCCAAGTGATCTCATTGTCCAATTCCCACCTATGAGTGAGAACATACGGTGTTTGGTTTTCTGTTCTTGTGATAGTTTGCTGAGAATGATGGTTTCCAGCTGCATCCATGTCCCTACAAAGGACACAAACTCATCCTTTTTTATGGCTGCATAGTATTCCATGGTGTGTATGTGCCACATTTTCTTAATCCAGTCTGTCACTGATGGACATTTGGGTTGATTCCAAGTCTTTGCTATTGTGAATAGTGCCGCAATAAACATACGTGTGCATGTGTCTTTATAGCAGCATGATTTATAATCCTTTGGGTATATACCCAGTAATGGGATGGCTGGGTCATATGGTACTTCTGGATCTAGATCCTTGAGGAATCACCATACTGTTTTCCATAATGGTTGAACTAGTTTACAGTACCACCAACAGTGTAAAAGTGTTCCTATTTCTCCACATCCTCTCCAGCACCTGTTATTTCCTGACTTTTTAATGATTGCCATTCTAACTGGTGTGAGATGGTATCTCATTGTGGTTTTGATTTGCATTTCTCTGATGGCCAGTGATGATGAGCATTTTTTCATGTATCTGTTGGCTGCATAAATGTCTTCTTTTGAGAAATGTCTGTTCATATCCTTTGCCCAGTTTTTGATGGGGTTGTTTGTTTTTTTCTTGTAAATTTGTTTGAGTTCTTTGTAGGTTCTGGATATTAGCCCTTTGTCAGATGAGTAGATTGCAAAAATTTTCTCCCATTCTGTAGGTTGCCTGTTCACTCTGATGGTAGTTTCTTTTGCTGTGCAGAAGCTCTTTAGTTTAATTAGATCCCATTTGTCAATTTTGGCTTTTGTTGCCATTGCTTTTGGTGTTTTAGACATGAAGTCCTTGCCCATGCCTATGTCCTGAATGGTACTACCTAGGTTTTCTTCTAGGGTTTTTATGGTATTAGGTCTAACATTTAAGTCTCTAATCCATCTTGAATTAATTTTTGTATAAGGAGTAAGGAAAGGATCCAGTTTAGGCTTTCTACTTATGGCTAGCCAATTTTCCCAACACCATTTATTAAATAGGGAATCCTTTCCCCATTTCCTGTTTTTCTCAGGTTTGTCAAAGATCAGATGGCTGTAGATGTGTGGCATTATTTCTGAGGACTCTGTTGTGTTCCATTGGTCTATGTCTCTGTCTTGGTACCAGTACCATGCTGTTTTGGTTATTGTAGCCTTGTAGTATAGTTTGAAGTCAGGTAGCGTGATGCCTCCAGCTTTCTTCTTTTGATTTAGGATTGTCTTGGCAATGTGGGCTCTTTTTTGGTTCCATATGAACTTTAAAGCAGTTTTTTTCCAATTCTGTGAAGGAAGACATTGGTAGCTTAATGGGGATGGCATTGAATCTATAAATTACCTTGGGCAGTATGGACATCTTCATGATATTGATTCTTCCTATCCATGAGCATGGTATGTTCTTCCATTTGTTTGTGTCCTCTTTTATTTCACTGAGCAGTGGTTTGTAGTTCTCCTTGAAGAGGTCGTTTACATCCCTTGTAAGTTGGATTCCTAGGTATTTTATTCTCTTTGAAGCAATTGTGAATGGAAGTTCATTCCTGATTTGGCTCTCTGCTTGTCTGTTACTGGTGTATAAGAATGCTTGTGATTTTTGCACATTAATTTTGTATCCTGAGACTTTGCTGAAGTTTCTTATCAGCTTAAGGAGATTTTGAGCTGAGATGATGGGGTTTTCTAAATATACAATCATGTCATCTACAAACAGAGACAATTTGACGTCTTCTTTTCCTAACTGAATACCCTTGATTTCTTCCTCTTGCCTGATTGCCCAAGCCAGAACTTCCAACGCTATGTTGAATAGGAGTGCTGAGAGAGGGCATCCCTGTCTTGTGCCAGTTTTTAAAGGAAATTTTTCCAGTTTTTGCCCATTCAATATGATATTGGCTGTGGGTTTGTCATAAATAGCTCTTATTATTTTGAGATACATTCCATCAATACTGAATTTATTGAGCATTTTTAGCATGAAGGGCTGTTGAATTTTGTCAAAGGCCTTTTCTGCATCTATTGAGATAATCATGTGATTTTTGTCTTTGGTTCTGTTTGTATGCTGGATTATGTTTATTGATTTGCATATGTTGAACCAGCCTTGCATCCCAGGGATGAAGCCCACTTGATCATGGTGGATAAGCTTTTTGATGTGCTACTGGATCCTGTTTGCCAGTATTTTATTGAGGATTTTTGCATCGATGTTCATCAGGGATATTGGTCTAAAATTCTCTTTTTTTGCTGTGTCTCTGCCAGGCTTTGGTATCAGGATGATGTTGGCCTCATAAAATGAGTTAGGGAGGATTCCCTCTTTTTCTGTTGATTGCAATACTTTCAGAAGGAATGGTACCAGCTCTTCCTTGTACCTCTGGTAGAATTCAGCTGTGAATCTATCTGGTCCTGGACTTTTTTCGGTTGGTAGGCTATTAATAATAATTGCCTCAATTTCAGAGCCTGCTATTGGTCTATTCAGGGATTCAGCTTCTTCCTGGTTTAGTCTTGGGAGAGTGTAAGTGTCCAGGAAATTATCCATTTCTTCTAGATTTTCTAGTTTATTTGCATAGAGGTGTTTATAGTATTCTCTGATGGTAGTTTGTATTTCTGTGAGGTTGGTGGTGATATCCCCTTTATCATTTTTATTGCGTCTATTTGATTTTTCTCTCTTTTCTTCTTTACTAGTCTTGCTAGCGGTCTATCAATTTTGTTGATCTTTTCAAAAAACCAACTCCTGGATTCACTGATTTTTTGGAGGGTTCTTTGTGTCTCTATCTCCTTCAGTTCTGCTCTGATCTTAGTTATTTCTTGCCTTCTGCTAGCTTTTGAATGTGTTTGCTCTTGCTTCTCTGGTTCTTTTAATTGTGATGTTAGAGTGTCAATTTTAGATCTTTCCAGCTTTCTCTTGTGGGCATTTAGTGCTATAAATTTCCCTCTAAACACTGCTTTAAATGTGTCCCAGAGATTCTGGTATGTTGTATCTTTGTTCTCATTGGTTTCAAAGAACATCTTTATTTCTGCCTTCATTTCGTTATGTACCCAGTAGTCATTCAGGAGCAGGTTATTCAGTTTCCATGTAGTTGAGCGGTTTTGATTGAGTTTCTTAGTCCTGAGTTCTAGTTTGATTGCCCTGTGGTCTGAGAGACAGTTTGTTATAATTTCTGTTCTTGTATATTTGCTGAGAAGTGCTTTACTTCCAATTATGTCGTCAATTTTGGAATAGGTGTGATGCGGTGCTGAGAAGAATGTATATTCTGTTGATTTGGGGTGGAGAGTTCTGTAGATGTCTATTAGGTCTGCTTGCTACAGAGATGAGTTCAATTCCTGGATATCCTTGTTAACTTTCTGTCTCGTTGATCTGTCTAGTGTTGACAGTGGGGTGTTGAAGTCTCCCATTATTATTGTATGGGAGTCTAAGTCTCTTTGTAAGTCTCTAAGGACTTGCTTTATGAATCTGGGTGCTCCTGTATTGGGTGCATATGTATTTAGGATAGTTAGCTCTTCCTGTTGAATTGATCCCTTTGCCATTATGTAATGGCCTTCTTTGTCTCTTGATCTTTGATGGCTTAAAGTCTGTTTTATCAGAGATTAGTATTGCAACCCCTGCTGTTTTTTGTTCTCCATTTGCTTGGTAGATCTTTCTCCATCCCTTTATTTTGAGCCTATGTATGTCTCTGCTTGTGAGATGGGTCTCCTGAATACAGCAAACTGATGGGTCTTGACTCTTTATCCAGTTTGCCAGTCTGTGTCTTTTAATTGGAACATTTAGTGCATTTACATTTAAGGTTAATATTGTTATGTGTGAACTTGATCCTGCCATTGTGATATTAACTGGTTATTTTGCTCATTAGTTGATGCAGTTTCTTCCTAGCCTCGATGGTCTTTACATTTTGGCATGTTTTTGCAATGGCTGGTACCGGTTGTTCCTTTCCACGTTTAGTGCTTCCTTCAGGGTCTCTTGTAAGGCAGGCCTGGTGGTGAGAAAATCTCTAAGCATTTGCTTATCTGTAAAGGATTTTATTTCTCCTTCACTTATGAAACTTAGTTTGGCTGGATATGAAATTCTGGGTTTAAAATTCTTTTCTGGCCAGGCGCAGTGGCTCAAGCCTGTAATCCCAGCACTTTGGGAGGCTGAGACGGGTGGATCACAAGGTCAGGAGATCGAGACCATCCTAGCTAACACGGTGAAACCCCATCTCTACTAAAAAAAAAATACAAAAAACTAGCCGGGCAAGGTGGCGGGCACCTATAGTCCCAGCTACTCAGGAGGCTGAGGCAGGAGAATGGCGTGAACCCGAAAGGCAGAGCTTGCAGTGAGCTGTGATCCGGCCACTGCACTCCAGTTTGGGCAACAGAGCAAGACTCCATCTCAAAAAAAAAAAAAAAAAAAAATTCTTTCTTTAAGAATGTTGAATATTGGCCCCCACTCTCTTCTGGCTTGTAGAGTTTCTGCCGAGAGATCTGCTGTTAGTCTGATGGGCTTCCCTTTGTGGGTAACCCGACCTTTCTCTCTGGCTGCCCTTAAGATTTTTTCCTTCATTTCAACTTTGGTGAATCTGGCAATTATGTGTCTTGGAGTTGCTCTTCTGGAGGAGTATCTTTGTGGCGTTCTCTGTATTTCCTGAATTTGAATGTTGGCCTGCCCTACTAGGTTGGGGAAGTTCTCCTGGATGATATCCTGAAGAGTGTTTTCCAACTGGATTCCATTTTCTCCCTCACTTTCAGGCACCCCAATCAGACGTAGATTTGGTCTTTTTACATAATCCCATACTTCTTGCAGGCTTTGTTCATTTCTTTTTCTTTTTTCTTTAGATTTCTCTTCTCGCTTGATTTCATTCATTTGATCCTCAATCGCTGATACTCTTTCTTCTAGTTGATCGAGTCGGTTACTGAAGCTTGTGCATTTGTCACGTATTTCTCGTGTCATGGTTTTCATCTCTGTCAGTTCGTTTATGGCCTTCTCTGCATTAATTATTCTAGTTATCAGTTCTTCCACTCTTTTTTCAAGATTTTTAGTTTCTTTGTGCTGGGTACATAATTCCTCCTTTAGCTCTGAGAAGTTTGAAGGACTGAAGCCTTCTTCTCTCATCTCGTCAAAGTCATTCTCCGTCCAGCTTTGATCCGTTGCTGGTGATGAGCTGCGTTCCTTTGGAGGGGGAGATGCGCTCTTATTTTTTGCATTTCCAGCTTTTCTGCCCTGCTTTTTCCCCATCTTTGTGGTTTTATCTACCTCTGGTCTTTGATGATGGTGACGTACTGATGGGGTTTTGGTGTGGGTGTCCTTCCTGTTTGTTAGTTTTCCTTCTAACAGTCAGAACCCTCAGCTGTAGGTCTGTTGGAGATTGTTTGAGGTCCACTCCAGCCCCTGTTTGCCTGGGTATCAGCAGCAGAGGCTGCAGAAGATAGAATATTGCTGAACAGCGAGTGTACCTGTCTTATTCTTGCTTTGGAAGCTTCCTCTCAGGGGTGTACTCCACCCTGTGAGGTGTGGGGTGTCGGTCTGCCCCTAGTGGGGGATGTCTCCCAGTTAGGCTACTCAGGGGTCAGGGACCCACTTGAGCAGGCAGTCTGCCCATTCTCAGATCTCAACCTCCATGCTGGGAGATCCACTGCTCTCTTCAAAGCTGTCAGACAGAGTCATTTGTGTCTGCAGAGGTTTCTGCTGCTTTTTGTTGTTGTTGTTGTTGTTTAGCTGTGTCCTGTCCCCAGAGGTGGAGTCTACAGAGACAGGCAGGGCTCCTTCAGCTGCTGTGAGCTCCACCCAGTTCCAGCTTCCCAGCGGCTTTGTTTACCTACTTAAGCCTCAGCAATGGTGGGCGCCCCTCCCCCAGCCTCGCTGCTGCCTTGCCGTTAGATCGCAAACTGCGGTGCTAGCAATGAGGAAGGCTCCGTGGGCGTGGGACCCTCCCGGCCAGGTGTGGGATATAATCTCCTGGTGTGCCCGTTTGCTAAGACCCTTGGTAAAGCGCAGTATTGGGGTGGGAGTTACCCCGTTTTCCAGGTGTTGTGTGTCTCAGTTTCCCTGGCTAGGAAAAGGGCTTCCCTTCCCCCTTGCGTTTCCCAGGTGAGGTGATGCCTCGCCCTACTTCATCTCTCGCTGGTAGGGCTGCAGTAGCTGACCAGCACCGATTGTCCGGCACTCCCTAGTGAGATGAACCCAGTACCTCAGTTGAAAATGCAGAAATCACCTGTCTTCTGTGACGCTCCCGCTGGGAGCTGGAGACTGGAGCTGTTCCTATTCGGCCATGTTGCTCCGCCTCCCATTTTTTGGGTTTTTTTTAAATAGTAATGTTGTTTTGTTTTTCTTTTCATGTTTGACGTATCTGAAATTGCCCTGACTGGACTTCCGAATCCGGTGGTAAACTATGCAAGACAGAGGTACTTTTCCAAAGGAATGTCTTTTGTTCAAACTGTATTATTCACATAAAGACGAAAAGTAATAATGAAATAATTTGTTTTTAAACATCGCGATTTGGTTGTGAATGGAGACACCGACCCTTTTTCCTTCCTGCTGATTCGTTAGTGTAGTCTTAATGAAGAGATGCTCTTCATTCATGTAATAAAACTTTTTAGGATGTTTGGAATGAGCTCAGGGATATTCGCAGCCACATAGGGCTGTTGGCCAATTCTTTTTTAAGACAATATCACATTCTTGAGCTTTTAAGTTTGATTAAATTCTTAGTAAGCTAGAGTATGTCTTCAAGTTAGTTTTCTTTTCATAGAAAGCCTATAGCTAGAATTTTTGAGTCATTAAATAACTAAGAAAGCCTTTCTACAGGAAAGACCACCTGAACTGCATAAAATTCTAGCATTACCTCCACAGTATCAGTTTTGCTCTTAATTTCCTCCAGTGCCACTACTGTATTTGTCATTTTCTTGCAAATTTAAAAAATCTTACTCCTCTTTTTTTGGGGGGTGGGGGAGAGGGTTGTTTGTTGTTTTGAGACAGGGTCTCGTTCTGTCACCCAGGCTGGAGTGCAGTGGCATGACTGCGGCTTACCACAGCCTCAACCCTCTGGGCTCAATCCTTCTCCCTGCTTCAGTCTCCTGAGTAGCTGGGACCACAGGTGCATGCCACCCACGCCTGGCTAATTTTTGTACTTTTTGTAGAGACAGGGTTTCACCATGTTGCCCAGGCTGGTCACAAATTCCTGAGCTCAAGCAATCCACCTGCCTTGGCCTCCCAAAGTGCTGGGATTACAGGCATGAGCCACATCGTCTAGCCCATCTTTTATCTTACTATTTTTTCATGACATATGGTTACTTACAAATTGCTGTTTTCTTCTTAATAATTTTCTGTTTCTGTTTCATAAAAGCCACCTCTTTTGCATCATATTGTTATATCAAATGATTCTCTAAAATGTTCTTTAAGTTTCTGGAAGATATTATCGGTTAAATTTTCTCTGGTTTTCGGGTGAGGATCCCTTTTTATCTTCTACTAGTTTTTCAATTGTCTCTTTTGTCCTGTTTATTCATTCTCAAATGAGAAGAGATTCATTCTGGCTTGCCATGGTCAATAGAAAGGGTGTATGTTTTGCTCATGACCTCCTTTCTGGACGTTAGTGCACTCATTCTCTAAGCCCTATACTAAATCTTAGCCAGTTGATACACCTAACCAAGCCTCCATCTAACTAGCTTCCTTGTTGTGTGGCCCTGCTGAACTGATGTGCACTCATCTCCTGCATCCGATCCTGGGATACTGAGAAGCCGATCAACTGGAATACACATGACAACCCCCAGTATACTGCACATCAAGGGCTGCTCTTGTCCCAGTGCTCACACTGAGTGCTCTGGAAACTACTTCTCCGAGGGAGTGAAGTACCAGCCTTGGTGTCCCTCCTCTACCCTGCAATTTTTTTTTTCCTAGTTGTTTTCTGAGAGTTGCAGTTCTTAATTGGCAGGCGGAAGGGAGTGGGGAGCACTCTGGCTCTTTCAAAAGGCAGCACCTACCAAGTAGATGGATGGCTGCTGAATTTAAATTTCTCAACAGTTAGAGGACTCAGGTGTTATTTTTTCAATCCTGATGTCCCTTTTCAACCTATTTCCATTGGCCTTGTGTTTAGGTAAAAATTCTCCAGACCTCCCAAAACAGGCTGACTGCAGTCCTAGTTTTTGGTGTGCTAAGTTTTATGTTTCATTATAGGACTTGGAGACGATTTTAGTAGGAAGTTGAAGAAGCTGCCCCATGCTCTCCTAGCCATTTAAAGCAACATGTTTGTATCTGGAATTAAATATTTGTTTTTAGCAACTCACGACTTCCTGGATGGCTTGCAGGAATGCAGCTTGGCAGCAGAGCTAAAGATCCCTCTTTGCCAGGCTTCTGCATAGGCAGAAGAGATGACCAGGAATTGTGATTTCAAGGGCTGAGTGCCCCAGATGATTTATTCTAATACGAAGGAAGAAATAAAAGCCCCACTGGACTAGACAGGAGGGAATATGGGTTCTCAGGGCTGTGTCACTGCATAGGTGACCTAGCTGGGGTTCTGATCTCTTATTTCTAAAAACAAAGTTAGACCAAGTGTTCTTTAAAACCCTGCCTTTCTAGAAGTCTGTGGTTTTACCAGCTGGCCTGGACCATCTGCTATTAGAAGCCTGTTATTTGAGGCTTCTCAGGTTTGTTAGAGCCTCTGCTGGAGGGAAGCAGAGGTAAGAGGTTCATCTCCACTGGGTGTACAGGCTCCAGTGTGCTTCCTACAGGCAGCACCTGCGGGCAGCTATGGGGGCCTGAACCTTCCCCTGGGAGATTTGCCCACCGGGGCACTCTGGCCCTTTGTCAGGCCCCGCCTCCATATAAGAAAGTTGTGAGACATCCAAGAGCCCTCATTTCCTGAGTCCCCTTCAGTGACTTTGTATTGAAAGTAAAAATAGAGACAGAAAATAAAACTTGTTTTTTTCAGAGAATGTCTTTGAAGCTTGGGAACGCAGAATGGTCACTGTGCAGTCTGCCTCCATCCAACAGGAAGTGGACACTGGGGAGTTGCTCTAAC
>NC_045451.1:22083611-22108939 GCF_002776525.5 Piliocolobus tephrosceles | reverse complement strand
GTTAGAGCAACTCCCCAGTGTCCACTTCCTGTTGGATGGAGGCAGACAACAGGATTGGATTATTTTGTGCTCCCTAAATTTTGGAAACTATAAATCGTTCCCAGTTAGATGCCTTGCAGGTTTCCTTGCTTCATTGTGATTTCTGACGCATCACCAAAGGTCACTTAGGTTCAGATGACCATGGAGCCAGTACCATGAACCTGCCCTCCGCCTCCAACCACCCCTAGAACTAAACTCTCAGCTCACTGCAAGCTCCGCCTCCCGGGTTCACGCCATTCTCCTGCCTCAGCCTCCCGAGTAGCTGGGACTACAGGCGCCCACCACCATGCCTGGCTAATTTTTGTATTTTTAGTAGAGACGGGATTTCACCGTGTTAGCCAGGATGGTCTCGATCTCCTGACCTCGTGATCCACCCACCTCAGTCTCCTAAAGTGCTGGGATTACAGGCCTCATGAGCCACCGCACCCGGCCCTTTTCTTTTTTTTTTTAAGACAGAGTCTTGCTTTGTCACCCAGGCGGGAATGCAGTGGCGTGATCTTGGCTCACTGCAATCTCCGCCTCCAGGGTTCAAGTGATTCTCCTGCCTCAGCCTCTCGATTATCTGGGATTACAGGCACACACTACCACACCCGGCTAATTTTTTTTGATTTTTAGTAGAGATGGGGTTTCACCATGTTGGCCATGATGGTCTTGATCTCCTGACCTCGTGATCCACCCGCTCAGCCTCCCAAAGTGGTGGGGTTACAAGCGTGAGCCACCTCGCCTGGCCTATCATCCACATTTTCTAGATGAGAGTAAGAGTGTACTACAGGAAATCCCCCCAGGGTCAGAGATTTGTCCTGTATCAGAGGTGAAGCCCAAGACACGTCTCACACCAACGTTCCAGGGCAGTGCCGAGCCTCCCGGGGCTCCGGGCAGCTCAGAACTTGGGGACTTTACCCTCACCCTCCAGCATCTCCAGAATGAGGGAAGTGTATATGTGTGCATCGTGCATGGCCCCTTTTGCCTTCTTGTTCCTTCTCCCTCCTCTCTCCTTTGTTGTCTTGCTCCGCCATTCTCCCGCCCACAATATCTACTCTAATAAGCCAGGCGGCAGTGCTCTGACTAGCCCATAGGTGGTTCACACTGGAGTACCTTGTGCAGGATAATTTGCCAAGTGGGTTAGAGGTCTGTCTTGCCAGGGCTGTGCATACACCCACAATTAGAAGGGAGTGAAAGGAGGAAGGGAGCCTAACAACCAAGAATGGCTCCACATTGTTTTGCACAGCATCCACCCCGTCTCTGCCCTTGGCCTCCCAAATGGATGTTGGTCTGGATGTCACTGGCTCCACTGCCTGTGTGTATTGGCATCTGGTACATGAAGACCAAGTTTCTAAGGAAAGCCAGCTCTCAACCTTGAAACAAAGGCATTAGGTTTCTCATCTGACTCAGGTCAGGCACGTTTGGAGAAATGAGGACCAAGTTAGAGTTTAGTTCTAGGGGTGGTTGGAGGCGGAGGGCAGGTTCATGGTACTGGCTCCGTGGTCATCTGAACCTAAGTGACCTTTGGTGATGCGTCAGAAATCACAATGAAGCAAGGAAACCTGCAAGGCATCTAACTGGGAACGATTTATAGTTTCCAAAATTTAGGGAGCACAAAATAATCCAATAATGATTTTAAGACAGCCCCTACCCCTCCATCAAGGCCTGGCTCCTCCCAAGTGGGTGATCAGTGCTTCTGGCACCAGCTGGCCCTGAGTGGTCAGTGGAGCTGCTTAGAACCTGAGCCCCAAATTTTGTGTGTTAGGCCCCCACTCCCAAGGTCCCCGTGGCAATGTGCTGGCACCTAATTATTTGCGGACCCTGAGAAGCATGCATTGCTGAGATTTACCAGCATTTATGACTTACTGAACATCAAATGTTTATTAGCAGAGTGTACAGTTCTTCTATTTTCTTTCTTCCTTGTTTCAATTCAAGGAATCTTATGATTTTTATTTTAAAGGCTCTTGATCATGCAGATTCATTCCAAAGGAAGGGTGCTCTCCTGGACACCATCACCTCTCCCATAGTCTTGTCATTCTGTCAGTACTGAAGGGCCACCAGTTCACAGCAGGGAAGTAAAGGGGGGTTATTTCCATTCTTCTTACCTCAAACACCTATAGGTTTCTCAGGGAACAAGGCCAGAGGTACAAATGTGAACCGACTTTTGTAATTGATTTTTCCAGCATAACCCCAATTGACTGCCTTAGTTAATCTTTCCAACAGAACTGCAGCCCCATGTCCTCCCAGGAGAGGGCCCCCCTTAGTGGAAAGGGTCATGCTCCCCACTTTGCACAAGCCTTGCTAGGAGGGGAGCTGCGAGCTCTTCAGCTGAAAGGTGAAACGGCCTCTTCTGCAGGCATACTTTTCAAACCTGTATCCTTGGAGGCTGAGTGTCTGCTGACAAATGCACACCCTAGATGGTCTCTCTCCCTGCCCCCACCCTTGCCCTGGCAAGATCACATTGAACTATTGAGGGAATGTATCTACTGAATGCAGGGAGAATAGAGCACTTCTGCATTATTTATGAGGGGCTAACAATGCCCATCATATGTAGAATGTATTTGGACATAAATTAGTGATGTGAGGAAACTCCAGTGGCCCAAAACCTATTAGCATCTCTGACATATGTGTAAAAACATGTCGTAGTCTTACCTCTTATATGAGGCTGGGAACTGGCTATGAGACAGCCTCACAAAGAAAACAAACATCTTTAACCTTTTGTTTGCCCTTAGCTCTCTGGGCAATTCGTCTACTATTAAGTAAGACTTGGAATCATGAATTCTTAACCTCTCCTTACACACCTTCTTTCTGCTTTCTCTAAGGAAGAAGGAAGAAGGTGCACATTTCCTGAGTGTCTACTGTGTGCGAAGTGTTACAGCAAACCTCTTGATGTCCTGGAGTGCTGGGCATCCCCACTCTATAGGATCAGGAAACTAAGGCTCACAGTCCTGCAGCTGATAAGTGGCTGATAGGGAGTAGGAAACAGGGTCTTGGCTTCCATCTGGGCTTCTTACAGTCCATTTGACTCACCCCTGGGCAGGAAGGCAAAGGTTGTTCTTGGCTTCTGTATCAGTTATCTGTCACCACAATCATGCTGCAGAACATAGAAGCACAACATGGGTGGTGTAAAACAATAAAAATCTATTTTTGTCCAGAAGCCTGTTTGTTGACTGGGTGTGTCTGCTGATACAGGCTGTGCTTGGCTGATCTCAGCTGGACTCAAGTGTGCATCTTTATTCAACTGCTGGGTCAGCTGGGGCTGGCCCGTCCAGGATGGCCTGGGCCAGGACAGCCCATCCAAGTTGAGTGGGGAGTTTCAGTTCCAGGGCAGCGAGGACTGGAGGATTCTGACCCGTTGTTGAGTTGCTCTTACTTCACAGGATTCCCAGAAACTGTGGAGGCTGGGAAGGGGTTTTCCAAGATCAAATCCAGGATCCAGTGCTAATTGGGTCACCCTAAACAAACCCGTTTCCTTCACCAAGAGTAAAATGGGAATCCATACCTCTGCCCCACCTTCCTGTCAAAGATGTTGTGGAAAGAAATTCCTGGTGGGGGATCCAGACTTCGGCTTCAGCTGGGACTCACCTCACTGTGCCTTCAGTTCCCTATGTGAAACTGACGACCCTGGACTGGACAAAACACTGAGGTTCTTTGGCTCTGTGAGGAGGACCAAGCTAAGAGAGACAAAAGATGTTCAGGTGCCTTGAAGAGCTAGCACCACTGCACCTGTGGAACCAGGTGTCAAGGTGACATACGATTCCAGGGTAATTCCCCCACCTGTATCTGCCTCCCTGAACCAACCAGATACTGTCCCCCTTACCTTACCCTCCACACCACACACACGCAACCGAGGTCACTCTACCCTGTCTCCGGGAATGGGCCCTCCTTCATCTCTCTCCTTGCTTCCCCTCCCCACCAGCACAGAGGCCCTGGCTTCCAATACCCCATTATTGCTCAGCATCCAAATACCCAAAGACCTTTGTTACTAGAAGGAAAATGCATGATGGGTGAAAAGCAGCCTTTCTGGCCAGAGAAGCTACTTGGTTACTGACCACGCAGTCAGTGGCAAGGCCCCTCCCCAAGCTGAGAGAGAAGGGAGAGCACAGGACACCATGGGGCCTTTCCTGTCCTCTGTGATGTTCTGTGGTCTCACACAAGCCTCACCCTGTCCTGCCTCCCTTTGCATCCCCTCTGGATGGGAATCATCCCTGGCTTGATGAGCATTGCTGCACTACTCTGACCACACACCTTTGTGCTGCCCATGGGTAGGCGATGGACAGGGCCAGGGCTGGTTAGTCTGGATGTCAGAGAGCAGCTGAGCTCCTAGAACACCCAGGAGCAGCCACTCTGGAGGCAAAGTAGACCTGGCCCGCAGGATTGGTTTGGGATGGGGAAGGCACGGAGAAAGGGTCAGTTGTGAAGAGACATTGTCTCTCTCCAGGTTACAGCTGGGGAAGATCAGCTATGGGGAGCAGCACATTCTTAGAAGTGCACTTTCTTTGTCCTGTTTCTGACCTCCTGAGGGACAAAAGTCCGGTGGCCGCCAGGGAGAAAGCAAGTTGGTGTCTCAAGATCTCAGAGAGGGCTTGTGCCCGAGGCCAGGGCTTCCCTTATCTTACCCTGGGAACCCAGTGGTTTGAAAAATGTATCTACCAAGGAACCTATATTTTTAGGCAGTAGCTGGCTGCCATCCTTCTTGTTAATCACAGATTATACACAGATGTGTACATGCCTGCCAGTACAGGTCCTGGGCCACAGGACAAAACCAGCATGACCAATCTGAGTCAATATTATTTATTTCAGAAAGTGGGGAAAGGCACTATAACCTGCATAGGTAGCCTTATTGTAGGTAAACAAACGACTTCTCTTCGTCTTTGAAATGGAAGTGAATGCTTGGCGTTCCACGTGGTCCTACATAGGACCTGCTTCCCTGTGGGAGGGACGGAAGTCAAAATGGCTGAGGGCTTTTGGGGTCTACACCCACCTCCCCATCAGGCAGTGACACATCAGCACCTGGCATGCTCTCCCTGCTTTCCTCCTAAAAGAAAGAGGAGAAGAAACAGATCCAAATGGTCTAGACAGGGCTGGGCTAACCTCACACCTTCCATGGCAGAACTGGCTTTCAGCAGCTGGAGTCCAGGAGACCCTGACCAGCCTGTGACTGT
Organism: Piliocolobus tephrosceles; assembly: GCF_002776525.5. Classification (NCBI taxonomy): domain Eukaryota; kingdom Metazoa; phylum Chordata; class Mammalia; order Primates; family Cercopithecidae; genus Piliocolobus; species Piliocolobus tephrosceles. Next base: position 22,103,753 of record NC_045451.1, on the reverse strand, counting down.
GTCAAGACTGAATCTATCAGTGCCACTGGAACACCTCCTGTTTCGTTGGGTTTCTATTGCATCCTTGGGTTGGAGGATTGACACTTTCCTAGCTGTTCAAAAATGGGCACATGTCGACTATAGAGTGTAGTAACTGAACAGCACCAAAGTCATTTATACTCTGCTTGTGCCTGCAAGCACACCTGGCTCCACAGCCCGGGTCTGAGGATGCTGACGTCAAAGCCTCATGCCAGCTCCCAGACGTCATCGGATCTGTCTAGTTTTTCTTAGACTTTCAAGGCAGGTGTTCTCCCTCCTGTTCTTATTTTCCTTTAGCTCCTGACCAACTGCTTTTGTCAAAATCAATGGCTGGCAATTGCTAGCTATAAAACCCTGGACAACATATGGACATACTGCCTCATTATTTGGAGTATTTGGACTTGCCATATACTTCTAGACTGCAAGGTACAGTTTTGCATTTGCTGCTGTGGCATCTGGTGGCTTCCGAAGGCTATTGGGAAGGCATAGGCAGGATGTATTGATCTGTTCTCTCTGTGCAGTTTGCTTCACATTAAGTCTTTAATATTTTTCTCTCACATTAAATATGTGTGTATACATATATATGTATATAATTTGAAATATACATATCTCACACAAAATAGAATCTGACGAGCCAGTGTAAACCTGTACCCACACTGTCTAATCACCCTATTAAAAGCACAAATACAGCATTATCTGAAGAATAATCAATATTGGTATGAAAATTGAGAGCTATGTGGTTAATCCAAAGGAGCGTAAATTGACAGAGGATCTCAGCCAATGTTTGCAGAAGATATTTGCGTGGATTTTGTTATCAGGAGATTATCATGCTTCACTATTTATTCAGAATCCTCCAGATGAAGGCTTGGCACCAGTTGTCCCAGGGGTAGGGTCAGGGACGGTTGTCCAGGGACCTGAGGTGGCAGTAGGGGCAAGAATAGTGACTTCTACATCTTAAAAGGGGCTGCAGGCCGGGCACGGTGGCTCAAGCCTGTAATCCCAGCACTTTGGGAAGCCGAGACGGGCAGATCATGAGGTCAGGAGATTGAGACCATCCTGGCTAACCCGGTGAAACCCCGTCTCTACTAAAAAAATACAAAAAACTAGCCGGGCGAGGTGGCGGGCACCTGTAATCCCAGCTACTCGGAAGGCTGAGGCAGGAGAATGGCGTGAACCTGGGAGGCAGAGCTTGCAGTGAGCTGAGATCCGGCCACTGCACGCCAGCCTGGGCGACAGAGCAAGACTCTGTCTCAAAAAAAAAAAAAAAAAACAAGGGGGCTGCAGAGGTTTATAGAAGCACAGATTCCAGAACCTCGCCCCACATGGTAAAAATCAGAATTTCTGGGAATGGAGACCCAGAGGCTGCCCTGCAAAGAGGTCCTCTCTGATGTGCAGTCGGGTGTGGGTGCCGTTCCCTACAAGAGAAATGTTTGTTCTTTCTTTCCCCAGGTCTGCAGCAAACCTGGGATGTGGTGTCAGTGCCTTCACTTATACTCCAAGGTCTCCATGTATTTTCTTTTTAAATGAAAATCATTTTGCCTGATTTGCCTAGCTCAGAGTTACTGGGGTAATACAATGGGAAGGAAAGTGTGAAGTGAAGATGTACCTGTTATCTCACTTAAGTCTCTCTAGAGTTGAGCAATTATTCCCTTATTCAGATGAGGAACACAGGCAACAAGAGGCTAAGTAATTTGCAAGGCCCCAGGTCTTAGAGGTGGGGAAGCCCAGGTTTGAATCCAGAGCTTTCCATTGCATAACATGCTCCTCTGAGACTAGAAATCAGGCAGACCCTTGCAGCTCAAACCGAGGCATGTGGACCAGCAGCATCAGCATCACCTGGGTGCTGATGAGAAATGCAGAATCCCAGGCCCTGTCCAGGCTGACTACATGAGAATCTGCATTTTGATGAGCCCTCCAGATGATTCCTATGCATCTTAAAGTTTAGTAGCACTGCTGTAGAGGACTTCAGATTGAGCAAGAGAGAGTAGACCTCAAAACAAGGTTCCCCTGCAAAGGCTATTTTTGTTTGTTACCACCACACAGGAATCATCAGAATCCACCAAAAATATGCAGTCCTCACAGGAATGAGCAAAGAAGAAATCATTACCAGTAAGCTGTTGGAAGAAGGATGGCAGTGAGCAGTCTTAGCCCTTTCTGTCTGAGCTCCCATTGCAGGGGAAGTGCTCCTCATTCAAGAAAGCCAAAATGCCCCAAGATAATGAGTTTTAAGATGAAAACAAATTGTTTTTATGTGGATGTGTTGTGTGTGTTTAATTTTTGAAGACAATATGAATACTTTTAGAAATGAGAGGAGGAAAAATTGGGAAGAAAGAGTTTAGCCAAGCTGATACACCCTAGCAGCTTTCCCATTCAGGAGCTCTCCTCTTCCTGCCTTTTGAGAGTATCAGTGCATTTTGATTATTTCAGGAGTGACTCCTTTATATTACTTTATAGCACACGGCATCCAGCAGGGAGGGCGGCCAGTTAGGTAGAAGGAAATTCAGCTTCCAAGTATCTTTCCCATAAGTGTTTGTCCTCAGGTTAAATCCTGTCTTAGTCTGTTAAGGCTCCAGTAACAACCACAACAATAAAATACCATGACTTACTGCTTATGAACAACAGAAGTTTGTTTCTCACAGTTCTGGAGGCTAGGAAGTCCAAGATTAAGGTGCCAGCGGATTCAGTGTCGGGCAATAGTCTGGGTCCTGGTTCATAGAGAAGTCTTTCTCACTGTGTCCTCCCGTGGTGGAAGGGGCAAGAAGTCTCTCTCAGGCTTATTTTATAAGGGCACTAACCCTATGCATGAGGGCTCCAACTTCAGGCCCAGTCACCTCCCAAAGGCCCCACTTCTTAATACCATGACCTTGGATGTTAGGATTGCAACATAGGAATCTTTGGGGGGGACATAAACATTCAGACACCGTAGCAGACACCCACATAAGATGCTGCCTGCAGAACATAATTAGGAAATGCTGTGCCCGAAAGCCAGGAAACAAAATATACAAGCCAGGGCACAAAATATACAAGCCAGGGCTTTGAGAAGCATAGGAAAGCATCTGAGTAGCACCCTGGGTGCCAGGCTTGGGGGAATGTCAGTCCAGTGCAAAGCGATTCTCAACCTCTGGCCAGAATATCCAGTGGGATGGATTCTGAGGGTGACTGCCCTATGTGGGCCTCTGCTCCTTCCTGGCCTTCCCCCGGTTCTTTCTGTTGAAGCCACATTCTCACCACACCCCTAGGGGAGCTGGGACTTATTTCAAGTGATTTTTTGTTTTTTTGAGATGGAGTCTCACCCTGTCACGCAGGCTGGAATGCAATGGCGTGATCTCGGCTCACTGCAACCTCCACCTCCTGGGTTCAAGCGATTCTCCTGCCTCAGCATCCCAAGTAGCTGGGATTGCAGGTGTGTGCCACCACGCCCAGCTAATTTTTTGTATCTTTAGTAGAGATGGGGTTTCACTATGTTGGCTAGGCTGGTCGCAAACTCCTGACTTCATGATCCACCTGCCTTGGCCTCCCGAAGTGCTGGGATTACAGGTGTGAGCCACCGCACCTGGCCATTTCAGGTGATTGTAACACTTGTTCTCATGTTTTAACATTGTGATTTATAATACTGTATTTAACCTTTACGAGTCACTTTTCTGAGCCACCGAACCTGTCTGTGAAGTGCACAGATTCCCTGAAAGAGTCAAGAAGTCATTTGTCCTCATTTTCCCAAACATTCATTGTATCCATGGCTCCAAAAAGAATCAGTCAGGAATACTACAGAGGCCTGGTTGCTGCCTTCTAGGACCTTGTAGGCTAAGGGAGAGGTTGTGACACATAATGTCCTTGACTGCATATGTCAATCCAGGCATGGATACTCATTTCTGCTAAATCAAAGAGACTCTACATACACTAACATATCTACAAGTCTGAAGTCCTATTGCAGTGTTGGGCTTCTTCCCCTACCCTCATCCCCTGTCTTCTTGTACTGGCTTCCAATTTCAAACTAGCCAAATGAGAACTGGCTAAACCAATTTTTCTAGTCTTTCTCTCCCTTGGTCTTCTGTTTTGTTTTGTTCTAATTTTTCAAAAGTCTGGACGAAAGGATTTTGGATTGGAATGATACCATCATTCTGTCACTTCTAATTTCATTCTGTTAACAATTTTTAGAGTCACATGGGTAGAAGCTTTGATTTTGAAAAACTACACACTTTTAAGTTTTGACTCCAGAAGGTAATTTCAACTCAGCTGTAAACAATTCGAGAGGGTGAATACGAAAGAGGAACTGCCTCACCAGGCTTCCCCCACCCCGGGGTCTGGAGTCCTCCCTGCCTTCGTGGCACCTGATTTCGGAGATAAATAATTTCGTTTATCTCTAGATAAATGGTGTGTTGGAGGAGAGAGGAGGTAAAAGGGAAAGACAACTGCACTTAGTTCAAAAGCAGACTGTGAAACAGCCCTGCTGCTTTCTCCTTTCTCCCATCCCCCACTCACTCACTGATACCTTCCATCACCCAGAGATTACGGGAAAGGCTGGTTATTGACAGCTGGGCAATTTGCACAATAAAGTTTAACGGTTTACATCTCTCTGTACAACTTTGTCAATGTTTTCCATGGATCACCTTCTCGGGTGAGCCCACTGACTCCTCTCCTTCTTCTCTTTCCCTTCAAGCGTGCAAACGCAAAGAGCAAGAACCAAACAAAGACAGGAACAATTCCCAGAAGAAATCCCGCCTGGTGTTCACTGACCTCCAACGCCGAACCCTCTTCGCCATCTTCAAGGAGAACAAACGCCCGTCGAAGGAGATGCAGATCACCATTTCCCAGCAGCTGGGCCTGGAGCTCACAACCGTCAGCAACTTCTTCATGAACGCCCGGCGCCGCAGCCTGGAGAAGTGGCAAGACGATCTGAGCACAGGGGGCTCCTCGTCCACCTCCAGCACATGTACCAAAGCATGATGGAAAGACTCTCACTTGGGCACAAGTCACCTCCAAATGAGGACAACAGATACCAAAAGAAAACAAAGGAAAAAGACACCGGATTCCTAGCTGGGGCCCTTCACTGGTGATTTGAAAGCACAATTATCTTGCAAAGAAACTTCTATTCTAGCTGTAATCATAGGCCAGGTGTTCTTTTTTTTGTTTTTAATAGCTATGGAGTCCAAGTGCAAGCTGAAAAATTAATCTCTTAGAACCAGACACTGTTCTCAGCATGCTAAGCATCCCAGAAACCCAAATGGGGCCTTCCTGGAGCGAGTTAATTCCAGTGTGGTGTCAACCAAGCTCAGGATTGCTTAAAATGTCATCCGTCCTACTTCAGGTCCTGTCAGCTTCTCGCAGTCAGAGTTCCTATGACTAACAATAGGAATTTGGCGTATGTAAGGACTCTGAGTTTAGGCTTCCAAGATACAACAATAAGAGAAGAATCTAGCAACAAGAATGACCTCATTTGTTTTCCACATGCTTAGCCTCATTATACCACGGTATGTCCAAGTTCACAGCCATAACATAAAAAACATCAGAATGGCAATTACTGAGCACAAGTTTTAAATATGGACGTTTAAAAAAATCCAAGGACCTGTTTTTCCAACCCAGACATCTTTTCATTGAATGATTTAGAAAGCTTTAAGTTGATCCAGCTTACAATTATTTTTTTCTTTACCTCCTGGAAATCTCATATAGTCTTGGATCCATCAAAACACCAGTCAGTTCACTTGAGCTCAAAGTATCAAGCACAACAAAAATAAACAGAAGTAAGGAAGGTTCTGGGTTCACCACATCTGCATTTTTACCATATCTGGATTGTGAAGTCATTAGGGAATTGATGAGAATATGGCTTCAAGCACATTTTGCAGTTTGCTACAAATTCTGTTGTACATAATGCAGACGCACACTCAGGAGGCCAATTTAACTGTTAACAGTACATGGAGCGAATGCAGCATTTTAAAAGATCTAGGTTTTTTAAGATCATTGATGTGTCCTTCTTGGTTGATCAGTCATCTGGTCCCTCCTACTGTGCGTTATGACCACCACGTAATCCATTCCCACTCTTTCTGATTTGGGGTTTTTCGTCATCCATCCCATTTAGTAGGGATGTTTTCCGTGTTTTCTAGCAAGAAAAAGAAATCAATCAATCAAACCTGCATACATGTTACTCATGACTGTCATCTAATCCTAAATCTCTTCTGTTGTTGAATCATCCTTGCAAAACAGCTGAATAAATCTGGAGAAAACACAGCACACCAAAGAAGCAGAATACTGCAAACCAAAGACATTTATGACTTGTCATTTTCTAGCCTAAAAATACTGTGATTACTTTTAGAAATCAGAAAACCTCTGCAACTCTGAATGGCATTTGGCACATCATCAGGCTGAACAGACCAGCTATGCCAAGGACGTTAGCCAAGCCACCCAGGGGAGTGGCTTTGCCACACCAGTTGTCACCTTCCCATAGCAAGTGGAAGAGCGTCCACAGAACTCTGGGAGATTGCGGAGGTCACAATGTGCATATTTACCAGTGAATGGCCCCGGGTGGGGCCACATGGGGGTGTTCAAAGCAAGTCAAACGCTGCAATGATTCTTTACAGACACTTGAGACTGACTTTTTTATGAGTTACTTAATCGAAACCAAAGAAACTTTTTCTGCACCTACTTCTGCAACAAACAAAACTGTCCCATTGAAATGAATAAATAAATCCGTAAATCATTGGAAATCACCACCAATAAGAAGGAAGCACGCCAGAAAATAAACGAAAACAAAAAAAACAGCGAGACACACTGTGTTCAAACAGACCTCTTGGGACATTTTTTGGAAGCAGATTTTAAAGAAAGGGTTGAGACAAAGATAGAAATAAGGAAGAGCCTCAGTGGCTGCTGCTTCATTTGACAACTCACGCGGTAATCTTAAAGTTGAAGATTGTCTTTAATTTGTGCCTATGCAGTTTTTCAAAAGAACACGGAACAGAGCAACAGAAACCTCAACAGCTACAATACCAAAGATGAGGATTTCTCACACCTTTTGTTTCAGTTCATTATCTCCTCTTGCCTGGCTAAAATACTAATAGCGCCATTGATCTGTATAAAGGTAATCAATTATGTTTCTCTGAGCAACAAAAGGAAAGGGCCATTGATTTGATTTTATTGTTTCCCTTTAATTTTGTTTTATGGTTTTTTACCCCAACATGGAATCTCTCAAAAGTTTCCATGGACTCCAAGTTTAAGATGTTGGGATGTTGAACAGTTCTCTCTGCTCAGCAGAGAGTAGGGAATAACATTATCACTTGAATGTTCTTTGCTTAACCCTTAGACTTGGTTCCTTCTATGTTCAGAGTCTCATCATCAGGGGAGGGAAAGGGAGTGAGGGTCAGGGATAGGGTTCTTGGTGATGCATCCTCTCCCGAGCCACAGAACCAAAGAGTTTATAGAGGAATTTACAGCCTCGTTTTCACGTGATTGCTACATCCTAACAGGGCTTCATTTGGGGGTGGGGGGAAACATGTAAAAATGATTGCCAGTTTCTACTTTTCTATTAGCTTTTTAAAAATCAGCTGTAAAGTTGCATTTCTAAAGAAAGATATATATAATATATAAAATACATATATAGATCAACTTGACATTGGTGATAACCAAAATTATTGCTGTCCAAATTCATGTCTTGTTTTCGTCCAGTGCTTCATTTGTTAAGTATTTGGTTCAGAATTTTTCTCATTTCTCATGCCATTCCAGAGTTAATTTGCCACTGTGGATGATTTGAATTATTCAGATCTCTATGGAAGTTTCTGGGAAAGGTTTAAAGTCAAGATCAAGCATTTTCGCACTTAACCTGTTGATAAATGGATCCATGGTGTAAATGAGTTTTATTTGTATTCGGAGTCATCTCTGTTCTATCCCTCAGCCTCGATTAAGGTGGTGAGTGAAGTACATCCAACAGGCTCCGCCCAGAACTGGGCCCTGACAGTGGGGTGCTCATCTTCTGTAACTGTTGGGAAGGCTCAGTGGTCCATTTTCACCAGCTAAAGAATATGAGGCCAGCCCAGAAATCTGTTCTCCAGGAGCTGCCCTGTCCCATCTGGGTGTGCCAGACCCCCTCAGTGAGCAGATACACCAAAGGGACTTCTCGTAGGGGAAGTCCAACTCCTGTTGCAATGGGTTGATAGATTTCCTCAGGGTGGTAATTACCAATTTGTATTTTGACAAGCCTATGTGCAACCACAGCTGGCACTGGGGTGGGCAGTGGTGTTGGGTGGGGTAGGGGAGAGTGTCTCAATCCTGGAGAGAAAATATAAAGCAGGTTTTGGGGAGACTCCTGGAGTCCTGCCCCTGGAGAGCCCCATTGTTGTTCTTTGTGCCACCTCCTCATTCCCGCTGTGTGGGTCTCCCTATGCAGGAGCTGTGAGAAAATGTGACCTCCACAATTTTTATAATTCATCCTGCCTAGGAGATTGTTCCTTGGCTTTTCCCTTGTGTCCCTTTGTCCTTTGCTCATACTCCATGTTTCCTTTGTCAAAGGACTAAGAAAAGAGCATATTTCAGCAGAAGATGTTCCCATGTGGGTTGATTTCAACTAGAGTATTCTAAATGAGTCCTTGTGACATGCGTCCAATGGAAATGATTGCTCTTTTCCAGACTGGATTGAGGAATGGAGCCTGCTTCATTTGGTTAGTGATTCTTTGACATAGTAATCTCAGCATTTGGGTCTCCAGCATCCTCTGAAGATGTCTAGACCAGTAGAGGCTGCCTTTGTGACCTGACATTTCAACATTGGTCAAACCAGTCCTCTGATGATCAGAAGAACATGTCATAATTATTTAAAAAAAAAAAAAAGAAAGGCAAGAATTTCCCCCCAAGGAGCTTTGATAAATGTCTCATACCAGATAATGTCATACCAGAGAAAATGCTTGCTTTTAGAAAAGTATTTACATACATATATATGTGTATCTATATAGTTATGTGTCAAAATTTGAAGCCCTGCAGAATTTCAATTTGTTAGAAATCTAACAGAAAAAAATTTCTATATTGGGTAATACAATTTAACTCAGTGAGTTTGCTCAAGGATTTTTAAATTTAAGTTAATAATTTCAGAGAAAATAACCATTTGGATTTGGTTATAGTTTATGATCCGTTACCTCAATCCAAGGAAAATTTCAGGCATTCCTCAGCCGTCAGCAAAAGGGACAGTGTGAAGGAACAGTTCTCAGCCAAATTTCACATTCTTGAGGCAGCAGAAATCAAAATACAGCCATTAAGTGGAAAAACAATTTCCTTTATTCCTTTACACAAATAGGCTTGCATTGTTTTTGTTTTAATGTGATTTTGGTACTCGGGATGTAATTATTTAATTCCAGGAAATAATACAGAAACAAAACAGAGCCAACGCATTTCTTTTTTTAAAGGAAACAGCAACAACAATAAAAACTCAACACCAATATTTAAAAGCTTTTCCAAAATGTAAAAGAAGTGTTTAGCTTGCACCATGCATAAAGGTGCAGGCTAGTTGAGCCAGGAAGCATGGCACTTCCTCTGGAGAAATCCAAAAAGAGTTGCTTCTAAGCTCCTTTTTCCCCCTGCAGCCTCTTGGCAATTGTAGGCTTTAGGAAATCCAAAATAATTTTCAATTCAAGCTAAAATAAAATCAACATTTGGAATGTAAATCTGATACACACACACACACACACCCACACTTTTCTAAAGTCAAACAACATATTTCAAAACCAAAAATAAATACCTTTTAGATAATCAGTTATTTTCTTTGTCTATACTGGGCACCCACCTACTAGTGCCGGTAAATTCAAGTTGAACAGATTTTTTAAATCATTATTATCTGGGTATAGAGGGAAACTTCCCCACTTTTGAAAATGTTTGTAGAATTATAGGAATGTCTGTTTGATTATCATTACCAAAGTGTCATGACAGTATGCCTTTGTAGTGAACTCGGATTTTCAGGAGTTTGAATAGTTGGATATTTTAAAATCTAAGAAGAAAAGGCCTGTTTCCAATGTTGTTGAAGAATAATGGACTCTATTAAAAAGTGGAGAAAAAGATGATACATGTGGTCAAGGTTGACCACAAGGCCCAGACACAACTACCTTGGCGATAACCTTCTAGATTCGTAACAGGTTAGAGGTGACTTTTTGTTTTTGTTGATGCTGTGTGATTCAGACTTCTTAGCCTAACCAGGAAGAGTAAGTGGAAATGTTAGATGAAGAAGGGATAGAGCTGGTGTATCTATAACTTTCTGATATTTGTCTGCCAAACTTGATAGATTAGTAATTTTGTATCTGTAGCTAAGACTAAGTCACCCCTGAAGCAACAGGAGATTCTAGTTTTAAAATAAGGCCACAAAAATCCTTACTGAATGAAGAATGGCACCCCAGTTGGTTGTATAAATCTCATAAGATAATGAAGTTGGCTTTAAATATGGATGTCTCGATGCCTATTTTCTATCAATGATTTGTTTGTTTCCAAGGTCGGGGAGGGACAGAGGGGAGGGTTTATCTGTTTTAGAAAGTCTCAGAATACTTACAAAATACAAAAGTAGTTATTAAAATATATAAGACCTCACATAGGTAGATACATAACTTACCACTGAGGCTGATGGGCTGTTATGTGAATCACACAGGACCTTAAATGAGGCTCATTATTCTCAGACACCAAAATGACTCTCGACAGTCTGAAGCAGTTATTGCTAGAGCCCAAGCTTTCCTTAGAAGTTTTGGAGTTAGGTTGATTGGAAGTAACCAGCTAATACCTTTTCCAGTGGAGAAAAACACATTGCTACCAGCTTGTTCATCCCATAGAAGTCTTCCACTCTGCTCCATTTTTAGCAGCAGGCATTTCAGGTAGCATAAACCTTGGCAGATAAATGTGCCTAAAGCTTATACAGTCTGTCCGCTTGGATGTATACACATTTAGATACATATTTTAACATGTATTCTCATAGATGACTTTACAACAACACACGTTACCTATAGGTGTCTAGACTGTGTACATACAAGTGTGTACAGACATGCTTCATACCTTTATACTGTAATCTGTTACAATAAATTTTAAATCATCGTTTAACATGTATGTGGTACTTTTACAGTATACATTGTTTTCATTATTTATTGTAACATTGAAAACCAAAATGCAGGGAAAACAAAAGTATCCCAGCATCTTCATCCTGTACACTTGGAATTAATTTCATCTGGGCATATCCAAGATAAACTCAATTTTCAAGAAACCTTTTATATTATTTAATTATCTGTGTTAGGATGACACCTATGCTTGATGACTTCGGTTGAATAGCTTTATTCTGGATCTTTCATAACTAAAGCTAAATCCAAAGACCTGAAAAAGGACAAAAAGAAAAAAAAAAGAAAGAAAGAAAAAAAAAGAAAAAGAAGAAAAAATAGTAAAGTCAAGCGCAAACCAATGGGGAGACAGTGGGCTCTGGTTTCCAGGGTTGAGACAATGCTACTGCGGTCTTGGGGAGACTGCGTTAGCTAGTGGGGAGTGGTGATGTTTTTCACGCTTGTCACATCTCAATGGTCTTTAACATGAGAAGGTTTTAGAGGTTATCATTTCCTGCTTTGTTTTTATGTAGACTATCAAAAGAAGTTATACCTGTTGTCATTCAAAAAATGAAGACACCCTTTGCCCCGCCCCACAGAACGTTTTTTATCTTGTCTCTTTGGGTTATGACCCTACAAGCTAAGTACCATTAATGTAATTAACTTATTTAAATTAGTTTCTAGTACATAAATGTATAAGATTTGGGTATTTAATCATCCTTCCTTAGTTTGATTTTACTCTTTGTACTTATTTATCAAAACCTAGACCAATGGTGCATCAGAGATGCAAAATTCTACTTGGAATACTCTTGAAGTTTAGTTTGCTTTATAAAGCAGTGAAATTCTGTTACAGACAGGGAAGAAATACAGGTTACAAAAAGAGAATTTGGGATATTCTTCCCTCTTAAATTAACTTTTAAAATAGTCTAAGTAACACTTATTAAATTATTTAACTTAAGTTCGTAGCCCCACCTGGTACCAGGCGAACTCCACCTCTAATTATTGTGGCCCTTGGAGCCTTCATATTGTAACTTATTTATTTAACTTATTCAGCATCTGTGAAAGGTGCACTGTATAGTTTATGTTTTTTATTTAAAACAACAGAGAGCACTGCAGTTTGTTTGCTGTCAGAACAACAGAGCAAATTTTGTGGACAAGCAATGACTATTCAGCCTGAGCCTGTGCATTCAGAACACATAAGCCGAGACCCTGCTTCACCAGCCTGGATTTCGGGGCTTCTATACAGAAACTGGAAAAATAAATTTTAAAAAAATCGTAAACAAAAAGAGAAACCCTTACACTAGCTGCTTCCAAGAATGAACTCTGTGTGTATGTAAAGCAACAAAACAAAAAAGGAGAAAAACAAAAAGCAGAAAAAAGAAAAAAATAAAAAGGAAAAACTTTCTATTTCTAGTGAGAACCAAAGAAGGCTACCTCACTGACTTTTTCCATTTGTAATTTTAATCGTGTTGATGACACCAAAGATACCAAAGATTTCTTTCTCTGTGCGGTCTGCATTTTGCTTGTGCTCTTTTATAATTTGAACGATTTTCTCTGACATATGGTATGTACAGCCACAGCTCAGATACCCCAAAGAAATAATTATCTATGTGACGGCGGCTGCTAATTTGGAAAGGGATATTTTCTGTGTTTATCTTCTTTGTTTGCTGTCCTCTCCACATGTTCAGGATGTGAGTTCAGATGCTGCTGTAATTGGATTCCTTAAATTCTGATTCCAAATTGGGGAAGGAAACTGGTTGGAAATGGCCTTCAGTCCTAGCCATGGCCTCTGTCCCTGCTGGGACCTATCACCGTAAAGATTGCCAATTACTGAACCACAGAAGCTCTGACCATTGAGTAGCTGACCTGGAAGAGACCTTAGGAATCATTTAGTCTAAGGCCCGGTGGCCCAGAGGAATGAAATAGTTATCCAAATCAAATAACTCTTGAGAGTGAAAGCCCACACACGCCTCCTGGTTCCTGCCCCAGTACTCCACCTATTGTGCAGTGCTACCTCTATATGAGAGTGGTCCCACATTGACAAATAGGACGGTGGCAATCCTTTAGCAATGACCAGGGACAGGGGTTTATCTCTTAACATTTTCCCCCGTAAAATTAGTCACAAGCATTTTCAGTGTCCCGTTAGTATCTGAACATAGTCACATATGATCAGTTGCTTCGTGAACGTGGCTTGCCTTGAAATACCAGGACTCATACAGGGGTTTTTGCCCTAGGAAAAACATATTGATCCCAACAGTGTGATCACTTTTGAACCTCTCCATTACAAAGCATTGTATAAATAACTTTTTAATTCAGTGGGAGGGGAAAGTTCATTCTTGGCTTGTTGGCATTCATTATTATGGGTACTTTAAAGTCAATATTTATCAAGAAAGGGAACTTGACCACCATTGGCACTTGTGACATTTTAAGTTCTTCAGCCTTTTCCTTTCTAGTTGTAGGTGTTTACATTTCATTTCTAAGCCAACTCTGTATTTATGAGAGTTGATACATCATTTGATACTAAAGGGTTATTCGTAGTAAATGAAAAATGACCCCAAAATTGCAGAGGAATATGCCAGTTTAAGAAATGGTTACTTAAAGTTGCTTCTCTCTTTCCTTCTTACTCATGAAAGTAATTGGTCTTCTTCAAGTTTTTTTAGATTCCATTAAATGGTTAAATCACTATTAAGAGCTGTTCGTCAGTGTCATTTGTGTGTTAGCCAATGAATCTGTCTCAGCTTTTGACCAAATGGGTTTTAGATACATGCAAAGATCTGCCTCTAGTCCATATAGCTCTTTTTGAGTGCTAGTATTTTGCATTTCACATAATGTAATTATCTTTGAGCTTTTAAAGAGACCATTTAGACAAAGAAGCAAAGAGAGGAAGAGACCAATCAACTCATCAGTTCCATGCGTCAACAAAGCATAGCTAGTAGAGGAATATAGATGACAGATTGACAAACTGTAGGAAACACTATTACTCTCTTTCTGAAGTTTTCAAGCACCATCCTATGTCCAAACAAGCTCAAAGCCCCATCTTTTCCCTACACAAGGCAGACCCGTAAGGCCTTCCTTCCAAAGAGCACATTGCTTTGGTTTTCTTCCCAAATTCCTATTGGAATTTGAACTCTCAGAATCCTTGGGAGACAAAGCAAAGATGACTTAATTCATTGAGCAGCAGAGCTCCCTATAAGCGAACATCACCTTCCCCAACTTTCCTACTGCCACATCCATACGAGAGAGGATCTAGAAAGAGCGATGGCAGCCTGAACACAGAAAACATCCCCACTTGGCAGACCCCTCCTCAGCAATCCCCCCAGCCTCATGCTTCACTTGCAAAGTGTGACATAACCACGGGACGAGTGCCTTGCTTGAACCAAAGCAACGATTTAGCCAGTCTGGACCTCTCTGTGCTTTTTTTAATTCTTCCTGTGAATACCTCAGCTTCAACTGGGCCTCCATACAGTCAGTTGGTGGGCTTATTGTACTGTGGTGCTTTGCAATGCAACCCTGCAAAGAACAAGATTTGTACTAATACCAAAGGTTCTTTCTCTATGTCTCCTCCTCTGCCTCCCTTGTTCTTCCCTTTTTTCTAGTTCTTCACGGTTCCAAAGCTTTACTATGAACCCGGGCATGTTGGCAATGCAGACCGCGCAATTCCTTACCGAATTTTCTCAGATATACCTCATAGACAATAGTGTTTAGAGTAATGTTATTATAGCGTATGTAATAAATTATTCACTGTTTCTTTTGGTAACTGTGATTTAAAAAACGAAAAAAGAAAAAAAAGCTTTATACGTTTTAGGTTGTGCTTTTGTAATAGACAAAAAAGGTGCGCTTAAAAAGAAAATGTATGTTTTCTTTTCCCCTTTGGATTTTATTTATGCTGGATTGCGGAAAGTTGCAGAATGAGCCCAAAGTTTACAGTTTCATATTTTGCTGAAGAAACAATCTGTGTTCATTTGCTCTGTTGAAAAGAATAATTATTTTCTACATTTGTGCTACTTGGTCTGAACAATTAATTGTTCTGTGTTAACAGTGTAGTATTATAATTAGCAACTGCCAATCAGTGCTATAATTTTATGCATGAGGCTAAAAATTTAGCAGTGTGATGCATTGTGGTCTTAATAGCAGCATTTTTCATTTTGAACTAGATCTCCCCCTTTGGTTCAATGGACTTTATTTATGCATGGGCGCCTATTGTTTGTTAGCAGTTGTGGAACGGTTGTGTATACATTAAACTGTGAAAATGTACACAGGTCAGCCTCAGACGGTGGTAATATTGGTTTTATTGGGAGATGTCTCACCTCGAAAATACCCTTTACATCTGTTGGCATCTGAAAATGAGTCACATTGAATTGGGTTCCAACTTTATAATGAGAAAGGTTATTCCAAATTTTTGAGTTAGCCAATTTGCATTCCACAAATTGGGATCCTCATAACCCAGATATATCACCATATCTGAGAGGGGTTTGAAAGCAAGTATTGAAAAACTCACCTTTGCATATTTAATTTCCACCAAAAGGAGTTATTTTGGCTTTATGCTCATGAACTTAGACCTAACTGGTCATGTATATGGAGGTGCAAATTCATCCACTTGTGGCCCTCTTTGATCTCTGCTTGGGAATGGCTATTTTTGACTGTGTGTGGTTTCTTCTAGTATTTTGTGATCAGGTCAGTTCACAGTAGAAACTCAAGTGGCATCAATATTACTAATTATTCTCTGCCCACTTCTCTTTTGTCCACTCTACTGGACATTCCCACCAACTGTTCCAGTGATTTGGGCAAAAATACACAGCCATTTCCCAAAACTTCACATGTGCAGCTATCATGGCTCTCCCTCCCTAGACTTGGAGGTGACTCTCACTTAATTTTTACCTGCCTGACAATGTTCCATCTACCTTCTAAAAGGGAATATAAGAAGTTTTCAAACCCACTTTAGAAAAACCATCTTCTTTAAATCCTTCAATTATCTGAGGTCTCTGTATGTCGAAAGTGTTTTTCAGTTGCAGGGGATTGGGCAAACTTGTTCTTTCTTATACTTGGGTTCAAAGACCCATTCTCGAGTTTCATATTTCCCAAACCAACATGCTTGACATAAAGCCAAATCAACTGCCAAGCACACTTTATTTTGCATAGGAGCATGCAGCCTAGGAAACCTTGGTTGAAAAGCAGCAGTCTGCTATGCAAAATATTGGAAATCACTGACAGTATAGCATTCATATTATCTGTGAGAGTATATTGGGAACATGCTCTCATGAATAATACAAAGAAACATATTTTTATTTGGTCTTATGAAGTAGATTGTGGTAATGTAAACTTTGATATATAGTCTTTTTATTTTTCCCTTATCTGCCAAAGATGGGAACAGATACAAGAATTTTTCAAATTGGCTTTTGTAAGACAGTTGATGATTGTAATAGTGTTTAATCTTACAGAAAGCTTTATATGTTCTTCCACAATAAAATTGATATTTGTTTCAGCAAAGTTTTCCTGACACTCACAAACCCACAAACTGTTCCTCTTAATGCAGATATTGTAGAATCTACAAAGTTC
Organism: Piliocolobus tephrosceles; assembly: GCF_002776525.5. Classification (NCBI taxonomy): domain Eukaryota; kingdom Metazoa; phylum Chordata; class Mammalia; order Primates; family Cercopithecidae; genus Piliocolobus; species Piliocolobus tephrosceles. The sequence continues at coordinate 22,087,143 of NC_045451.1, read as the reverse complement.
AAATCCATTTTTGATCCAAAGAAAACAGAGGGGTGTTTGAGACACGAGTATACCCAGCCCTTTTTTATCACAGGCAATGTGTGGGTCTGCTCGTTACACTTTGCCAAGAAGACTTGTCTTATGAAACCCAAGGTATATTTTGTTATGCCATTTTATGTCTTTTTTTTTTTTTAACATTGTGGAAAGTGGTATGTTGAATCAAGTGTAAGCTGAGTTTTCCAGACAACTGAAGTAGCTACATCGTGAATGTTATTTTGTTATTAAAGGGTTTTTACTCAATGCTTTGTGCCAATGGATGTCCTTTTCCTTGGAGACACAGGACTACGAAATTACCTCAGCTTGGCCTGGTTTTCTCTCCTCCCATCTTGGGGAAACATGGGCCTGGCCTGGGAAAAGGCTGGAAGGTAGGTTTTGATCCTAGGAAGAGATCTCTATCTGTCAGCTTTAAAGAGAACTGGGCCAAAAATCTCTAACCTCACTCTCTCTGGACTCCAACACTTCCCTGCAATCCCTTGGTCTTGAGCATGTGCCAGCATGAAGGCAGACTCCAATTCATACATGAAAGGCAAGAAAAAGAAAATAGTAACCTTGAATCTTCTGTGGACCACCAGGCACTCACCTTTCCCGACCTTGCACTCTACCCAGTCAAGGCTGTTGCAGCCCATCTGGTGGTGTACCTGGGACATTACCAAAGGCTCTTCTTCCATGCTGGGGTTGCAAAGGATCCAGGTCCCCTCCATCCAGTGGGGCTCTTCCACATCAGAAGTCCCCTTCCCACCATGCTCTGCATCCTGTTTAGCTATCCCGTCTATACCTTTTGGAGATGGTTATTTAGAAAACAAAGAAAGGTATGGAATGGGGTTTCCTATTGTTTTCTAGGTTATATTTTAGCTATTCTCAATTCTTTGATCTGGAAAAATGCAAGAGGGAAAAGGAGACCCCACTGTCTCCCTGTGCTTTGCTCCCACCTCGGGGGCAGAGGCAGTGCACATTGCCTATGCTGTTGATCTGTCTTGGGGGGACAGGCTGAATCACAGCTATTGCCCCAGCCAAAAACACGGCCCATCAATGCCTACTTTATCTCTGCTTGAAAGTCCTATTCAAAAAGTTGTAGAGTTTGAGATTTTTCACCCCTTATCCTTTGCTTTGGTCCAATTTGGCCTTTAGCTTAAGAGTCAGCTTTATCTCTAGGAAAGTTTTTTCAGATTATGACAAGGAACCTGCCACCTGGGAAGAAAAGAGTCCAAAGACTATCTAGCAATTGGATAGGTAATCATACCATTAACAGATACTTCCTTGAAGGTAGAATATTATTTCCTTTCTTTACCGTTTTGTGTTACACAAGTCCAAGTGGTGCCAGCAAACCTCTTACTGTGTAATGTAAAACACCTGGCATACTGAAATTTCTGAAACAAAAACACAAGCTTCACATTGATAACTTGATAAATAACCACTGAAGTTTAGATGCAGGGACTGAGATGATACAGGCAAAATCTTGGTGTTGGTTTCTCTTTTAATTCATATCTTCAATCACCTAACCTTCCCTCAATCCAAGAGCAGTTCAGTCTTTTCTTCCCAGGTCTGGGATGCCAAAGAGCTTCATAGGAAAAGATAATTAAGGATTGACCAGCATTTCAATTAGTTTTCTTCTTCATCCTTTGCATTTCTCAAAAGTGTTCTCCTGGACCAGAGAGAAAGAGCCGGTCCATTTTTTTTTCATTCTTTCTATTCAAATATTTCCACCCAGATAATACTTTATTAACACAGGTACTGTATATCCTTCCTTGGTCAGTGATTTATTACAAGAGGATCTATCCTTCCACCAAAGTGAGTGAAAACAAGTTCCAGTATCTTTTCTTCCATCCAGTTTTGTTCTCAGAATCCAAGTCAGTCCTGGCTCTTTTCTCACTTTAGGCCCTGGCCTCAGATGTGTTTATTTTTTCTATTTAAAAATACCTTTAAATTTCACATGCTGGCCTGCAGGACTTGCATCATTTATTCTATACTGTCGACTGCTTGATGTTATTGAAAGGTGACTATAATGAGGGAAGAAAGGAGGAGGTGAAGAGAGAAGAATTTGTCCCAGATCTGTTTAAAGTTTTAAAATTTTAAAAAGAGACCCATTAAATTATGGGAAAATGGCTATAGAATGTGAGCCTCCTTTGACCATATGCTCAAAGACCGTACTCTGCCACCTGCCTTCTAGGTAGCTATTCTAGAAACTCAGCCCTTTAGTAGAAACCCAACTACCTTTTATAGGTCTCTTTCCAGATTCCAAAAGGACAAGAGATCAGAGAGTCACATATACGCCTCTTGTTTTATTTTCCTGCTTTCACAGGTATTATCTCCAAGAAAATCGTAGGGAAAAACTTTAAACTGTTCTTTTCAGTTGATCCCTTTGACATCACCTCTCATGTTTAAAATCAGGAAAACACACCCCTAAAATTTACACTCTCTTCTGTTTTGAGAAAGAAAACCCACACACAAATCCACACTATTATTATCTTTCACCCTAAGCTATATTTCCAAAGCTTATTATAATCCAGATTTTGCCCCATCTCAAACATGTTAAGTCAGACTGTGCTGAAAGACTTTCCAGGGATGGTCAACAGGGTATATGTTCAGTGGCTGCCCTGAAATCCTGGTGGGGATGAGGATCACACTTCATCATCAAGGGGATGCCAACCCCCTGATAAGCTCCCAGTCCTTTTGGAAGATTTCTTCGAATGTTAATTGCATTTTCAATTTTGCTCATTTCCCACCCCAATGTTTTGTCTGCAACATCACTTACACTGGATTCTTTCTATTTTTATTCCTATCATTAAATGGTAGTGCTGTAAATTCTGCAATTAATGTTAAATAAACTGCTTTAATTCATTGACCATGGCTCAGTTTCCTTCTTTCTCTTTTCGTGGAAGGAATTAAGCACTTTCCCCCCTACTGCATCCCATTGTGGTTTCATAAAAAAAAAAAAAAGTAAAGTTGTTCTTAGTGAGACTACAATTTCTATCTCTGATAGTATGCAAGACACATCTTATAATCAACAAACCTGTTATCATTGTTATAAATCACAAAAGATGAGAGATGCTCCATAAAAACTTTTTTCTTAACCTGTTAACACTTTAGAGATAGCCTGTCCTACACTTATCTTTGCACAGATTTTGTATGAGATCACATATGGTGAGTCAAGAGAAGGATCGTGTTATTGTCACCTTATGCAAGAATCAAGAAAAATAGACAAAAAATAAGGCCTCATACGGAATCTAAACCCTGCCACAAATTAGTTGTATGGCTTTGAGTAAGTCATTTAGACCCTCTGGGCTTCAGTTTCTCCACCTGTACAAGGTCAAGGTTAAACCTGGTTTTATCAAAAGCCCCTTCCATCTTTGCATTTGCCCCAGATTTTTGAAAATATTAACATTTTTGTACAGATTTTATCTTGGCTTATTACATTCTCTAAGTTAATGAGTTAATGAGTTTTTATTTTATTTTATTTTATTTTATTTTATTTTATTTTATTTTATTTTATTTT